>NC_143389.1:38458352-38765625 GCF_980474605.1 Leiobunum rupestre
CAAAGACCACACCACCGGAGGCCTATCATCATAGTGCCCTACGCCAGCGTCCACAGCCCGGACAGGTGACAAATCCAGAATGGGTAGTAGCAACTAACTGGGTACGTGACGTTTAGACCCCGCTGTTTCGCCCCCAGGCTTTTCGACCTCGGACGTTAAGACCCCTACGATGATTGAACTCCAGCCAGTTTGACCCCATCCCCAATTAATAAATATTTAATTAAAAAATAATTCGAAATAATTTCAACTATTTATATACCAAAAAATTTAAAAAAAATACCTAAAAAAGAATACCCCCGAAAATGAAAAAACCGAAAATAAGAAGATAAGAAAATTAAAGCTTGGGTCAAAGTGGTCGGGGTCGAAACGGTCGGGGCCGAAAGGGTCGGGGCCGAACTGACCTCGGGTCAAAAGGGCAGGGGCGAAACAACTGGGGTCAAAACATCCGGGTCCGGCACCCACCAGGACAGGACTGGCTAGTAGTTGGCCCCACCGGCTATGCAATCGTCTGGGCCCCATTTCCCATTAATTCCAAATTTTTCCTCTTTGGCCCCGATCTGACCGGCGATCGCCGGTTAGCCGCCCAGGCCAGTCCGGGCCTGGCACCCACTACCGATGGTCGCACCTTCGACGCAAGCCACTCAACCCAGCAGAAGGTGCAGCAATGGGTCGACCAATCCCCACTTCGCACACAGCAGTGGGATTAAGAGTGGATGCTATAGCAACTCCAGGCGACACCCTACGTAGGTACCTTTCAGTTCTCACGCGATCCCAACGTCTCAAAATTCTTTTCGACACAAGCAAGTACTACCCACTCCTAAACCCAATAAATACGCAACGCAGTCGTCCGATTTGTCCAGTTCATTTGTACAGCTGCGACATTGCGGGTGAAAATAAATTCCGGGATTTGGTCTAATAAAACCACCTCTACGAAGCACCCCCAAAAATATTTAATCCAAACAAGAAAACCTTTACGAAATACAAATATATTATAATATTTATTTCCTATATTTCGTCAAAACCCTAAAACGTTGCTTTGATGATCACAATTAATTATGAATTTCCACACGGGCTAAATTGGTTAGTGTACCATACGCGTCAATTTTTATCAAGAAATGAACAGAATGAACTTTAAAGGACGATATTTTTATCCCACTCAGGATAGTCAACCGTGTTTGGTGATCATACTCAAGATTAAAAATTATATCCTTCAAATTCCATAACCAAATAAGTAGATAACTCGTAAATCCGGCATTTCAATAGTAACAATAAAGCAGTATGAAAAAGTAAAATCACGGTAAACATTATTCATTCGGGATTTTTTCCTAAAATTAAAACCAGTTTCCTCGTACAAAGAACGGATCTATTGAGAGCTAGTCCTAGAAACATTGAAACTTAAGTGTCTGGCGCCCCGAATCGAACCTAAAACCGAGTTTCCAAAGTCTAGGGCTATTTAAGCGCTTAAAAATAACATGAGAAACCCCTCTTTGTATACTAAACGCAAGAGCGCGACTTACACCCATCTGACATTTCTTTTATTCGCCTAAGAATTATCAAATATCCCGATTTTTATCAATAATCCGAAGAGAAAAACGCTGGAAATGTTTTAAAAAATAAAAGGAAATTTTCTCAACGCGATCAGCGGGTCAAGGAACCTTTCCAAAAAACTGTAACGAAAATTTAGCCCGGAGCGAACTTCGCTTAAAACACTCTCGCTTATCTGACAATAAGCACTTTTCCTTTCAACTTAATAGAAAATTTAAAAGCCACATTTTATTGGTATTTCGTTAAAAAAAACGGCAGAGTACCTACGTAATGAAAATTGCATTTTATTTAAAAATCATGGAAGATTCGAAAATAATTCAAAAGGCGGTTTGGACGTTTTGTAAATAAAAATAACGATGTTATTTTGGGGGTATTTTTCATCGCGGGAAATTATTTTTATTTTCGGTTCTGCGGTTTTGAAAAATTACATTTCGAATTTTGCGTGTGAAATAGGTACAAGTTTTATTTTGGTATATAAGCCGCGTGTACGGATGCGCTCCTCTTTTGTACGGGCTTATTTAATTTAAAGCGATTTCATCGAGGTTCCGCGATATTTAAAAAAAATACTTTTGTTACGATTGATAACTGCGTATTGCAGGGCTCCCACCAAAATCTCAAGAAAAAAAGGGAAATAGGGAATTTTTTAGGCTAGAAATAGATACCAAATATTGACCATTTTAATAAAAAGTTAGATCTTTATTTAAACTTTTTGAAAAATGACTAAAAATAGGATATTTTAAAACTGACTTAATTTTAATCTGTAAAAACATTTTATCACACAAATGACCTATCTTTACTCAAAATTATATAGTTAAACTTTACGATAGGGAGGCTCATTATGAATTTGTAGTGTAAATTATAGATATAAAAGTAAATCGATACAATTCTGGTTCAATATTATAAGCCGATGGTACTTTTCACCATATTTACTAGAAATAGGATGATTTATGGAACAAATTTCGATTTTTAAGTGGTTTACGGACCTCGAAAAAAGTAGGAGCTTTTAGGTATTTTAGGGACCTGGTGGGAGCCCTGCTATTGCTTAAAGTAGTTAAAAAACCAAAGTGGTATCGCCAAATAATCGTATAAGAGGTATTTTTAAATAACAATTACTTATTCAAACTAATTGATGGAAAATTTGCATCTTATATGTTTTACAGGGTTGCCACAAAATTTTCAGATTCAAATTCCCTGTTTTCCCTGACCATTTTAAGAGATTTTCCCTGACTTATTAAGGCCAAAATTTGTCTTTAATATTTTACTTTTATCAGAAGTTAATAAATTTAGATGGACTTATATTTCAGTATAAATGTTATTGCAATGTTGAAAAAATTAGCCAAACATTCAAGGAAATAAATGATAATCGCGGAATTTGTCATAGATCTAGAGTTAAATTACCTTCAAAAAGTGCCAAGATAAAATTGAATTCCCTGACCTTTCCCCGAATTTTTACCAATTCTTAAAATTCCCTGACATTTCCCTGACTTTTTAGGCCCATTTTTAAATTCCCTGACTTTCCCTGACGTGTGGCAACCCTGTGTAATCTAAAATTAACAAGATGTCACTGACATTTGAATACACACAATCCCTCTATGTATTAAATACATTTTGAATGTTAAATTTAAACTTGAACTAATTTTCAATCACCTTTTACATTAACTTAATAAGCGTGCTATAATAACCCAATAGGAATTTTATCAGAAATGAGCGATTTCTCAACCACCCTGTAAATTAAAAACATTATCTTAATCACCCTGGCGTTTAACATAACTAATCCACCAAAGAGTAATTTTAACTCAAAGTAAAACCCATGACCACGCTTTATTGATCACCCTGTCCATTAATTATGAACGATATTTCAAACACCCCTGTCCATTAAATTACTAAGCGAACTATAACAACCTAACCACCCGGGATATGTTAAAAACATTACCTAAATCACCCTGTCGTTTAACATAACTAACCCACTAAGCTTTAACCAAAGAGTAATATTACCTCAAAGAAAAACCTAATCGATTTGATTTAATTAGTTTTTAATTATTTTAATTAATTTTTATTTTATCGAGTTTTTATAGTTATCCTTTTTCCTTGGACATATTGATAAATATTAATTTGATATCAGCGATAATTTTAACATAAGTTTAAATTAATCTTCATTAAATGTAATCGAGATTGCTCAGAATAGCATTGCGAGAAACTACGTTCGTACATTTTCATATACATGTATACGTTGAAGTATAATAGGCGATTTAAATCAAATTTAAATAAAATTGAATTAAATCATAAAACCCTGATTTAAAGTTTTTTTAAATAACCGATTTAATATTATATATTTCATAATTCAATATCTGAAACAAGGGCAAGATATATATAATATATATAAAAAGGATAAAACACCAAATATTAGCCATCACTTATTGTGAATTATAAAATTACAAGACGTTTAATAACACGGAAAGAAATAGATTTTCAATCCGTCAATGTCCAAGAGAGCGAGTTACGTCAAAGTGAAGTCATCCGTGTTGAAGAGTGAAGCGAAAAAGCGTTTGTTTATTAGGTAAAAAGAAAACGTGTGGGGAAGAAAGGCAAAAAAGAAACATTCCAATCAAACTAAATAAGGATTTAAAATTAGATCGGGTCTTTTTCCCAATATAAACATATAGAAAATATTGATAAATAATAGCCAATTAAATTTGCAATTAAACGAAATATATTGAAAACAATTTAAAAATATAACGGCACAGATCTCGTAAATATCAACCTTAAAAGGATAATACCAGAAAAAACAATATAAGTAAAATACTGAACTATTTCCCTTCATGATAGTCTATAACCGCGTGATTGGGTAATCAGAAGCGGAAACACTTCACAGCCTACTCGCTTCGTTTAAAAAAATTGCTACTGGGTTAGTGTGATGGCGATAAATACAATAATTGTCATTATTTTCCCAAAGTAAACGTTATGTTTACTGTTTACAGAGTTTCAATTTTTAATAGACTGATAATTCAAATAAGCTGTTGGTGGTGTACACCGTTACTTAACTATCTAAAAATTAGTAACGGCTCGCGAAGATTTCTTAGTCATATTAATCAAGTAATGCTTTACATAGAGTAGTTTCAGTTCGTAGCTTTGGCTATGGCCGCCATTTTGTGCGGGATTTTTCTCTATGGGAAAAAGCATAGGTGACGTCGTGTCACGTGATACTGAAATAACTGTATTGCCATTGGCGAAACAGACCATTAAAACGTGGGAAGAATATTAAAAGTCATATTTACGCTTATGTAACTTATGGTAATGGAAATAAAATTAGTTATAATAGACATTTAACAAAATATTTATAATTTGATAGGGCACTGAGGAAAATCAGTAATAGAACAAAACTCAAGTCAGGGTTGCCACAAAAATTTTCAGATTCAAATTCCCTGACTGTTCCCTGTCTTCCCTGACCATTTTAACAGATTTCCCCCGACTTATAAAAGAAAAATTTTGGCCTTAATATTTTACTTTTATCAGAAGTTAAAAAAAAATTAATTAATTAATAAATTTAGATGAACTTATATTTCAGTAAAAAGGTTATTGCAATGTTGAAAAAATTAGCCAAACATTCAAGGAAATTTATGATAATCGTGGAATTTGTCATACATCTAGAGTTAAATTATACCTTCAAAAAGTGCCCAGATAAAATTGAATTCCCTGACTTTTCCCTGAATTTTTACCAATTCTTAAAATTCCCTGACTTTTTAGGCCCATTTTTAAATTCCATGACTTTCCCTAATTTTCCTGACGTGTGGCAACCCTGCAAGTAGTGAACTTCAGACTTGTTGGACTAATCTGCGAGTCACATATCGCCAAGACATTTTTAAAAAGATTAAATTAGAAAATTTTCCCCCACGTACACTTCACATACATCAAGTTTATAAACCACTGTGTCAAAAAGAATCAACTTTAAAAGATCTTTTGGCGGAGACAAAATCGCTATTAAACGAAAACGACATCGCGTTAGTAGGCGGGAGAGAGGGTCAATGCCTCAATCGCGCCTTTCGAGAAATAAAAAAAAATTATCGAAAAATAAAATTGCTTTTTTTTCTTCCTTATTACACTTCAGAACGTCCAAAACATCGTTGTAGCGTCACCTAGGAACGCGCTGGAGCGGAACTGGCGAAAGAAAGATAACAATAACTGGTTGCCGAAATACCAACGAGATGTACTCGCGCCAGACTCAGAAATAAAAGGATGAGCCATTCCGAAAGATACAGCTCCGAAATTCATTACCGGCTAATGTGAATATTGATGGTCTAGGCTACGAAAGAAAAAAAAAACAGATTCGGTTGGGACAAAGATAATCTATTTTACACTATTTCAAAATATGGGTTTATATGAAAGCCCATCTCTAAAGGAAATGGATAAATCACCGAATTCTATTTCAAGCATCGAATGGTTAAGGAATTAAATTATAAGAACTAGTCTTTTAATTGGAGATAATTCCTTGATTTACCGGTTTGTATCGCGACACAAATTATAGGTCACTGTGAACTTTTATAAGAGTTATTTCAGATCGACATTATTTGATTTCATCCTTAAATTTTAACAATATTAATGGAAAATATAGCAAATAGTAATTGGGGGAAAATCGTGACTAGAGCGTAACTAACGCAAGATTTACCCAAAAAGAAAAGACTAATTCTTTCATATTATAAGGATAACTAAGATTAATTACTAATATTAAGGAAAACTCTTAACGATCAAAATATTTTATTTAAAAATGTTGAAATTAAAACGGGTGATGAGTTTGATGACACTATGTCCAGTGTAATACATATCAAATCTGATATGTTTTACACATTTTTACCTCTCCGAGGGGACTTTGTACCCTAGGAGGAATTATACAACCACCGTGTCTGTGTCTGTCTGTCTGTGGGTCTGTTTGTCAGGCCTGCGAACGCGTTCGCATTTTCGGGGCAAAGGGTAATCACTGCGTACCCAGTTTCTTAGAATAAGGGAAAAGGTTTTTCCAAAAACGCCCTCTTTTTGTCATTGGGTGTAGTATAATTTTTTAATCGGCCGGGATTCGAACCCGAGCCCTCTTGCACGACCGGTGAGCGTTCTACCGCAGAACCACGGATACAGTTACGCTTCATTGAAAATTAAAAACTATTCCGAGGAGAGGTATATTTTGTCTTGCCAACTTGTTATATACCACAACATAATGACTACAATGTATTTGTAACATTTAAATTTTAATATACTTAAGTAAAATAATTTTTTTGTAAAGATTACTTTTCCAAAAAAGTTTATCAATTTTGGTGTCATTCTGTAAAATACTTTTTGAAAAAACGTAAATGAACGTGTTTCGTTTCGTATAATAAGCTTCTTCATTGTTCGGCTAGTATCTTTTGCATCAATAAATGACGTTCGTAGGACCTTTCAGGGAAGCTATCGCCCTACCCATCCTAAATTAGCCCCCACTAAACTTTTCCAAAACTCCCCAAAAAAATTTAGATAAGACTAATAGTAACTTTCTTACTTTGTAAAAGATACATTTAAAACCTTGGAACTTTAGATTGCAATATAAAGAGTTTATTAGCATAAATTAACCAAAATTCCAAAGCTATAAGAAATACATTCGCCAATCACGGGTATTTAAGTGCCACTTACATCGAACACAAGGAAATAAAGTTCCATTTTTTTATCAAGAAGTGTACAGCTACATTCTTTGCTGCACGAGGGGTCGGACATTTACCAAAATCCCGCACACTTTGTCTAAAATCGCAAAATCTTTTAACTCTCTCTATGGTAAATTAACATTGAAATCCCAAAATCACTTAAAATAATGATAAAATCGCCAAAATCTCTACGAAATCCCGTACAAAATAATGGCAAGTGTCCGACCCCTCGTTGCTGCAGCTCGAGCGTAAAGCAACAAAAATTATAATACCAACTTCCGATTGGTCGCCGTGAATTACGACACCACCATGAAAATGCTTGCCCAAATAAGTCAACAAATTAGCACTTTCACTTCGCAGCAAGATAAACCGGGTTTAATTCCAGCTTGTGCAGCACCCGAGGTGTTTATTGCCGATTTTGTTCAAAGTCGGGCTTAATATAGACCTATATGAGATATGAAATTTCCCCCAAAAAGGGATGTTGCACTACACATTCGATTTGCCATGGCAATCGAAAATGTTTTTGATCACTTAAAACAAAAAAATATCCATTTAAAAAAGCATGGGATATTCTAAGTTTCACGAAAGTTTTAAAAGAAATTGAAAATCACGAAATGGGTAATTAGGACCACATTTAGGCAAATTTCATAACGTTTGGGTAAATTGGAATTTTTTTGGCTAAAATTGTAACACGTTTTGGGTAAAATAAGGAAAAAATGTTATTTTTGTTTTAAGTGGTCAGAAACATTTTCGGTTGCCATGGCAAACGAATGGCTAGTGCAACGTCTCTTTTTGGGAAATTTCATACCTCATATAGGTCTACATTACGCCCGACTTTAAACAAAATCGGCAATAAACACCTCGGGTACCTTGTGAGTGAAACCTCGAAGAAACTCCCGCTTTGAGTTTTGCAAGTTCTCTGCCCACTGGTTTAAGGGGTTTTTCCCAGACCCTTTCGGTTTCCCATCCCATGAAAACTTGTTGAGGTTATCGGTAATAGTGAGTGTAGGGAGCTGTTGGCTCGCGTGGCATGAAGGGCTTTCCACCACTCTCCTACGCATTGTAACCCGGCTACCTGATTAATCGCATTAAAAGTCGCTTAATGACTTAGGCCTAAGGTGGTGCCTTGGGTATTAGCCTAGCTGATTAGGATTTCAAATCCTAGCGACGGCACTGGCATCAGCTGTTAAACATATTTCGCTACATCCAATAAACTGAACAAGCGATATCTTCACTATTTATTTTAAGTAGTTTTAGTAGTAGGCTTTATAAGACTGAAATAGCTATTAGTTGGGTGTTTTCACGGTAACAATAAAGAAGCTTAAAGGCCGACTACATAGTTATTCGGTTTACTCTGCCTTTCACTGGAAGCTGGCTCGCTGCAAGACATGTGCTATGCAAGCAGCCAACTTCCATTGAAATACAGAGTAAACCGAATAACTATGTAGTCGGCCTTTAACGCTATGAAACACAGCAGGATCACTTGAAATCGGATACTACTTTTAAAAGAATACCGCAAAACCTTGGCAGTACGGGGATGGCAAATCATTAATGAAGCTTAATAAACTTTCGCTAATGAAACAAAATTAAAAATATCCTCCCACGGGATTTTTTATTTTCCATTTCATTAGTTGGCCATCCCATTAGGCTCCGACTTCAAACTAGCGCTTAGAGAAGATATCCGCATTCTTAAGGAACTAAGATCCATTTTAACGACTGCTAACGTACTTAATTTCGCCAAGTACGGCTAACTATCAGCGACAGCCGCCTATCACGAAAGGGTACGACAGCCCACCCTCCTCGGCAAAAACAATCAACCGAATCTTGGATCAACTAAATTTGAGGGAAAGCGAGCCTCTTATCTTCAGAAATAACCTATCATTGAAAAGCGTTTTATTTAAGAAAATTCCACCCGACAAAGTTATATACTTATAAATAATAAACAAATCAAAAATGAGCTTGAACCTATAACGTAACAATGGCTGGCGCCCAAAAATACTATCGGCTAAAAAAAACCCAGAAAGCAAGAGAAATCGCGCTTTAGGGTCTTTAAACCTTCTCACCTTGTTGGATACGTTAAGTAAGTGCGATTTACCTCGGAAAAAAAAACGTCAAATAAGCAATTATATTCCCGCTGAAGGAAAGGTTAAGATTCGCTTTTTTTTCGCAACGTAGCATTTTCGTTAGCGTCTCCGTGTGTGTCTCTTCACAGTACAGTGAGTCCGGCAGAGCTGTGGAAAAATGACCGCGAAATAGCGTCGAAATAACACGGCTGGCGATGCTTAGTTATGGATCCCTTGTTTTGAAGGAAAAACTGTCCTCTCCCCGCGCGAGATTTTTTGCCGAGAGAAATAGATTTAAGAATAACGCCCTTGACTAGGTCTTCGCGTATTAGCGACAGCGGCCAACCAATGGGACGCGAGCTTACTTAGCCGTGAACTAGAACCGTTAGCAATGTTTACAGTATATATGATTGGGACTGTGGGCTAACGACTACTAGGTTACAGGCAATTTATGAAAGCGGACGACTGTCGATTTTCGGGGACATTAATATAAATAGGTTAGTCAGCCCGTCACAGCTCTTCATTCCAGAAAGTCATCGGTTGACGGAAGGTCCGTAGGGTGCTAGCCAGTGGATTTCGTTTACTAGTGGTCCGAGAGTGCTCCGTGTTGGATTAATCTCAAAGGTATTGTCCTACCGTTTACTTTCGGCTAAAAGACTACAGCTAAATCCTTCATCGCGCCCTGTCATAGGCTTTCGGTTCACTCAAAATAGTTATCGTTTTCTATTATTATTAATGTAGCCGAATGTTAACTAGCTTAGCAATAGCAGTTTATTGAATGAATACTTTTCTACGTTAGAACGATGAATCATAGCGATGGTACACCAGCAACGTAAATAGGTTAAATTAGAGTTGTACCAAATAATGTTTCTCGTGTCAAATGAACGTTAAGCACAGAGGAAAAACTTATTCAATTTATGATTACCGAATTATGGATTAAACCTTAGGGAGCTGTCGGCAATTTAACCCGGCCACCAAAATTAAAAGGCAATAAAAATAGCTAGATGACTTGGGCCTAGTGTGGTGCTTTGAGTATTATTAGTATAGCCAACATGTTGAAACATGAGAATCGAATTCAACAAATTTAGTTTCCATAAAAAAAAAGACCTTGTAGAGAGAAAACATTGGAGCTGCTATGTAATAATCTATATCTCGGATCTATGACGCACGTTAACCTACCAGTAATAAAAATGGTGAATTTCCCAAAAGATTTAAACGAGAGCCTATCGTGGTTATACCAAGATGTAAAGGTTTGAAAATGCAGCAGCTGCAAACTGAACACCACATTCGTCCTAGTGTATTACCCCTATTCCCCCCCCCCAGGTTAGAATTGTATCACGCGAATCCCAAGCAAGTTTCAAACATAACCAAGGTCCTAGCGATTCCCCATACAAGCTTCAACCACAATCGAAGTCCTAGTGTCCTGGTAAACCATGTCAAACCGAGATGCTCCGATACGTAAACTTAAGTCTCAGAAAGCGAACCCACGCAAAACGGTATAGCGTAGGAACTTTTACGTCTAAAGAGGAGTGTTTAAGTATGATTTTTGTAACATTTAAACAGGGCAAAAAGAAAGGAATCATGGCACGATTGTTCAGTAACTACTACTTGACAACGGCGGTAGCGGCCGTGATGGTCATCTTGGCCACCTTCTACGCGGGACAAACCACAGCCATCTCGTACTTGCAAATAAAGCGACTGGCTGGACTGGCTATCTTAGCCAAGGCGTTGAAACCCGACCTGATCCCCATACCGATTCCAATGCACTTGGACAAAATGCCTTCGTTCATGAAGCACCATAAGGAACCAGCCATAAAACCAGTCTTCATTCCAGTCCCGTAAGTTATGTTTAATTTGACCCGAGAGTTTCGGAAATAGGCTAGAGAATTGATGCATTTACTGCCTCGCGAAAGCTACGGAATCACCGAAAAATATCAATATTTAAAATTCGGAATTTCCACTTAAATATAACTTTTCCAGCTGTGGATCGAACTAAAGATTGTATTTTTTTTAATATTCCTACGATTTAATCAAAGAGTCTTAAGCAGTGGCATAGATAAGGGGTGGTTTCAGTTTCAACCTCCCTGGGCGTAGCTTTAACTGTACTAAATTTTCGACTCCTATAAGTGTTACATTATCTGACTAATTTCTGCCTAACCTACTTATCTTCCAATAGCTATTAAAAATTATATTACATTAATAATTTGGCCTGATGACAAAAACAGGGTTCGTATAAAATTCCCTGACATTTCCAGGTTTTCCCTGACCAAATTTTCCCCGACCATTTTTGTAGAATAAAAGAATGGTTTGAGGTAAAAATCATGAAAAAGATTCTTTCAAAATTTATTTGCCTGATTTTTTTGGAGTCATTTTAAAATTCCCTTACTTTTTGGGACCATTTTCAAATTCCCTGACTTTTCCCTGACATTTTGGAATATTTTCAAATTCCTTGACTGTTCCCTGACCCTTTGGGAACATTTTCAAATTCCCTGACTTTTCCCTGACCTTTTGGGAACATTTTCAAATTCCCTGACTTTTCCAGGTTTTGTACGAACCCTGAAAAAGCACAACCATTAAGTCTGAGATCTTTAAAAAAAAAACCTCATTAGCATACGTTTGTTAAGTAGGCTAGTGGGTCTGACAAAAGTAAATACCCGATTTAGAAATTGTTCTGGTAACGGCGCAGTCCTAATTGGCAGAAAGGAAAAAGGATGCCGTTCCGCCAGAACTAAAAAAAAACGCTGCAAAATCGAGCAAAGAGGTGAATCAGATTATAAAAATAATTTTCCGAATTTGGCGTAGAATTGGTAAAAGTAATAAGTGCACGAGGAAAGAATGTCGTATCTCTGACAATGAGGAAGGACGTTCTTCCTTCGTCACCCAACGAGTTACAACTCGATGACTATTTGGGACTCGACGGAAAGAGAACCTCCGCTTAAGAATACCGCGATGATGTCCGCCCCTGAACTTGAAAATAAAAATAATTTCGATGAAATTTCGCTACTCTTCTTTCGCTTTTATAAATATTTCATTTTGAAGTATGTCGTCACGCTTGCCGTAGTCGGCAATGTATATACTTAAGACGTTTCGCCCAGTTAAATTTCATTGAAATTGATATGCCAGAACTGTGACAGTTATTTGTAAGAGAGTAGGCTAATGACCAAAATAAAAAATTATTAATTCAATGGGATTTAGAAGTTCCACATAGGTAAATATATACCTTTCTATTCCATTTCAGAATTCATCACTATCATACAACGCAGAAAGTATTCAAGGGGTTGTCTTCTGGTAAAGGACACGTTATTTACACCACTCCCACCATCGGTGGATTTGGAACGAACATATACGGAGGACTGGGTAGTCCTACTTCGTACGGAGGATCGCACGGCGGGTCTTTCGGAGGGTCAGGAGGTTCGGGAGGAGGAGGACACTCTACACCTTATTTAGGATCGTCCACATCCAACTACGGTGGTACGGGATCAAGTTTCGGAGGTTCCGGATCAAGCTTGGTAGGGTCGGGATCAAGTTTCGGAGGTTCCGGATCAAGCTTGGTAGGGTCGGGATCAAGTTTCGGAGGTTCCGGATCGAGTTACGGAGGGTCGGGATCGAGTTACGGAGATTCCGGATCGAGCTACGGAGGTTCCGGATCGAGCTACGGAGGTTCGGCTACCTCGGGCCAGGACGGAGGACACGAAAGTTACGGAAGCGGCAGCGACACCAACCTGGTCGAAAGCGAATCGACGCACAGCGGCAGCTACAGCCCGATGCATCCAGGTGGCTCATTCCTAAGCATTCAACCGATGTCATCCGGTGCCGCTTTCTTCCCAGCGGCTTCGGCGTCCAGTATGATGCCCAACCCGAGCCAATTCTTCAAGCAGCCAATGGCGTGGGCTAACACTTTACCTAATGGAGCGAGTAGCTTCGTTCAGCAAATGATACCCGCTAACTTTAACACGGGACAACAGAAGACCCAAACGTTAGAGTCAACGACGCAACCCGCGCAAACGATCACGGCCACTAGCCCCGACGGACGCGCCAAGGCCATGTCCGGCTACTTCTCGACGGTCCCCAACGGCAAAGGCGTCATGTCGGCCTCGGCCAGCAACAACAACGGCGCTAGTTCCTGGGGTAGTAGTTCTATTACCGGCAGCGGAACCGCTTCGTCCAGTAGTCACAGCGCGACGAATTATAAGGACTGACTAGAGGCACTGACCAACTCGAAGAACTTAAGGATCAACATATTCTTTAAACTAGTTTAGTCCTAGACCGATCGAATATGTTTCGAGCGGGTCGAATCCCTGGGGGAATCCGAATTGAGTTGAAATGACCAAAGAAAGTTAACTTATCGGGATTTAAATTCTGTAAATACGCGCGAGTAGCCCTTCCCCCATGTATCCATTCAATAATTATTTATAATCGCATTTTATTAATAAGCCATGTATAAAATATTTTCTTACTTTGTAATAA
This sequence comes from Leiobunum rupestre, assembly GCF_980474605.1. Lineage (NCBI taxonomy): Eukaryota > Metazoa > Arthropoda > Arachnida > Opiliones > Sclerosomatidae > Leiobunum > Leiobunum rupestre. The sequence goes on from NC_143389.1 coordinate 38,472,091, forward strand.
ATATTTTTGAAAACTACTTCGACACACAGAGTTCGTACGAAGGCATCAAGTCAAGGTAGGGATAATTATATCGACTATATTAACGGGAAATTAATATATTTATATTTATATATAATTTAAATTATATAATATAACCAAATTTTTAAAATTCTTTAAAAGGCAAAGAAAGCCGATAAGACGCTTATTTCAAACGTCTGTAATATTAACTAAGTCGAAATCGGATATTTTAACATAATGAGTTTATCTTGATTATAAATAAATATAGTCTACATTTTCAAGGTCTTATTTTCGATATACCCGTAAACCAATCTGTGTACCAGTGTGTCTACTCTTCCAACGTTCAGGGTCGTCATTCAGGGACATTGTTAAAACAAATGTCAAATGCGGTTTGCCGCGTCAAAACTAATATGAAGCTTAGGTTTTTGCTGAAAAACAAGGCGACAAAACACATGGCGTCAGAGGGGCAGATGGCGGCGTTTAAAATTTCTAGCAACACAATTTTGAGCTTTTCCCCGTACTCGTTTTCGTTAAATAGTTAAAATTTTCTTATCGAGAAGAATCAGCCTAATTCCTTAGACAAAACAGTCTGCTTCAGCAAATTCCAAATTTCGATTAAGGAGGAAATTTAAAAAAATGAATTTTAATTAAAACGCGGTCAACCGATACGTCGATTTTAAAACAGAAAGAACCTAGATTATTTATAAGAGCCGTAATATAATTCAATAAAAGTTTATTTTAGTGACAATCGCGGACCGTATCGCGAAGATTGGAAATTTACGCCTTTTAGGTTTAGCTAGCTCATATTGTTTAGTAGGTCAAGAGTGAAGTTATTATATCTCTCTACGATACGCTTTTCCGTAATTAAGTCTTAAGAAAATTAATTGGAAACGCTTCCATTTCAATCGTATTATTATTGTATTCTTAGAAGTCTAACACCATTCCTTCAAAAGCCATATTCTTTCCCAGGTTTGCCACCAAATATTTTGATTCAAATTCCCCTGACCACTTTAACTTTTAAGGCCAAAACTTTTATATTTTACTTTTATCAGAAGTTAATAAATTTTAAAGTACTTTATTTCAGTAAAAACGTTAATGCGATTTTGAACAAATGGGCACAAACTTGCAAGGAAAAAATGATAATCCTAGAATTTGTCATAGATCTAGAGTGAAATTACCTTTAAAAGGTGTCAAGATAAAATTGAATTCCCTGACTTTTCCCTGAATTTTGACAAATTCTTAAAATTCCCTGACTTTATGGGCCCATTTTTAAATTCCCTGGCGTGTGGCAACCCTGTTTCCAGTATTTCGTTAAATTCTTCAATATCAGAAGTTAATTATACTGTGCACATAACCTATTCGTATGCGAATGTGAAAAATTTAAAATAATGCAAATAAAGGGTAATCAGTATAACCCAGGGGGTTAGACAAGTGGTTGTGACTAACTTTGCCCCGTTGAATTGTGGGTAAATAAATGTTTAGGTAATATTTCCTATACTAGAATATGTAAATTTATACACTTAGTTCGTGCGACTTTTCGATGACATTTAAAATTAACACATGAAATTAAGATTTTGTGTTTTAAGTAGTACAGGGTTTGTTCGAAATAAAGATGTGCCAAACTAAGGGCATATTTATATATACTTCAGGAGAATGACTATCTATCGAGAGTATTTTTGGCGTTGTTCATAAAACACCATCACGCCCGAAAAGTAAGTTTCTTCCCCCTAAGATGGCAGTCACGTGACTTTGTGGAGAACTGCAGCGCCATTTATCCTAAGAAATACGAACTATTATTCAGTTTCTTTTGCTAATGGTGGTTTAAATTTTGATCGATTTATTAATTAAAACATCTTGTAATAGAAAAGTGTAAGTTAATTAGCTGTCTGCAGTATCTGGAAGGAATATTATTTTCTTTAACGTCGCACGGCCAACTATTTACACGAGTTACCGAATCGAAGTTGGCTGGGAAAAGCTAGTCACGTGATTTTGTTTTCCTATTTTAACAATTTGATTAAGACCAAATTTACTTTATAGTTTCGCCTATTGGTGCCTTAAAACTGATGTCTTTTGGACGCGATGGAAACACACGCGGGTGACAGTTTCCCTCCCCGCTGTCATGCCATGCCATGAATAAATTATACCATGATGAACGCCGATCGTCTTAACCCTAAGTGTAAATAAATACATTCATTGGTAAAACCATTATTTTTTAAAAACCTTCCAAGTAGCGGGTAGTTGTTTATTTCAATTTAGGCTTAACAGAAATTTCTACAGATGGTGAATTACCCATTTCATAATTTCCATTTTTTTTTTAATTTTCGTGAAACCGAGAAAATTCCCTCCTTTTTGAAATGGAGATTTTTTTTGTTTTAAGTGGTCAAAAGCATTTTCGGTTGCCATGGCAAATCGAATGGGTAGTGCAACGTCTCCATTTTGGAAATTTCATATAAGTCTACATTATGCCAGACTTTGAACAAAATCGGCAGTATGACCAAGGACCGTAGATACAGGGACGAGAAAACAGAAAAAAAAATTTGATTTTAATCGTCTTCATATTCACGGGGAGTTAGATGTAAACAAACCGCGGCCATTGTTAAGACGTGGTTCACCATGGACAGTATTATTGTAGTTAGTTTTTACCATTTTGACGTTAAATTAAAAATAAAACTACGAGCGTAAATAAAAAATGCCCATTTGTTTTGAACACTTAAGCCTCGTCAAGAACCGCTAAAATTAGGTGACCGCCATTTTTTTTGTTTACAACTAACTCTCCTTGCGTTTAGGTCGTTTTAACTGATATATTCCCACAGAGGCCGCCAATACACTTTCCTGTCCCTGTATCTATAGTCCTTGGTATGACGTAGCGCGTTGGCTGGACCACGGCAAACTTTGATCACGCGCTGTTCACGCTACAGCGGCCAACACTTCGTCGAAATACCGCGAGCAAAGATTTTCCCCTATAAACTGTACTATAACGTGTAGGAGTTCAGCGCCACGCTCGGTTGTTAAATTGACTTCAATGTAAAAACTATTCTGAAAATAATAATCCGCTAGGGGCGCTCACGTCATACACATCTTTTGCTCATAGGTTAACACAGAAACGTCAACGAATGAGACGGCCGCTGTAGCGCGAGAGATGCGCGAGAGATCCAAGTTGGCCGTGGCTAGACTGAGGAGCTCCTGTCGAACATTGGAAGCAGATTTTCAAACGCACAAAAAAAGATACAATTCTTCTGGAGTTTTTGTACTTTTTGTGAGCTTTCTAGATATAGTTCAAAAACTTCAAATAAGGTTTAAAGAAATTAAGTTCCATATTTATGGAGAATCCATAAATTTAACATTTCTTCCACCATATTTAACAGTATGTAGTGGTGATTGGTGTAGTTACGTTAGAAACAAATCCTAGCCTGTGTTAGCATAACCTCCTTACTGACACCACCGCTTATAATTAAAACTAATTATTAAGAGCTATTTTTATAGTTAAAAATTAGTAATTTATAGGCTTTTGTACCATTAAAATTAAGTTTAATAACGGTCGGTGACGTTAGATGACGCCAGGTGTTGTATCAATTAATATTGAAATTCTAAACAGGCGGAGGCTGTAATTCGTATTTTCGTCACTCAACCGAAGACCCCGCTACTGCTGTCCTTATCAGTTTTATGCGAATAATTACGTTAAACCAAAAGTAGCATAAGACCCAAAAGCGAGGGGCTAACCACTCTTAGAAAGTCTGTACACCAGATTACGCTTAGATTAGCACTGCCAAAGGCAGGGACTTCAAAGATTACGCGTAATCCCATTAGTACAGTCAAAGGTACGGCTCTGTACACCGATTACGCGGAGTGATCAGCCCCTCGCCCAAAAGTGTGTCAGCTGTACCTTCGCGCCTATTAAAATTTCTAGTGAGACCTAGTCACACTATATACTACATAACCTACTAGTTGGAATAGTACTAGCAACACTATATTTAGTCTATAGTCTAATCTATATCTCTCTTCGATTTACTAGCCCGTAGACATACGTTCTAAAACGCCTCACTCGGCGGCGCTGGAGTATCTCGATTTTGAAGACGTATTTTCCGACCCCCCCTTCGTTTCCTTGTTTTACTTTGCGACAAACTCTCATTAACTACTATACCGTTCTGACACACTTTTGGGTCTTATGCTACTTTTGGTTAAACTATTTATAAAGTTTGATTTTCTACGGATGGTGCATGTATCGGCCATTTTTTTAATATCGGTATCGGACATTTAAGCCGATATTATTATTATATTTAAAATTTATTATTATTAGTTTATTTTTTGTTGCAGATTACTGCAATAAATAACTAATAAACTAATAATAATAATAAATTTTAAAATTTTAATGTTAAATGGTAGTGAAGAAAATAAATATAAATATGGATAAATTTGTGGGCAAAATTTTACCAAAGATTTGTGTTAAAAATTGGAGGAGCAGTGGACTGTGATTTGAAAGCAGAATGACGTCATTCTGTTGTTCACAGGAGTATTTGTTAATTCTATTTCAATTAATTTGACAAATTAATCAACAATAAAAAATAATATATGTCCCGACTTTAAGGCCGCACCTCTAACGAGCTCTAAACTGTTTTTCAGTTCGAAGTACTGTTTTTGTTATAATTCAATTTGTGATAGAAAATATTGATTTGGGTACATTTGTTAGAATTTCATTCGTCCGAACGGTGGTACAAATGTCCGAATGATCATTTGTCCGAATGCCGGAAAACAGGATCGTGTGCCCGAAAACGTATTTCATTTGCCCGAAAAATTTATCACAACTTTTGTTGGTGATTTAGTCGTTCAATTTATGTTAACTTTACCGGCGAATTTCATTTGTTCGAATAATCGTTTGTCCGTTTTTTCGAACATTAGGAATTGTTTTTTTTTAAATATTGTTAATATAAGAAAATAGTAACATTAACGTGAACCTAACCTAACCTAAAATATCCACAACATTCAACGCAATTCCTAACCTAACCTAACATCGGTTATTGTATACTTGATTAGCTTATGTTCAGGTAGTGTAAACTAGAGTATCGGTTAGTGAACATTAGGTCTACACTAGTTTCTCGGTTATTGTATACACTGTCTTAAGTATCCCGCGAAAGTCCCCGTGAGCGTAACACATAACGTTGCGTGAGGGTTCACTGCGAGTCTGCTGTGAGTCTGCTGAGAGTCTGACTTAACGTTGCGTGTGAGGCAAAACTACTTAGCTGGGTGAGAGATGTCTGTGAGATTCGAAAATAATAAATGTTTAGTAATATACTAGAACGCTATGGGAGAGTTATTTCAGGAGCCACGAAAGGTTTGCTGAGATGTGTTATCTATTGTACGTATATATATATGTATATGTATATGTATATGTATATGTATATGTATGTATATGTACATGTTTATGTATAGTAAAGTAGGAGAGGTAGAGAAGAAGCTGACTTAACGTTGCGTGAGGGTTCGCTGAGAGTCTGACTTAACGTTGCGTGAGGGTTCGCTGAGAGTCTGACTTAACGTTGCGTGAGGGTTCGCTGAGAGTCTGACTTAACGTTGCGTGAGGGTTCGCTGAGAGTCTGACTTAACGTTGCGTGAGGGTTCGCTGAGAGTCTGACTTAACGTTGCGTGAGGGTCTGCTGAGAGTCTGACTTAACGTTGCGTGAGAGTTCGCTGAGAGTCTGACTTAACGTTGCGTGAGAGTTCGCTGAGAGTCTGACTTAACGTTGCGTGAGAGTTCGCTGAGAGTCTGACTTAACGTTGCGTGAGAGTCTGCTGAGAGTCTGACTTAACGTTGCGTGAGAGTCTGCTGAGAGTCTGACTTAACGTTGCGTGAGAGTCTGCTGAGAGTCTGACTTAACGTTGCGTGAGAGTCTGCTGAGAGTCTGACTTAACGTTGCGTGAGAGTTCGCTGAGAGTCTGACTTAACGTTGCGTGAGAGGCAAAACTACTTAGCTAGGTGAGAGATGTCTGTGAGATTCGAAAATAATAAATGTTTAGTAATATACTAGAACGCTATGGGAGAGTTATTTCCGGAGCCGCGAAAGGTTTGCTGAGATTTGTTATCTATTGTACGTATATATATATATATATATATATATATACAGGGTGTCAATTTTTATTCGAAAAAGTGATTTTTCTCAATAACCGTTGCAGTTAGAATTTTTAAATTTTTGGTGTGAATTGTCAGTACCGGGGGCCATTGTTGTACATGTTTATCGATTTTAAAATAATATTTTAAAATTTTGAAAAAATAAATTTTGATGTATTGGAGCTCGTAAAATTTTGCCAATGAGAAAAATGTAGAGCGACGTCGAAAATATAAGAATAACGTTTGGTCGTTGAAAACACAATCATTTTTCACGAAATTACACGCGTTTGAAAATTGACTTAACGGGTAAACAAAATAATTGGAAAAATCAAAAACTAAACTCTTTTGGATGCAGTGGAAGTCGTAAGACAATATTATTGTTAGACTGAATTAAATACAATTTTTATTTATTTAAATTAAATTTAATGAAAAATAACCGAAAGTCCAAAAACAATATCCCCGAAATTAGATACGTGATATCTTGAAGGTTCCCCGAGTATTTACTGAACGAAAATGTTCTATGGTAATATAGCATTTAAAGGAGAGTTAGAAATTTAGAATCTTGCATTAAATAAATAAAAATAATATTTAGTACATCCTAAAAATAATATTGTCTTACGACTTCCACTGCATCCAAAAGAGTTTAGTTTTTGATTTTTCCAATTATTTTGTTTACCCGTTAAGTCAATTTTCAAACGCGTGTAATTTCGTGAAAAATGATTGTGTTTTCAACGACCAAACGTTATTCTTATGTTTTCGACGTCGCTCTACATTTTTCTCATTGGCAAAATTTTACGAGCTCCAATACATAAAAAAATTATTTTTTCAAAATTTTAAAATATTATTTTAAAATCGATAAACATTATGTACAACAATGGCCCCCGGTACTGACAATTCACACAAAAAATTTAAAAATTGTAACTGCAACGGTTATTGAGAAAAATCACTTTTTCGATTAAAAATGGACATCCTGTATATGTATATGTATATGTATAGTAAAGTAAGAGAGGTAGAGAAGGAGCTGACTTAACGTTGCGTGAGAGTTCGCTGAGAGTCTGACTTAACGTTGCGTGAGAGTTCGCTGAGAGTCTGACTTAACGTTGCGTGAGAGTTCGCTGAGAGTCTGACTTAACGTTGCGTGAGAGTTCGCTGAGAGTCTGACTTAACGTTGCGTGAGAGTTCGCTGAGAGTCTGACTTAACGTTGCGTGAGAGTTCGCTGAGAGTCTGACTTAACGTTGCGTGAGAGTTCGCTGAGAGTCTGACTTAACGTTGCGCGAGAGTTCGCTGAGAGTCTGACTTAACGTTGCGCGAGAATTCGCTGAGAGTCTGAATTAACGTTGCGCGAGAATTCGCTGAGAGTCTGACTTAACGTTGCGCGAGAATTCGCTGAGAGTCTGACTTAACGTTGCGCGAGAATTCGCTGAGAGTCTGACTTAACGTTGCGCGAGAATTCGCTGAGAGTCTGACTTAACGTTGCGCGAGAATTCGCTGAGAGTCTGACTTAACGTTGCGCGAGAATTCGCTGAGAGTCTGACTTAACGTTGCGCGAGAATTCGCTGAGAGTCTGACTTAACGTTGAGCGAGAGTTCGCTGAGAGTCTGACTTAACGTTGCGCGAGAGTTCGCTGAGAGTCTGACTTAACGTTGCGCGAGAGTTCGCTGAGAGTCTGACTTAACGTTGCGCGAGAGTTCGCTGAGAGTCTGACTTAACGTTGCGCGAGAGTTCGCTGAGAGTCTGACTTAACGTTGCGCGAGAGTTCGCTGAGAGTCTGACTTAACGTTGCGCGAGAGTTCGCTGAGAGTCTGACTTAACGTTGCGCGAGAGTTCGCTGAGAGTCTGACTTAACGTTGCGCGAGAGTTCGCTGAGAGTCTGACTTAACGTTGCGCGAGAGTTCGCTGAGAGTCTGACTTAACGTTGCGCGAGAGTTCGCTGAGAGTGACTTAACGTTGCGCGAGAGTTCGCTGAGAGTGACTTAACGTTGCGCGAGAGTTCGCTGAGAGTGACTTAACGTTGCGCGAGAGTTCGCTGAGAGTGACTTAACGTTGCGCGAGAGTTCGCTGAGAGTGACTTAACGTTGCGCGAGAGTTCGCTGAGAGTAGAGGATAGCGCCGCCGATCAAACGCCGCCGCCGCCGATTATTTAGATAACGCCGAAACGCCGCCGCCTATAAATTTAATTTCGGCGGTGCCGCCGCCGCCGAAACATTTTCATTTCGCCGCCGAATTAATTTCCATTATTAAAGTATAATAATTACGTTTTGAGATCTAAACTACATAGATTTTTCTTTTGGTAGTGCTACGATTCCTAGGCTGTTGGGTGCACCGTACTAGCGTTATAAAATTAAAAATAATTAATAATTTCCAAAAGATCTGGCACCACTGCACCGCGCGCACCAAGATTTTCTGCAGCAGATAGCTGGGATAGGAGAGAGAGAAACGAAAACGGGTTTGGAGTTGCTCGCCTCGTATTTTGTAATAAGTACAGAAACGTATGCTGCATTGGCTGCATTCAGCAATAACTATTCTATTACATTTTAAAAATTCCTTTGATACAAAGATAAAATAATTTGTGATAATAGACAAATGCGCGGGGAAAAACCGGATTTGGGGGGTTGAAATTTATGCGGTAGAGGGCTGGCTCGTTGGTTGTCTGTACGATAATGGCGGCGCCCAGCAAAAGTTTCTAAAAAGAGTGTATAGATAATAATACTAGTGAAATGGTAGTAAATTAGTACAGTAATGTTATTACTAGCGTAAATGTTTTAGTTTAATAGTATCATATGTGACATAGTTACTCATAAGTGTGCCTCTGTTTAACATATCTGTATTAAAAATTTAAATGAGACCTTGTTTCACAGCCACCAAAGACTATATAAAGCTACGCGTAACTTTATATAGTCTTTGACAACCACCAACGAAAATACAGCACTAACGTCGCGTAAAACTGGTTTTAACTTCCTTCCCCCCTACGCGAAAACTAGTTTTGATGACGATAAAACCGTCATCGACTGGGAAGTGACGTCAATAACGTCATATCCTTGCAACAAGGTATCATTATGAAAAAATTATTTCAGGCACACTTATGATTAAATAAGTTACATCTGATAGTATGTAACCAAAGTTACCTCTTCTTTGTTTTGGAAACAAGTGGTTCCTATTTTAATAAAAAACATTCTATTAAACATGTATTTTTTAAATGTGTTTAACAATTTAAGTTCTAGCGGTCTTTAAAAGGCTGGCGCTATTTCTGAGGGGGGGGGGCATTTTTTCCCCTTAGGCGCCGCCGCCGCCGATTTTTTTCAACCCCACCGATTATTTTCTGAAAATCGGCGCGCCACGCCGCCGCCGAACTAATTATCGTTCCCGCCGCCGCCGTTGAAAATTGGTTCGGCGCTATGCTCTAGCTGAGAGTCTGACTTAACGTTGCGCGAGAGTTCGCTGAGAGTCTGACTTAACGTTGCGCGAGAGGCAAAACTACTTAGATGGGTGAGAGATGTCTGTGAGATTCGATAGGTGATACTGGACGGAAATGCTTAGAAAGATATTACAACGCTATGGGAGAGTTAAGCCTAATTCCCACTTGGCGCGAAATTCAGTTTTCGCGAGACGAATTGACGCTTGCGAATAAAATTTACTAAAGAGCAAAGCTACGGCGAAAATTAAATTCGTCGCGAAACTACCGAAAATTCGGCAAGTGGGAACTAGGCTTAATTATAGAAGCCGCGGAAGGTTTGCTGAGATTTGTTATCTATTGGATGTATAATACATGTGTGGGAGTTATATATAGATTTATAAGTAACCATTTACTACACTACTTACTCTTTTTTATACTATAGTGTAATGTAGTGTACGAAGTGTATGACATATATAATAGTATAGTATCCCACTTACTAACAAACAACGATATTTACAATGTAGTTTTTTATTTTTTATTCATGAACTAAAAAAATCCGTACCAAAAAAAACAGCGATAAGAAATACTAATTTAACGACAGAACTCGGAAAAGTGATGCTACCGATTCGGACGAATGAAACGAACAAGTTGTCCAATTTTTTTTTCGGTGGTTCGGACGAATGAAATTTGAACATTTGTTCCACCGTTCGGACGATTGAAATTCGAACAAATGTACCTACCCCAAAATATTTAAAGAAACATTCGGATATGGTCTCGCAAACCTTTTTTAATGAAACATTAGAATAAAATTGTATGACAGCTAGTGCACTGAACCATCTTTTACAACTACCGTTATGATAGATAACTTAGTTAATATCGTCCGATATTACGGCTGATCTATCGGTGCATCCCTAATAAGTGTTAATAAATTCGAAAGCCTGTATTTTTGTTTCAATTTAATAAGTACGATATTAGTTTTTAAGCATCGCAAAACATTAGTACTTTTGTGAATACCACGAATGTATTTATTAAAAGTCACGTTATTGTTGATACAAAGGTTGATAGTATACCGGAAAATTGTTGCTCGTTGAGCAGCATCTGATTAGCCCTATCGAATACGCAATAAATACACAACTAAATTAAAACATTTTATACATTTTTGTTTAAGCGTGCCTCGATTTAGAAGGATTGGTTCTGTTGGTAAAGCAATAACCGGATATTTTTTTAACTTAAATAATAATACTGATAATAGTCAGCTAAGTTAAAAGGAACCACCTATGGACTGCATTGCAAAGGATGTTAAATTAGCGAATAAGTAGATTAGCAACGCTTAATTTTTCTCATTTGGATTGTTGAAGAAAACTAAAATTTAAAGTTGGGCGTTTAGAGTGACGCTTTTCATTTCAATCCTGTCGAGTAATTTCGGGTCGATTGTTTTCCCATTTTTGTACACGCGTTGTGAATGACTGGAACAAACTACCAGCTGAACTTCTTGAATTGAACACTTCTAATTCGTTTCGAGGCAATGTTACGAACTGGTTGAAGACCAACTCTACTTAATTTTGTTTTTATTGTTATTTCCCTTTCCCTCTGGTCAACTTATTATTTTTAAATTAATGAATCTATGTAGTAGAATTTACTCTTTTTACCTCTCCGAGGGGACTTTGTACCCTAGGAGGGGTTATACAACCACCGTGTCTGTCTGTCTGTGGGTCTGTCTGTCTGGCCTGCGAACGCGTTCGCATTTTCGGGGCAAAGCGTAATCACTGCGTACCCAGTTTCTTAGAATCAGGGAAAAGGTTTTTTCAAAAGTGCCCTCTTTTTGTCATTGGGTGTAGTATAATTTTTTGATCGGCCGGGATTCGAACCCGAGCCCTCTTGCACAACAGGTGAGCGTTCTACCGCAGATACAGTTACGCTTCACTGAAAATTAAAAACTCTTCCGAGGAGAGGTATATTTTGGCTTGCCAACTTGTTATCTTTGTCTTTCTTAGTGTGTAGTGGGGGTTACACCTAAGTCTCTAGTGACTTCGTAGCTTTGTACACTGTGTGATTCAATAAATATTTGCGGTTTGTAAACATTTACTTTGAGTTTACACATTGTTAACCTGAAGTAATGGCTTTAAAAGTCGCTTAAAAGAGAAACTAAGCCTAAACATTAAACATTAAAAATTAATTAATTAATGTTTAGGCTTAGTTTCTCTTTTCGGTGTAATAGTCGCAAGCCAGATATCCCGCACATTACTGATGAGTCCCAAATAGGACGAACCCGGTCTACCGTTGGAATTTCTTGCTATTTAATTTAATTTTTCACTCTAAGATCTATTATGTCCGAGTTTCGTGTCTTTGTTTGCTCGAAGACCTATCGGTACGAGCTATTTGTAAGTTTTTAGCTTTTTTATCCCTTTTCATAATGGACTTATCTACTTATTCGCTAATTCTATCGTCCTTAATATTCAGCTAGGCTAATACCCAAGGCACCACCTTAGGCCTAAATCATCGAGCGACTTTTAAAGCTATTAATTCAGGTTAAAAATGTGTAAACGTAAAGGCCTAGGTTTTCTTCTACCTGTCCCCCTTTAAATTAGGCCAACATGTTCAGCGGTTGGCCTACCACCAGGGTATTTGTGCTCCACTAACAAGGAGAGTACCTGAGGTGTTTATTGCCGATTTTGTTCAAAGTCGGGCGTAATGTAGACCTATATGAAATATGAAATTTCCCAAAAGGAGACGTTGCACTACCCATTCGATTTGCTATGGCAACCGAAAATGTTTTTGATCACTTAAGACAATAAAATCTCCTTTTAAAAAAGCATGGGATTGTCTCGGTTTCACAGGGTCCTAGCTACGAAAATTCGGAAAAATTTTGAAAATCACGAAATGTGTAATTTGGACCACATTTAGGTAAATTTCATCAAGTTTGGGTAAATTGAAACATTTGAAGGGTAAATTTGTAACAAATTTTGGGTAAAATAAGGAAAAAATCTTATTTTGGTTGTAAGTGGTCAAAAACATTTTCGGTTGCCATGGCAAATCGAATGGGTAATGCAACGTCTCCTTTTGGGAAATTTCATATCTCATATAGGTCTACATTACGGCCGACTTTGAACAAAATCGGCAATAAACACCTCGGGTACTCTCTTTGTAAGTTAATTTAAAGGGGTACAGGCAGAAAAAAACCTAGGCCTTTAAAGTAAATGTTTACAAATCCCAAATACATTCGGAAGTATGCGAAAACAATCGACCCGAAATTACTCGACAGGACTGAAATGAAAAGCGTCACTCTAAACGCCCAAGTTTAAATTTGTTTTCCTCAACAATCCAAATGAGAAAAATTAAGCGTTGCTTTTTTCTGTTGGTCATAATCTCAATATTCCATCAATATAAGACTTATTTTCCCGAAGAAGCTTTCCTAAAACGCGTATGGAAATAATAGAAATACCTTGACATCCACTCAAACCAATTATTTCAACAACCTAAATTTAGATTAGTACATGACAAAAAAAAACGATACGATGACTAAGATCGGTCGGTCGGACGGCGTGCTTAATCGCGCTTTTTGATAAGATTATATTTTTTCCTTCAACGCTTCAGCTCGGGAGGGGTGTAACATTAACAAAAGGCCCCCCTCGCCTTCCGAATAAATAGAATAATATAAATACGGAAAAAGCGCGTTGTTTTATTGCTCCTTTTTTTCATTCTCGAGAAAACGGACGGAAATAGATCCGACGCCGATTTGCCCCAATTTTAACATGGCAGAGTTCAAAAAAATTTAAAACATCGTAGAAAACACAACCGAAATATATAATTTGCTTTGGCAAAGAATCATCTCCTTGCGAGATATTTTAAGCCCCAAGCATTAAATGCGTTAATCAGGGTTCAGTTAATAATAACAAAAGGATTTATAATCATAAATATATATACATCGGGATGACGACATAGAAAAGCGTAATTTCAAAATTTCCTAAAAAGATATTTAACATTAAAGATTTTTCGATTTTAAAACTAAAATCTTATCTTTATACGTGCCAATTAAATGGGGAAATTCCTTCTCGGAGTTTCGCTTCCAAGAAGATTTAAATTGAGTGGTGCATAACTTTCTCAAAATGAATCTCAAGCGGGGCAAATTTAGATTATTTTTAAAATGAAATATTACTTTAAAATTGTTCGCATTATCATAAAATTAATCTTCGTTTTTATCCAAAACCCAACTGGAAAGAATAAACTTTTCACTGCAACTACGATATATTTTTCCAAAGCCAACTTTAAATTGCTACTGTATACGCGTTAACATCATTTAAGGTTGTAATAAATGCAGGGAAACTAAGTTAAATCCACGAGAATTATTAGAATGTAGGCTAAGTATACGTTTATAAAACAAATATGTATACTTAGTCCTAAATTACCTTTTTCTTTAAAAACAAAGATTTCAATGTCTTTATCACAAAAACAAAAATAATTGAATCACGAGCGTGAAGAAAAGACGAATGCGTAGATTGTCATAATAGTTATTATTTAACTTAAAAAAATGATCAAAACGTCACGGACAATTCAGAAATTCGCGATATTGAAAGTGAAGGTTACGGATGACATAAGCAACGCGACGTGTTCTGCCTATGGAAATATCACGATACACCTTCCTATAACCGTGAAAAGGTTCTCTAAAAGAGGTGGTAGCATTCTTGAAGATATGGGCAAATTCATTCGTCAAATAATATATCACGTTTTTTGGAAACACGCGAAACTATTAACGCGTGAATAATTAAAATATCAGAAATTATCCGCTTTGTTGAATAATTTCTGGAATAAATTGGGAAAAAACACGTTTTTCTAGATTTTCCACAGTAGAATTAGCGTTAGAAATCGACAGGCAAAATGTATCACCCTTGAGAGTATACGTGTTACTGGGTACGCAGCTATTTAAGCACGTTACATTGACCCTTTACAATATCATCGATTATTTATAGGAAAAATAAAGTCAACCAAGTTAAATTAATCGTAGTTTTTTTATTAATTCAATTAAAATTACTAGCTAGAGACTAAAATTAATAAACGGACTTTTGGGTTTCTCTTCATCTAGACCTCCAGCTCGGTCTTTCAACGTAGGCTAACTCTTAATTTAATTATGATCAGACTCCTTAATTTTAATAAAATAGTAATTTTAATATTAAAATAATATTAAATATAAATAAAAAAATTGTTAGTCTTGATGATAGCGTCAGCAATACCGAAACTAGTCGACAATTTAATTTTATGTTTCAATTAAAATTTTACTTACGCAATAATTTCATTTTCTTAATATTAGATTAATTTGAAATTAAAATATCGAATTACTAAAATGTAATTTAAATAAACCACAACAAAAGAATATTAAAAGTAAGGATACCATTTGGTATTTTAATTACTATAACGTCACACACGAACATTTAATTTTCCAGAGACATTTTGATAAACGATTGTCGATAGTAAAAATTTACGTAAATCAAGAGAGGATATTGTTGAAACAAGTGCTTAATTACACGCAACGTAGCCGGAAAATATGAAATTCACGCTATTAAAATAATTCCCGACTCGGTGCAATTTAACTCACCGAAAAATGAGAATTTTTTAACGAAATTCCGTTCTTATATTTTATACTACAATCCCAAAATTAACCCAAAAATCGAACTGCTAAAATTAATTATTCAGTTTAACTCCGACGTTTTTCCTATTAACCCCACCCCGGGAAATATTTAAAAAAAAACCACAATTTCCTATTTTGTTCACAACCTGCCGCATACAATCCCTTTCCTTATGGAACGTAATAAAATCAATGAAATATGCAAAATTTCCTTTTGTCTATACATACTCCAAGACCTTTATAAAGTTACATCATCTCTACAATATCAACAAATTGTTATAGGAACGACCAGATTAAGCACTATACCCGAAAAAGAATCTAGAACTTGATCGATAATATACATCCAAGGAAGACATTCGCATATAGGTGGAGAGGGGGGGGGGAGCGCCAATCGAAAGCGAGAGTCCAAGAATCCATTTTTTTTTTATTTCATTTCTAAAATAACCAGAAGGAAGCGACTGACGGGGAGCGAAATCGGGGGTCCAAACACCCGGGGCGTTTTACCATTTATATCCCAAGATACCGAATAACGTAACATACCCTGGGGTGGAACTTGCATAGTACTTGGTCATAGTACAGATTGAATCCCGTGACACACTTACCAAAAAACCCGCTAGCCAGTCAATACGGGGGGGATGGCGCAACCTTCTTTTAACCCCCGGAAAATAGAGGTCCGTTACAATCCCCCCAACCACTAGAGACCTACCTACCTACCTTATAAGGTTATTAGTGCAGCCCCCAGCTTAAAGATACATTTTGGGTAAAGTAAATTTTTGTCGAAACCCCCCCCGAAGTCTCGTTTCACCTTACGCTGTTACTATTCTAAGATTAAGTTCAAGGAACCGCGGCGATCGTGGTTTCTGTGGAAGACGGTTCGTCTGTATGGAAACTCCGCCTTCTTCGTGGCGAAAGTGACGAGGAAAAGAGCGGTATAAAAGGGCCGTGATTCTTACCAATGGACACACTCAATCGCAGTCTTCCCTCCTAAGAAGATCTTAGCTCGCTAAAAACATTTAAGTTGAAAACTTTTCAATTTACTTTCTTTCGGTAAGTTGAAAAATTTTCTCAATTCAAAAAAAGGATATTTAGCGCAACTACGGATAACGGCGGAATAGTGGATTAATTTTTCCATTTTCTAACATCGGATATAGCTAAAAAATGACGAGAAAACTGATCCTTTTGGCTTTTGTCGTGGTCGTAATGGGAGCTTTAATGGTACAAGAATCTCAAGCCCTTCATCTCAAGCTGAAGAAATTGGCGGCCATCGGTATCCTCGCCAAAGCATTGAGACCTTCCTTCTTGCCATTGCCACTACCAATCCCGATCGCCCATCACAAAGAAATCCACCCAAAACCATACCCAGTCCACGTACCAGTTCCGTAAGTACCATTTTAAAATTTAACACCGTTCTAGCTCCGGTAATTTTAATTTAATTCCTGACAATTCTGTAACCCTTAGAGTGTACCACTACCACAAGGAACATACATTCGAACTGGGACACGGTGGACACGGTGGTCACGGAGGTGGAGAAGGATGGTGGTAAAGATCATCCGGGAATCCTTAAGGAGTCCAACATCCGAAAAAAAGTCAACAACAAAAACGGATACTGCCCTCTTGTGAATATTTTTAACCACGCCCCCCCTTCCGCGCCTCAACTCGAAACTCGCCTAACCTCAGTTGATATCCAATTGTATAAATTATATAATCGTTATAAGATTAACTCATGTACAGTATTTTTTGTTTATAATGACATTTTTGGACACGTATCTTTGTTACGTTTGTGTTAGTATGTATACTTGACATGTTAATGAAAATATACATGTTTTTTACCCACATTACCGTGTTTCAATTTTAATTTCGCTTTAAGACTACAACGTACATAACAAAGACATAATTTTAAAGAGGGTTCACCACCTTAGTTCGGCCAAAATTTGCCTAGCAAAAACCTCAAAACCGGTAGCAAAATATCACAGTATAGGCATATTCATTACCCATAAAAACACGAGTTATAATATTTAAAAAAAAAATTTGAGATTTTTCGATACACCCCAAAAACCACAGTCGCAAAAACGACCGTTTTCAATAACAACTTCTAAAAAATCTTATCCCTAAAAAACATGAAATTAATTCGTAAGCATTCGGACTCCAATGTAGGTTAGCGGTCGTTTTCTAGACTTACGATGTAAATAAAAGAAAGTTAATATTCATCGAGTTACACATGTATACAGACCCGATAAAACAGTAAAATTCGACAAGTAACGAAAAAAATATTCCACTGAACGAAATTCTTTAACAGCCATAACGATAAGAGTATACAACAAATTTCCAGCTTGATTATTTCCTTAAAAACTATGTTGTGTAGGGGGAAAAAACGTCCAAAAAATAAAACGGTAAATTATAACCTCTGATGGGATTTTTCTAATCACCGAAGGGCTATCGAAAAATGCTGGTAAAAGTTGGCCATGATAAAATATAACGAACTTGATATTTATACAGACAAATACGAGGTCAGTATAGTGATAGGAGTTTGACTTTATTAACTACAAAATCAAGTTGCTTATTAAACGGCTAAAATAAAAGAAAGTGGATCAGCTAATAAAAGCCATTTTGCATTTGTCCTAGTTTCATCGTAGTAAGCACCTTTTTCGTGCTTATTAAAGTGGAATGTTATTTTTTATTTAAAATGGGCAAATATCTAAGGTTTTTCCTCCGCCCCCCCCCCTTCACGTTTTCTTCAGATACGTGCTTCGAAGAAAAAAAAATTCGATACTAATTTAAGAAGAGCGTTCACCGGAGAAATCGGTCAGAATCATAATAAGTGAAAGCTATCGGGCTTGTATTAGAAGCAGACCAAGTAGTGAAAGCGGTTTTATATATTTGTACCGCTTCCTAATTCCGGTATACGCCCTTGTTATATAAAGAAAAATGAATTCGTAGAACAGGTCTAGTTCGCGTTGCTATATTTAAGAAACTAGTCTTGCAATAGTTCGATTAATTCAAAGTTATTAACATCCTATATTTACATTGTGTTAAGGTTCAATTGAAAATAAAATACTTTAAGAAACCATGAACTTGTTTTTTATATTATAAAAATAATATTTTGTAAACAAGGTAATTTATTTCGGTTAAAATGTTTATATTAAATATTCATTAAAAGACTAAAGCCAGGGTGACCACAGAAT
Source organism: Leiobunum rupestre (assembly GCF_980474605.1). Classification (NCBI taxonomy): domain Eukaryota; kingdom Metazoa; phylum Arthropoda; class Arachnida; order Opiliones; family Sclerosomatidae; genus Leiobunum; species Leiobunum rupestre. The sequence continues at coordinate 38,490,385 of NC_143389.1, forward strand.
ATTTTAAAATCCTTTAAAGGAATTATAGGAAATTTATCAGTGAAATATAGGAAAATATAGGAAGAAAGTTGGGAGAAACACAGGAAAAAATAGAAGAAAATTAATTATACAATATAAGAAAACGATTGTCAAAATTGTTTAAAGGGGGTATAACCTACAAAATAAAGTAGATAACTGATGGAAATAGTCGAAAACTATCATCTAACAGTGTTGGAAATAAGCATCTTTAAAAACTAGGACGTTTTGAAGACTTCTAAGGGTAAAATATCAACTATTTTAATTTCTTCAGACGTTTGAGTTAAAATATAGGATATTATAGGAAATTTAATGAAATTATAGTAGAAAAAAGGAAGGACGTTATATTATAGGAAAAAATAGGAACTGTGGTCACCCTGCTAAACCTTATCACTCGATAAATAAGTGTTCATGTCATAAATATGGCCTTCAACCACGTCAATATTTAGGGTCAATTCTAGAAATGGTTTATACTTACGATCTTAGTTCATTAGGATAGTTGGAAAAAAAACAAGGTGAAATGAACCAAATCTTGACTATTGCTAAAATTACCTAGTTTACAAGCGTATGTTATTTATTGAACTTGGGAATAAAAGTAACCTAAAGAAAGTGCAAGCATGGATAGTAGATTTTAGAGGATCGGTAAAAAGCCTGGTTTTTAGCCCCCGTAAACCAATCACACTAAGGGAGTCGCCCAAGGTTATTTGAAAAAAACAAGTATAACTAAGAGTGGACGATACTGTTCGAAAAAAGATAAAAGATAAACACGAACATGAAGTACATTTTTACGCCAAAAGGTATTTTTTCACGTTTTTATTGATTAAATATGATATACTAAATATCAGTTGATAGTTTTTATTGAATTAAAAAACCAAAATTAAAAATGACTAAAATATAAAGCGCAAAAAATTACGTAACAATATCAACCGCGTTAGATTTCCATTTTGAAATTTTAAGATCACGTGGTACAAACGACCTTGCAAGACTCCCTCGGAGTCTCTCGAGCTGCTTGATACGCGGGGAGAAATAAAATGCACTGTGGAAGGGTATCGAAAACCTGTCCTCTTAATTTACTGTCCATGGTGCAAGGGTCAGTAAAGGAGGCAATGTTCGAGATATGGCTAAGGTCAACGGGAAAAAAATTACGAGTTATTCATTGGAACTGAAACGAAAATCGTCAGGTATTCTACCTTGTTTCGGAGAATAATCGACAAATGAATAAACTCGGAATGTTTAAAAAGATCGGCGTGCCTCTTTTAAAGGAAAAAAAGGGGCTCCTTTCTGAATACGTTATACAAAAGATCGTGCCCGTTACTACAATATATGGAAGGAAACATTCCCTTTAATAACAAGAAATCGTGATTGATTTACAAATTAAGGACTAAAATCTCAACGCGTAACGTAACTTTCTACATACTACCATAAGTAAAATAACTATAAGTGTGACTATTCGAACGACGCAATTTATTTTTATAGAAAATCTGTTTCTCCAATCAACGCATTAATCATTGCGTGGCTACAACTCGTCTATTACTAGTCTTTAGAAGTAACAGAAGAAAGAAGAGATTATCCAAGGCCTACAATAGGTGTTTCTATAAAATACGTTAGGTCACGTGTAAATGTTTTTTCTACGTCACTAGCTAAAGTTATTGAAGATAGAGAGCGACGTGCGAAACGCGCGTGCCAATAAAGCACCAAAAAGCTTAAGCTCGTGACGCGGGGAAAAACATTTTACGCATTTAATTTTTTTATTGATTTATTTTATAGAAACACCTATTGAAAATTGAAACACTTTCAACAATAAAATGTTAACTATTTAATCGGAACATAAAATTATTATTATATTTTTTTATAATTATTTTTTATTATTATAAGTATCCGCTTTGTTTTTGAAGCTAGTCATTTTTTAATTTGAGCCTTAAAGGTATCGCTATCACACTAGCCTGACTGTAATTATACGAAATTTGCGATTACGCTATCACTCGGCGACAGATTAAGCAACAACGTTCAGCGTCATACTAATAGTATTATATTACTTATGGTATTATACGATAACATAGAGCTCTCGACCCATATTATCCCATCAGTGAAGTTTCTATCGGGGGCCCGTGATTTATAAATCCGGCAAGAACACTAGAGCGTAAAATAGGAGGAAAATACGCGTTTGGGCCAGGTGAAATAGGCATCTGTTAAAATGGTTAAAATTAAAAAAAAAACGTGGCCTAACGCAATAAGGATCCCACTTGTACGTGTCAAGGAGAAAGTTGAATCGGGGAAGCATTAAAAGAAGCTTTCTCAAAAGGAGAAAAATGTACGCGGAAGTAAAACTATAAATGTATCAAGTGGGAGGGCACTCTTTTCATTCTTTACCCCAAATAACATTCGCCAGACGGTAAAAGTAGCAAAGGTCAGCGAGGATAGAGAAAAGACCAGCCGGCTTCAACGGAGGAAAGACACTACTACATATTATCATTACAGGCGAGGGGATATAAGCGGAAAGTGTATTCTACGAATGTCCAACCAAAAACGAGGTCATACCGACAACTTAATTTTATTTACCAGATAAGTCTTTCGCATTCGTCGAAAATAATAAGACCTATTCACACGAGTTAATATTTTTCACAGACGTTATTGCGAGGGGCAGGTCACTTCCTTGATTAACGACGCACCACTTAAAAGATTAAATCCGATTTAATCGTGATAATTTTGATTAAATTCAATTTAATCACGATTAAGTTTATTAAATCACGTTTAATCATGATTATCATGTTTAAATCTGATTTAATCATGATTAAATGTTTAAATCTGATTTAATCGTGATTAAATGTTTAAATCTGATTAAAATGATTAAATCCTGATTAAAAAAATTATATCGTGATTAGCATGATTAAATCGTACTTTAGTTTTGATTTTAATGATAAATTCTCGATTCGACCGATTATATTGATTAAATCGTGATTAAAATGATTAAATCTAATTAAAAAGATTAGATCATGATTAGAATGATTAAATCTCGTTTAAATCGTGATTAGATTTTCATACTTGATTACCCTGATTTAATCATTTTACTATGATTAAGACGCACCCAAAATGGAAGTGACCTGCCCCTCGCGTTATTGTTAATTGGTCGAATTTTCTGACCAAGGTTTAGCTACAAATGTAAAATAATTTCTCTACACAACCTTTTGACTACACAAAAACCAATTGAAAATATTAAAAACTGTATTAATGTAAATTAACCTTTTAGAAGAGAGTTAAGCAAGTCGAGTTGGTTGGTTAAACACGTTGACTCGTGTGAAGACCTTAACAAAGCCATATTTTATAAATTACGCTAATTATTCTAAGCACTATTTAAAATGTAATCGCGGAATACATTTGCATACGAATGCGGAAAAGAGATTAGAGTAACGATAACCCCAGAACATAAGTAGAGTAGCCAAAGGAGACGTTGTATATTATTAATCATGTATAAATAAAAAAAGATGTAGCGATATACCGTATTTCATATCCTTTGTTTTACTAATATAGTCCGGTCATTATTCCCACGGCGCACCGCTAGGAGAAAGACCACACGCCATAAATAAAATCTTTTGTATAAGTGTCACGAAGAAAAATAATCCCTTTAGAAAGACGCGCTATATTTGGTATATTGGTAGGCTCATTCAAGCGTATAGCGATACGGACTCGCTTCCTACTCACCCCCATCATGAGAAATCACCAAAAGGTCAGTGGTCAGACAAATAAATTTTCCAAAAATAACTTTCAAACGCGATGCTTGAAAATTACACTCTTTTCAGGCGAGGCTTACGAAATAGGGCGTAGCAAAGATAATTTTAAAACTACGGTGGCTAACTATGGTTGCTCAATTTCTTGCTATTTCATCTAACTGGACATCTGTCAAATGTTATCCCTGGAACTATTCGGTTTCCCCTTTCCATCAAACCTTACTGAGGTTAACGGTAATAGTAAGTGTAGGGAACTGTAGGCTCGCGTGATATGAAGGGCTTGCCACCATCCTCCTATGCCAATTAAACCAGTCACCGGCAATTGGTTTCACAAGTCACTAGTTGACTTTGGCCTGTGTGGTCAGGGCCGTGCAGAGGGGGGGGGAGGCAAAATTTCCGGGGCCCGTAACGGTTGTTTATTTTCTTTACTCTAGGAATAACGTATTTATATTAATACTTCCGGAGAATGACTATATTGAGATGATTGGCAGGCGTTTGGTCGAGTTTTCAACAGAGAGGGAGGAAGACCTCTATTTTAGGAAACCAAACGAGATATCGGTCTGATTTAATTATTTTTGGGGGAAAGCAGTTTGGAAGCAACGCTAAAAATAATCCCATTATAGGTATTATCCCGAAGTATAAATAAATACATTCTTGATCCAGTTACAGTAAGAAAAATCATTTATTTTAATTTGGTAGAATTATTGTTGGAGCATGGATGAAATTTTATGAAATCACCACCTACAGTAACTGTTAAGTGATAGATAATGGCATAAGTGTATAATATTTCTACATAAGTGTGACACTTCCTATTCTTCACATGCAAAAGTTTTACTGGGAGCTATTCGCAAGAAAGACTGCATTACGGGATTCGTCGCAGTTTTGCGTCCGTTTGCTAACGCGTCACCAGTAGCGGCGCTAAGGGTGGGCTGAAGTGGGCTTTAGCCCCCCTGCATTTCTGAGAGGGGCCACATATTTATATTAAAAGGGCCACATATTCATAATTAAGAGGCCACATATTTTAATTTATTAATTTTCATTATCTCTAGAAATTTGTTTTATTGCCAAAAAAGGTTTTTCTGGAAAAAAATCTTTCAAAATCAATTTGTTTACTCAAAAAGGTAGTAGACCATAAACAGATTCGGGAGGAAGGTAGTGGAAATTGAGAGAAAGTTGAAAAGAAAGGGGCTTATGGGAATTTAGGGAAATATCCCAGGCATGCACGTGTGACGTGTCCCCTCCAGGTCGGATACAAGGTCAGTAGGGGGTCCATAAAACGCGAAGAGAGCCGCAACAATAAATCGACGGTGCTCTTCTCGCTTCCTGGAAAATTTTGGGTTTTTTCGATTCCACCACTTTTGCGAAATATAGTCGATCCAAGGTTCAAGCTAAGGGCCACAAAATTCTAGGGGCCACAAAATAATTAGCCCACCTGTGAAAAAACCTTAGCGCCGCTACTGCGCGTCACACGTAGCTTTTGACAGCGCCTCGCTAGGGGGAGATTTTCTTTTTGTGATGACGTCACTCCGTTACTAGCTCTCGATAAAATATTCCCAAAAAGGGACAAACTTATGGTACAATATTATAGACTTATGGTTCTTCCCGACGTGATGCAATTCCATTAATATTTGATTACCTAATAGATGAGCTCCAGTCAAAATACCAAACAACTCTGCAATATCATCATTTCTTACCAGGGCTACCAAAATTCAATACCCCTCCGAATTAAAACTGAATATATGCTTTCACAAACCACTTTCCAATACGTCGAAATTATATTTATAGAATAATATTATAGACTTATGATAATGGCGGACAGTGAGTGGCAATAGAGTGGTAGCACTTCATAGAATGGGTGACGTAATAGCACGTCACAGTGTCATTACTCTATAGCAGCGCCCACGTTAAGGCCCAAAACAGTCTAAAGCCATCTAGTAAAGGAATTTGTATTTAAGTTTGGAGGTCGCACGGCCAAATACACCAAATTCCCAATTTGGAGACTAACGCGTTATGAACCAGGCTCGCCATCTATCGGCGATGTTGGAGATTATCTTTTACCCTGTTAGGAATTGATTTAAAGGGTTGTCAGTTTTTTCACAATCAAATACCCTGATTTTTCAAGGTTTTCCCTGACTTATTTTGCGCCACGATTTTGTATTTTTCCAACCTATATTTTAGTAAAAGTTTCTTATTTTTAACCTAAATTAAATTCCAAGGCTGACATTTTCCCTGATTTTTAAAATTCCCTGACTTTTCCCTGATTTTTATACCAATACAATTATTAATAGATTCACAAAATAATTTTTTTCAAATTTAATTAGCTTTGTCATTTTGCTAAGATCAAAGTGTAGTTTATTTTTGCATAAACTGAAAATTAGATCCATCTATTCGATAAATACTTGTTCTGCCAATAACCAAGTTAATACTGACCTTAACAATGGATAATGGTTAATAGAATTAGAACTCACTACTATTACAACCAGATTTTTACATTATTATTATTAGTGTAATTCCTTACCAGTGGCGTAGACAAGGGGGGGTTCCGGGTTCAGACCCCCCCTTGGGCCTACCTTTGGCTGCACTAACTTTCCACCCCTTGTCGACCCCCCTCTTAACATTCACATAATTCGACCCCCCCTTGACGAATTTCTGGCAATGCCACTGTTCCTTACATCACATTAAATTAGATTCTAACTAAGAAAAATTATTAAATTTAGTACTGACCTTTTCTTTGAACACTAATTAGTATCGTTTCAAAAAGTGTTAAATTATAATAGCAAACTTTCAAAGTGAGAAAATACAAAGCCCTTAATTGAAGATAAAATTAGATACAAAACAGGTCTAAATTTTACATGTCCATAAAATGTCACAGCATTTGATATAAACCCTCCGTTAGTCATAGTATATGAAAACCAGCAGTTCGAGGTAATGTAACTCCGATTACAAGGCTACTCTCTTTACAATGCGTGCAGGCAGCTATCAAAGGGTAAATCTAAATTCTGCCCTTTCATTGAATCCTTTTGCTAAACTTTATGAAATGTGACCAAGACTCGTTAAAAAGTAAATACAAATAACTCACAGGTAGAACTTTATCCTTGTCATCAGAATCCGTTCCTTCCAAGATTTGAAAACCATAATCCTGTTATAGTAAAAAGTTTAGAACTAATAAATTTAAGATTCTTTGAATTTAAACTTACATCTTCATTCTTGTCATAGAAATTAATTTCTTCATCAATTTCAACCGTAGGCGCAAACAGATCAGTAACCAATTTCTTGTCAGTGGCCGAATTTGGCTTCAAATGTTTCATGGAACTACGTATGTTGTAACTTAATACTTTGACTCCTAATAAATTAATAATAAAAACTTAAATTTGAGATCTAACATTTCGTACGGAATATTATTAATTTACCGGTTCCAGTCACTTGGCTGCCAGGTGGAGTATGCCCCAGTTTGTAGCCTTGTTTATGAGCTGCCCTGAGGAAAGGGTTCTTGTCCATCCAGTTGCCTTTTTTGTGTCTGGGGTCAGCCTTATTCTCGTAAGATTGGGACCTGAATACTCTGCGGACTTCATCCACAGATGATTGTCTCATTTGACCAGTCTTCTGCTTTCGATCAGGGCCATTAGGGTCAGTCTGCAAATTGGGCTCATCATCACTAATCATATGGTCGATAGGTAATGAGCTTGCAATCACATCTGAATTATAGTCCCTGTTGCAATCACCATCAACAAGGTTTGAGGTAGATTTGGACAAAGATGGGTCAGATGTGGATCCATCCGATTGGTAAGTGTCCTAATAAAATAAATAACAGTTAACACTCAAGTCCAGTTATATTTATTTCGATAACTGACTTCTTTAATAGATGGGAAGACATCTCTAACATCTGGAAGTCTCTTGCTAATCTTCCTTTTCTGTATGGTAGCTGCTCTAACATGATCAACTCTTTTCAGTACCGCTTCGGCTTGAGCGAGTGTTAATGTTGATATAACTCCTTTCAAAGGGTCTTCTACGTCCTCCTCCTCACATTCGTTGTCATCGAAAGCTATTTAAGTATAAATAAATATTACTTAAAAAACCCTTATGTCGAATATTAACGCGAAGACGCAAAACAAAAATATTTGCCGCCGAATACACCGACCGTGTCGCCATCTGGCAGAAAATATCAAACTTACCTTTGATTAAAAATTCGAATCCGGTTTCCCTTAGCCAATCCGCATCGGCAACTGCTTCTGTCGATGATAAAAAAGAAACGCTGTTAATTAATTTGACCACACACGATATTTAATGAAAAACGATTAGACGACACTGTTTGGCGCTAAAATAATAATTACGAGGAATTTTTTTGGGACAAAGTACTGGTCTATTCGGGGGACAAAGATAAGTGTTTCAATTTGCAACTAAATACAATTATACCCGGTCAGTAATTAACGAAAACCGTTAATAATAAGCGCTTTTGCAAGATCACAACAAATACGAACGTAACGCTAGGAATTAATTTGCGGCGGAATAGAGGATGAAAAGATAATTTACACGAAATGTTTTTCTTTCAGTCCAAGGCAATCTAGATATTTTCACAAACGTTGTATAAGTCCAATTCAATCATTATCAGTTTTATTGAACAAGTTAATTTCAAATAACTTAGCAATAAAAACTGCTTTAAGGATTAATTCAGTAGCGATTTATAAGTTTTGTAACATTGCATTTTAATTATTCTCCTAGGGACAAAAAGACTATATTAAGATAATATTTGATATCATTCGTATTTTGCAAAGGGGGTTTCATTTAAAATTTGACCTATGGGAAACCTAACAAATTACGAAATAAACGTAACTAATAGGTCCATTGTTAACAAATGATGAATTATACCGAATGAATGAGGGTAATTTGGGACGTTCATATCACTGGGTAGAGCCTAAATAATTATGCCTCCCCTTCAAAGACATTCCAACCCAATTTCTGGCAAATTTTAAAACATAAATCTCTATTTTGGAAAATATTCTACGCGTTTCCAACCTCCGCATATGGTTCCCTATATTTACCAATTAATAAGATGCAAATTAATTTCGGCCAAGCGGAGCTGACGCGTGCCAAAGAAATCGCTTCTTACGATTTCTATTTTTCTCACTCGTGCTAATTAACATTTTTACCACCTACCACGATTACGCTAGTGCTAAAAACCTATTCCCAGTACTTCGTATAAATGAAGCTATTTAAAATACAACGACGTGCCTAAGAACTGGTATTTTATACGCCTCTTTATAATGGGAATAATTAGTTTCGTAGTCACGTAAGCTTCGCGAAAGTCGAGTACGCAAAAAAATACTAATCGGAGACAATGCAAACAGTGTCGCGTGATACGGTAAATTTCCGAATAAAAACGTTTTTCGTTAGAAATATTGAGGTACTGAAAACGGTGATATATTGCTATCGAAAAAAGAGGTATCATGACTAAGGAAATTAAATCTATGGGTTTCTAAGAGAATAGGAGTTTGTTGCGATCTGCGCGGGTTCATAAAATAGACGTGAAATTGAATTTGAACTTATAATTTTTAGACCGGATGTAGGTCAAAGGCGTGAATACATATCGAAAAGCGTTTAATTTAGAACGTACAGCCAGACGTTTTCGATTTAATTTCACTTATAAGTCATTGTTCAGGATACGGGTCACGATTTCAATTTCAGATATTCAAGTTTGGGTACAGGTAAAAGTTAAAACTTTCTCACGCACCATATTTGACCGATTTCAAAATTCATTTTGCACGTGAAAATACTTCATGTTACGGTATAAAATACGGGTAAATACGCCTGCCGGAGGCTGTGTTGGTCGCCAAAACGTAGAATAGCGGGGATGGAACAAAACCAGACAGATAATCAAGACACTCTTTACCTTCGGGCGTGGGTCCGTCCTCTTCGTCTTGGTCATCGTTAACGTGTCCGTTTTCGGAATCACCATTCCCCTTTAGGTGCAACAGATCCTGGTACTCCTTTTCCTCGAGGTAATCCTCGAGGTCCCTCTGGCTGAGTGTGCCCATGGGCTGGCAACGCTTAAACACTACTAGATTATCAGCGTACTCTTCGTCGTCAAGCACTTCTTCTCGCGAGAGCTGAGAAGAGAAGTTACAATCTCCCGAAACGGTCTCGCGTTCGGCGCTCGGTCTGACCTGAAACAAAACGGAGTAATGATAAATAAAATACGACTTCTACATCAACGAATCATAAAAAAACTGTTCCGGCGGTGTCGCCCCCCTCCGCCATCACCTTCTTTCGCGGTAATGAAGTAGAAGGTTACATAATTCGGAACACCATACGCGGCAAAGTGGTACGCAGCGACGCCAAAAGAGCGAACCCCGAAAATTAAGAGAACCTGTCATTAATGGGACGCAATCTTTATAAGCAGATAAACATTTATCACGATACAAAGCGACGCGGCGGTAAAAGCAATTATTAGAGCCAGATTCGTGGAAATGTATACGCGAATTGCGCGTCCACTGACAGATCAAACTCTACATTCGCAACAGCTTGGGTTATGACGTATGACTGTGTAACCATGTCCCCGTTTACGCAGTAACTACGCACTCTCAACTATTTCTAAGCCTCGGTTCAACAGCAATCATTTATTAAACGGAAAAGTCGGAACTTCGCGGAAACATACCGTTTGATAAAATTAGCGTACAGGATAAAAAACAACGCGGTTAACTGAACGAATGCCGTCGCATAAAGAAATTGAATCGCGTAGATTTAATCCTCCAATTTCACTAAAACGAAATTTTATCGTTTTGTCTTATCACAGCCCTCCTGTTGGTTGTTTAACAGATAACGAAGCTTTTTACGTTTGGAATCCCGCACGAGATTATCAATATAGTTATAGGTATAATTCTTCACTGATAAGCGAAGAACCACAAAGTGAACAATATGGTTCCGCGATTCGTAAACGAAATTTGCAACCAAATAGTAGTCAATATTTCTTAGTCACTCGTTATTCTCACTCATCCAAATGCACGCAACACTCCGAAAGATAAATGGCAATCCTCGACGTAACTCGTAACTACTAACTAACCTAACTCGAGTATCTACCACGTGCTCCAATAACATCGTAGTTTACTCATTTTTAAGAGTTAATCCGAAGATCAACATTGGCAGTAATACCAGCTCTACTTTATAGCCCACATATAATATATCAAGCTGAAACGCTTTTAGATTAGATACGGCGGCGCTAGTCACCTCATTATAAACAAGTAGCTGGTAGAAGTAAAATTAACAAACTTCAATAAACACGAAACACTTTGAACCAAAACAGCGAATGGTATTGACCACGTCCTTTCTCGAGTAGGCTAGCACGCCGAATACGCGAATACCTTTTCTTCCATCGAAAAGTCTCTTTTCTCTCTTACTTTATTACAAGCAGGTGGAAACCGTAGTAAAAGTATTTACCCAGCGGCAGATTGGAGATTACGAATAGGCCTCTTTAACGAACAATCACCTGACGGTAAAATATAAGTTTAATAACTTATATAAAATAACAAATACACCCATTGATCCAACTGTTAGGTAAGGTACAAATCTTATTCGCGTTTCCCACGCGTGGAATTTAAGAAAAACGCCATTATCAAATTCGCCGCTTCAACAATATTAAATAAAATATAATGGCGGTCCCCTTAGAGTACAAAATGAATAGTAAATCGAAATAGTGGCCAGACACCGGCCGACCTATTGTGTTAAAAGGCGCAAGAGCGTTGAACCATGTTATGGCTTCTTCCGTTTTATTTGAGGGGAGCTAACACTGAGGAGAGGTTCATTTTAATATCGAAGCCCCAGTGTTGATTTAATTTAGCCTTAAGCTAAAAAATACAAAAATTTGTAATATAATTTCGTCTTTCCAAATGATGAGATAATTAAAGTCGACATAAAATTAAAAGGTACGTACAGCGAAACAAACACGCTGCCGGTGTTTCGAAACTCAAATAATTCTGACTGTATAATTAAACGCGAACGGGTTAAGGTCTACTTAAACAAAAACGTTTTTCTTCTTCAGACACCTCAAGTATCATAATTAACGTAGTTGCGTATTACGGATGTTAATGTATTTTTCCAATAAAGAAATTACATAGTTGTTAGACGGAGATACATCCGTATATATAACTCGTTAATGTTCATACTCGGTAGAAAATGTATTCCAGTTAAATGTGAATATTTATAATTTAAATAAAATGGAACATCGGTTATTTCGGAAATTTACGCTCTGTATAGGTCGAAAATTAAGTTTATTAGCTATATCAGAGTTTGATATTACTGTTTTTCTAAATTATTTTCTAAATTACTAGAATTTGTTTATTTAGCTTTTCGAAAAATAAGGTCTGTGGATACAGCGGAGATAAAATTTCCATTGAAATGGTAAGATTAAAACGCGTACCTGACAAGAAAACCCAGAGTTGGGAAGTTAAATTAACCGGATATATCATTTGAATAAAAATGGCGTATTTCTTTAGCCCAAAAAATTCAAATTCGCAAAATAAAGAAACCCTTTGTATCATATCTAGGTAAGATACATATTTCAAAACGATATAGTACTTTTATATTAAAAAACCCATTCTTAAAAAATTTCCAAATGCGCTTTAGAAATAATAGCGGGACTGATTTAGCATATCTACGTATCATTCGAGTTACCTTAAATTTTTTGAAAGCACTTATTAAACAAACAGGATAAAACCACTTTCTGAGAAGTAGAAAAACTATCCATTAAAGATTAATTTCTAATGCCATAGACGAGTTTTGGGTTGTTAACTATACACGCTTATTAACTAGACAATTAGTAATTTTATATTAAATTAAATGAACTAGGATTTTGGCCCGAAATAAAAAAAAGAGTACTATAATTTGTCTCAGGAAATAAAAACCGCCGCTTCCATTTTCAAGGTCAAGGGCAAATTAAATTATTACCTGTTAAATTTCGGCAGTAGCGTGCAATTAAACCGAGACTACAAAAATTACAAATTACTAACGCGAGCAGATCCAGTTTATCAATGAATTTCGGCCGAAGTAAAAATAAAACTTCCACGTAATAATATACTGCTGAAAAATTGACAGGTAATTTAATAGTAAATTAAGCAGTTGTCGAGCTCAGTAAATTGTTTGAATGAGATTCATTTTATCAAACGGTGGCTGATAAACAGAGTCGGGTACAAAATTTACTCCATTTAAATATGCGCTATGAAATATTTCTTTGTTACACGATTTCATTTCGGTAACGAAATTTAATGGGAACGTACCGAAATGTTCCTATTATTTGCGGCGGATGTCTCAAGGATAAATCTGAGACAAATTTATGTTAAGATGGTTAAGGAAAGATGTCTCAAATTGGTCTGACCGTCTGATAACCATTTGTACGTAACAAAAGAATAACAATGGGTCATTTTTTGTTCCATTGACGTAAAGGAAATTATTAACGCAGTAGGCCAGCACCAAAACACGTGGTTATAAACACGCGTCAAAGAAATACCAAATTGTATTCACCAGGTTAAGAGGTTACAACAAGGCTTATAGTTAAACATTGAATATTTTCTCCACTTCGCACTCTTAAAGGCAACAGTCTATTGGGGAGACAAAACGTACCTTAATGGGCACAAACAAAACGAATTCACAGAGATGTGAAACTTAACTTCGTCGCAACGGATACATTGCTACAGAACAGTCAGCACGCGCGACTCGCACGACCAATAATATTGGGCAACGCGAAATACACAAGTTTGTACCGTTGACAATCGGAGACAAACCGTAATAACGGTTCAATTCTACGGAGGAAATGAGAATACGCGTTTCGGTTCGAAAAAAAGGCGAAATCACTCATTTCCGTGGGGGAGCAAAACTACTTTCATTATCTAAGTGGCCAGTGTCCTTCTGCTGTAGTTTCGGATGGGTGGTCGTCCACATCAAACCACGACAGCATTTAACTCGTATTCGGTTGATTATTTTATCCGATTGACTGTACAGCGAACGGGGTTTGTCCGCGGTTCCTTACTAGCGAACATTAGCGCGCTAAAAGCAGCGTGACTTGATTTCAGTTCATTATTAGGCGCGGCTCGCCACCAGCGTTTTTCTGGTCCAAGAAATCGCGCGACATGATTTATCGGAACCCGCGGCTCATTCAATTCGTAAGCGCCGCTTCTAGTGCCTATAGTCGTTGAGCGAGCGACTTTGCAGTCTGAATGGGCTGGACCCGATTTCTAAATCTATCAATTTTAAATACCGGTTATGTTTTAAAATATTAATGAACGCTGTCTTAACATTTATACAAGTAGTTCAAGTCGAACGCTACATTTTTCAGTTTCACAGATAATTTGTTTTCAATTGCGCAAGAACGGTAGCTTGAACATGTAAAATTCGAACCCCAAATATTATATTGTCAAAAGTAACATAATATAATATTTATAATGATAGCCATTTTCGCCCATGAGGACTGAGCAATCTCCGCGAATCTTCGGAACTGCCTGGATAATTGAAAAGCTTTCAGCAGAAAAAATATTGAATACAAACATAGAATCGACTTTCGTAAAGCTAACTTCGTTCCAGAAGGTAGATTATTTTCGAATTTGAGACCTAAAAGTGTTTTCAACATGAAAAAAGGCCTGACCTTGCTCTAACCTATTGTTAACCCACCATTGTGGAAGTGACTAGTTTCGGAAACTTCCAAAATCGCGATCGATCTAAGAGATTATATCATAAACCGAAACCGTTCACCGTTATATTGATAGTCATCTGTTACGCGAGACATTAAACTTATTTAAACAACGATAAAGAACGATTGAGTGCTTATAAAATGTTATTTCAAAACCGTAATGACTAAATGTCAAACCACCTGCCAAAAATTAAGACTTAAGCTATCTCTATACATAAACTTTGGGTAATTGAACTTTGAATAGACGTCATTTACATAAACGTTAAGGTACATTTAACAAACGCAACTCTAATAAAATAGCGCTCGCAAACAGATAAAATTAAGCAGCGTTATAAGCGATATTATTATTTGATGGAATTATACGATGGAAGTTAGCGTACCGGAAATGTCGTATTGTGGTCAAAACTGCGCCTTCCATCCCTGACAGCGATATCTTCCGACCTGAAGCCGCTCCAGGACACGCAACGAACCAATTCCCGTCTGCCTCCACCGTGTTCGTCGTCACCATTCCTGCCAGTACTATAGCAGTCTCCGAAACCAAGTACTTGCGAATTCCTTCGCAATCCTCCGAGGAAGAACCAATGCACGGCGTGTTGGAAAGGAAGAGACGAAGTCATCTTTCTCTTAATCCAGTCGACTTCCGAACATCAACCAATAGTTGTAACGGGAAAAGAACTAAACGCGACACACACCGCGATTTCGGCGAGGCGTTACGAGGATTCCAAGAGCGGAAAAAAACCTTTGTCACCAAATTACCCAATTCCTTAGTAAGAATTAAGAAGGTTAACAAAAAAGGATATAACCTCGGAGAAGGCCGAGGAATAGACAATCTCGTTGATGGTAACAATCAGCGTACGGGTTTTTATTTTCCCCCGCTTTGTTGTTGGATTATAGTAACCAGAAATTAGTTCCGTCAGGTTTTTAAGGAGTATTTCTATTAATTTCTTTGGAAGAAAATTGTCGAAAGAAAAAAAACAACACCACCCAAAACGCGGTATATCTTTAAATACGCCGTTTTATACAAAGGAAGGACGCAAAGTCGCGCAATTTTGGCGAACACAAAGAACGCGAACGGAATGATATTGGCTGTTAACCAACCGCCGCCGCCTCCTCTTCGACGAAATTTAAGGACGACCTTCGAAACCTCCAAAAAATTAATAATTCAACTCGACCGTCGTCGTTAAGAGAAATTTTCTAACGAGATTCTTTTAAGGTGGAGATAAAAACACCATCTCCATACTTTAATCCTTTTCTGGTCGTGAAAAATAACATCAGTGGCTGACAAAATTTTCATTACCAAGTACTTCGCCTTCCCTGGATGACAATGATAACGAAGACACACGTGATTTGCGAAGACGGAAAGAATTTTAGCAAATTTCCTGTACAATACGTCTACCTTTCGTCGTAAAACAATTGGTAAGGAATGAGTTAATCCAAGATGACCGATGTTAAAAAATCCTCATGACTGTAGGAAAAATGGTCACTTATCACCGATGCCATAAACACACTTTATAAGAAGGTTTTACTCGTACAAGCCGAACCACGATCGGGTTGTAATAATCCAGTAGCCTAAAGGCTCAAGCGCGCAGCCACGACCGTTCTCAGTATACGGGTTGTAAAACAGTCGAAAACCGAACGAATAATAAAAAGATCTTATTCGATGCAAAAATATGTTTCATAAAAATGTAATATCCAGATTGGGGTAAGACCAGTGACCGGAACGGGTGCTCGTAAGCAACAACTTCGCGGCAGCCAGAAATTGCCTTTAATACGAATATGGGTACCGGTATCCAATTTGATGATAACGTGGAGGAAATATTTTTTTAACCCGGCGCGGCAAAATAAAAGAACGAACCACGTGTACGCGCTTATAAAGATGATGGACCCGGCAAATTGATGGTGCGCCACTAAATGATACAGAAGACGAGCTATTGAGAAAACTTATTTTCTCTTCGCGATTTTAGTCGATTCCTGGTCGGAATTCATTAGCCCACTTCCCCCTTTCAAGCCACCGCCAGCTCATCTCTCTTCCTTTTTCATCTTCGGAGGAATTATATTATCTTTCTCACCCGGGGCGTCCGATTTCGGTAACCAAGCGAACTCGGTTACCTCGAGGCACCCGCCGTCGTGACCAGTCAAACATTCAGTCTATTAGTATCAATTCAAAAAAAATTTGACAAACTAGAAATTTCAGTTTAAAATATTACACCGTTAATTACCGAAAAACACAGGGTTGACACAAAATTTTGGGATTTAAATTCCCTGACTATTCCCCGTTTTCCCTGACCATTTTAAGAGATTATCTCTGACTTACTTTTATCAGAAGTTAAAAAACTTAAATGGACTTATATAAGGTTATTGCAATGTTGAAAAAATTAGCCAAACTTTCAAAGAAATAAATGATAATTACAGAATTTGACTATTCCGTTTTCCCTGACCATTTTAAGAGATTATCCCTACAGGTTTTTTTAAGGCCAAAATTTTTATTTTATATTTTATCAGAAGTTAATAAATTTAAATGGACTTATATTTCAATAAAAACGTTATTGCAATGTTGAAAAAATTAGCCAAACTTTCAAGGAAATAAATGATAATCATAGAATTTTTCATAGACAGGCGCGTAGGAACGTTTTGGATTAAGGGGGGTACAGCTTGGATGCTAAATTTGGCGCCCCCTCATCAGCATCCTTTTTGCGCCCCTTCTAAAACAATGTGGCGCCCTTTTCATACCCCTTTGGCGCCCCTTTCCAATTTCATTGTACCCCTGTCCATAGATCTAAAGTAAAATGACATTCAAAAAGTGTCAAGATAAAATATAATTCCCTGACTTTTCCCTGAATTTTTACAAATTCTTTAAATTAACTGACTTTATCGGCCCATTTTTAAATTCCCTGACTTTTCCTGACATTTTAGGCCCATTTTTAAATTCCCTGACTTTTCTCTGACGTGTGGCAACCCTGAAACACTTTCCTAATAAGGACATTTTCCCCGACCTTTTAAAGGACAAAATGATAAAACGTTGTTTTTACTAAAACAAAATTTGTATCGCAACGTTGGAATTAAAATGTCTATATATTCCCAAAGCGTTGAAAGAGCTAAATAAAAATAGCTGGAGATGTCACAGAATTAAAGTAAATGTACATTTTTAAAATGTTTAAGATAACTTTAAATTCCTTCAATTTTTCCTGTTTGAATCAAAAACTTTTATCGTAAAAGAACGTATATATTTTTTTATCAGCGGAACCAAATTGAATACTTATTTTTCACTCTCTAAATTAGATTATGTTAATTCAACAAAACATTACACGCGCCACTTATGGGAATCGTAGTTCGTATGGAAATTTTTTCAATAGTTTTATCAGAAAGAAATTTTTTTATCGTGCGTTTTTCTAAAATCATTATCTCGAAATGAGGT
Source organism: Leiobunum rupestre (assembly GCF_980474605.1). NCBI lineage: Eukaryota > Metazoa > Arthropoda > Arachnida > Opiliones > Sclerosomatidae > Leiobunum > Leiobunum rupestre. The sequence continues at coordinate 38,508,212 of NC_143389.1, forward strand.
TTGACGCATAAAGGGTTTCTCCAATAGCAGAAACTCCTACACACACGTATATAGCATATAAAATTAATAATCAGCTAGGCTATTGCTAATACCCAAGGCCAAATCAAATAACGACTTTTATTGCCATTAAATCAGGTGGCCGGGTTACAACGTGTAGGAGGGTGGTGGCAAGCCCTTCATGCCACGCGAGCCAACAGCTCCATACACTTACTATTACCGTTAACCTTTAAGTTTTTAAGGAAAGGGGAAACCGAAGAACTCGGGGAAATACCCTTTTAATGTAAATTATATTTTGCTTTCTTCCATTCGGATTTTTTTTCATTGTTTTTTTTAAATTGGTTAATAATTTACGTGTAGTAAACTAAAATTAATTATTCGATTAATTAAATTAATCTTAAATTAAAATAATATTTGTAGTTTTGTTTAATTTAGTTTGCTATGAGTTCGCAATAACTATAGAACCACCTTTTGTACATTTTCTTATATACATTACAGTATTATAGAGAATTTTAATCAAATGACATTTTGAAAAGAAAATCGATAATTATTCGATGAACTAAATTAATCTTAAATTTAAATAGCGCTAGTAATTTAGTTTGCTCCGAATTGGCATTACTATAGAACCACCTTTAGTTCATTTTCATAAATGTATTGTAGTTCAGGGCCTCCACTCAAATCTTCAATTTTTTTATAGGAAAAATAGGATTATATTTCTAAAAATATAGGATTTTATAGGAATATAGGACCTCTGGGGGCCCTGGTAGTTTAATAAGCGATTTAAATCAATGGATTTTTTTGAAAAGAAAATAAATTTTATTTAGGTCTTGATTTCAAATCAGACAAAACTCGAATAAAAATTGACACTTTTCGGTAGAAAACATTTAAAATAGAGAGTTATCTGCGAGAGATTTGTCGATGATGTAAATTCCGATTCTAAGTCGAGTCGAACGTATCAACTAATACCCTTAATTAGGCAGTTCTCGGAGGCCTTAATTCTCAAATTCGCCGGAAAAGGTCAATCACGCCCGCGCACTCCCCTGTTCCTCAAAAAGAACTCTTCTACGAATTAAAATAACGCGAAGTGAACGTATTGCACCAGCGATATGGCCCGTTTCACACGATTCCCAAAACGTTATTTACGATAAAGAGAGTTGAGGGAGAATTAATCGAGATCGCTTAAATGACTAGCGCACGTAGCGCTTCCCCCACCCCTTTATTTCATAATAGTTGAGACCGCCAACGAACAGAAGAGCGAGTACAGGAATTTTAGTTCAAGACGAAAAGATGAGGTTACGATTTAAATAAAAGATGATAGAACCCGTCCTATAACGAATGACGCATTCGTCGTATCATTTACACTCGCACAATCTGGCCACCCTCGTGACAATGGCCGATATAATCGTTTAAGAAATGCAAAGATTATCCGCGTGAAACGCACTTTCTCCAACAACGGTCGTGACGGCATTCGCACGAGCCAAGACCGCGATACTGCAAGCGGGTCACGGACACTTTTTGACCAATGACAATAATAACTCTAGCCCCCAGAAAGAGCGAAGGAGAACAAAGTTCTTTGGGTCAGGTCGTTGAATGGCTAAAAGTTAAATTTGACAACCTCAATACTGCTGGCTGGATAAAGAAAAACCACCTCCATTTTATGAAACTAATTTATCTCCAGTTAAAATTAATAGACCAATTATAATTTAAGTCTGATACAGAACTATTTCATTTGCATATTATACCATAGATACAATTACATTCAAATTACTAGGTATTTCGCAACATTACATTTATTCTATTTATCGCATACCTAACGTACGGAAGAACCAGGCTCGGCAAAGCACCATTGTTTACTGTTGATATAATAAATCTCGAACAAAAATCGACCGACCAAGTATTTATACATTTATACATTAACAACCCCCCCCCCACCCCCCCACCCCCTTATCTCTACAAATACAAATACAGGTAGCGCTGGAGTCAAAATAAAGATCCTACAATTCAAACAAACTCACAAGGAGAGTACCCGAGGTGTTTATTGCCGATTTAGTTCAAAGTCGGCCGTAATGTGGACCTATAGAGTGTTGTCGTCTGATACGATTTTGAAAACTTGTAACGTCACAGCTGTAGTGATAATAGTGGCCGCCATGACAGTTACCGTTTTTTATCAATAGGCAAATTACAATGGTGACGTCGCAGGGTTTCAGACGACAACACTCTATATGAGATATGAAATTTCCCAAAAGGAGACGTTGCATTGTTAATCAGTTTAAACTAGTCTAGAGGTTTAGTTTTACTTTTAGATGCGAAAATGTCGCTTTATTTCAATTTGTAAGCAATATATAAGACTAATCATGGAATTAAAACTTTATTTTTTTTCAACGAGTTTCCCCCGGAAAGGCAGCGGGGGAGGGGAACTCGTCACCGGCGCGAGCTTCAACCTCGTTGGAAGCCGTCGGTTTTAGGGAAACTGATTTGGTTTGTTTTAGATGGAAAAAGCTGATTTTTCGAATATGATTACAGTCATTTCCCTAAGTATAAACAAGATTGTATTTATGCTAAGGCAGACTGACGATGTTGATACTATTTTTATCGTAGCTGCCAATCCTCCTCCTACTCGAAAGTAAGCCCTAAGAAATCCAAATCAGCCCGGTTTCTCTTCCGACGCAATTGAGGACTGTGACGTTTCCCCCTTCGCATGCGCAAATTTCGACCATGATGCCCGCCGATCATAGCTGCACGGGCTCGTCTCAATTTCGAGCTAAATTGCGAGTTTGAGACCGAGCCCTTTTAAATTTCATTCAATCACGAGCATTCGAAAAAATAAAACCATTTTAAGCACTACCCGAGAACAAGAATTATATTTTCTAATTTACGAGCTGAGACGGGACCCATCATTGCTTTGAGACGAGACCGAGTTCGAGTCCCTAAAATAGTTGAAAAAATAGTAAGTTCTTAAGGATACGATCTCGAGATGAGCCCCAGTGAATCAGTACGAGCTTGAGATCGGTCGCGGATTATTTATACCGAGCCATAAATGTTTTTTGTACGAGCCATAACATAGGTTTGTTTTAAATAAAAAAGTAGAGTGAAATTTGTGCCGAATTGAAGACTCAAAAGGGGTGAGTCCCCTAATATTTATCCCGAGCCCTACTCTCAGACGAGTCCAAAACGAATTGTTTAGGTAAGAAGCACCCGAGACTTAAAAAAATAGGCCTAATTCGTCACGAACTCTCTTGGTAAAGTTCAGTTCGGTTTATGCTAAAAACAGGGTGCCTCGTAGAATTTACGGGCCTTTTTGTAGTAAAACGTCATCGATACGTCACCCGTGACGTAGCAACAACATCAAAACAAGAAGGCCAATGTTACTTTAGAAACACCTATTGAGCTCGAGACGAGACGAGGGAAAAACGTTAAAAACAAATGAGACCGTGGTGAGTCCACATGAAAAATAAAGCCTAACAAGAGTCCGAGAACTAGCCACTTCAAACACTGTCGTTTTAACTGAGTCTGAGCTAAACCTGTACAATATTTTGCCTTAAATTGAGCCAAAGACAGAGCACTTAACGTTTCGGTAAAAAATTTGAGATGAGCCCGAGTCCAACTCGGGCCGTGCAGTCTTGCCGCTATTATCTCGACTTTTTCCATTTAATAGTTACTTTCACGGCCAAAATAAGCTTTGAAATCAGTCAATAGTTTTTTTTTATTAAGTGACGTGGCCTTCTTGTTTAATTGTGGCTTGTACGTCACAATCTTTTACTATTACAAGTCAACAGTCACTTTTTCTGGCGCGCGTGCAGAGAATATACTAATAAAGCTGTATCTTGTGACGTAAGAGTAACAAATTTTATTTTTTACTTTTAATTCATTTTATTTTATAAAACCACTATTAAAGACAAGTTTTTCTCTAACCATTTTGAAAAACCGAGCGGGTGGTAGACGTGGAAGGGGCAACGCCCACCAATCCTTTTCGGGAGGTACGCCAGCATTCCACGTATGGCTTCCAAAAATAAAGAGACGAGGTGGGGTAGCCCAAAAGACGAATTAGCCGAGGCTAAGAGTACGCGAGCACTCGCCACGAATTTTCTTGTAGATTTGCCAATGCTAAAGACGTAATTCATCGCCAGCTTTTAATCGGTAATATTCTTGAATGAAAGACTCGGAAATCAAGGTTCCAGCCGCTAAACATTTAAATATTCCATTCTTTGATTCTCATACAGCGGTAAAACCGTATTTTTTTTTACATGGAAAACCCGGCCTAATGCAATTTTAATACAAAGGTATCGAAGCCCCGCGGCGAACACTATCTTACAAACCAGCGATTTTAATAAAATACAAGTCTTAATGTGAATAAGAAAAATATACCACGTGCCGTATAATAAGCATTAAGTCGTAAGATTATCGAAGCCCTTTAAAGGTAAAAAAATGAAGTATAACAGCCATAACATGCATTTAGGTTTACAAGAATACACGGATAGCATCCTCTTCGCTTCATGATTCCCGGAAGAAAAACCACGCCCCTCCGCCTTTCCTGGTATAATCTTTACCCCTCTCTTCCGGAAAAAAAGAGGGGGGGGGGGGGTGGACTACAGTATGATCATTGTAGGAGGAGAATTCCTCACGGGAATCACGAAAGCAGAGGCTATAGTTGGATCTACGTATTCTCAGTTAGCCTAAATGCATTCTTGGCAGTGGGGACAGCAGCCTTGTTAATGCCGAAACTGCCGTTATGAAATATCAGCTTAATAATTAGTGATGCCGGAGTTATAACGAACTATTATCGCGATTGAGATAGGGTCCGCGTTAAAAAAAACGGGTGCTACTTGTACTCGTCGCTCAAGGTCGCAATTAAATTACCCGAAAAAAAGAGGGCAATGAAAATGAGAATTTAGAACCCAAGTGACTGAAATATTTTACGAGTTTTTCTGTTTATTTCAATAGGCCTATTTGCCAGAAACAAATCTGGCTTCGAAAATCGTCAAAAAAATGATCAAATACAAATATACGCGGCGTATCATTCTCAAATTTTTTTTTTTTAATTGGATGTTTGAAAAACGTCCAAATAACTACGCCTTTCTTCAAAGACCGCGGTGAAACTGGACCGTTCCATCAAAGCCAGGCGAGTAGGTATAGGTTGCTTTTAAAGACGCTGTAATGAGAGTTAGTGCGTTTTATTCCGGTTAAATAGCCAACTTAAGATGGCGAAACTTTTAATTACACCTACGCGAGCATTTAGGGTATCCTGGCACGAAGCGAAACAATGGAAGAGATATGGCTGTTAAGGCGGTAACAGACGTGACTGAAATATAATGAGATGTTTCGACGCGCGCAACGATTTGACGAGTGAAACAAATGATTCCTTGGCAGTCTATTTTTAAACTGGCCTACAATTAAAATACCTCACTTATGCTAAAGTAAAATGCATCCGGTTCAAATAAATTGTATTAATTTTTTGCCACACTAACCAAAATATTATCGACCTCAGACTTACGGTTTTTATTATACAAAATTAACGCGTTAAATATGGTAATTTTTTGTATTTCAACAAACATTTGCTCAATTGCAATTTCGCAACAACGCGCTGATTTTTAGGCCCGTAACCTACAAAACGCGCGGTATAAAAGTTGTTTGACAAGGTTTGTCGTACTAGCTTTTGAACCCCCTCCCTCCTCCCCCAACTGTGAAAACGTAAAAAGGGGGAGGGGTTCGAAATCCCCGATGGATTGGTTTCAAAACACCTGCAATAACCGGCAATCTTTTTACACCGAGGCTTAAAAATTTTAATATACAATTAAGCCGTAACACTCACCCATTTAAACGTCCGAGGAATACACCGCAATTACGTCGAAGAATAAAAGGAATTTCGAACTCGCGAACTAAATAAAACGAAGAATATTTGAAGAGAACTCGTTATTTTTGCGTCTACGCGAGAGCGGCGGTGTAGAATACCGGTGCCGGCGGCCTGAAGCGAATTCTCGGCTTCACGCTCGATTTGAAAATGATACTTCTTTGGCGAATAGCTGCAATTGGCGCGCCACCCGTGCCGGAAATAATCAACTGCCGGTGAATCGTCGTTAATTTTTTTAAATGAAATTATTTTGATTTAAACGTATTTTATTTTTCAGGAAACAACATTTCGTAAGGCGTTTTCCAGCTCCCGATTTTGCGATATTAGTTTTTTCTTTCGTCCTAAAAGTGATTCTTGATGTCGCAAAGTTTTACTGAATTTATGAAAAACATAAATAAATGGTTTTTTTAAGTCATGTTTGTATTTTCTTTATTACATTAGGTGGATATTTTTCGGTTGTTCAGGGATTTTAAATTCTGTGTTGGTTAATAGCTGTGGTCATTTTACCAGATAATAAAGCAGATAATTTTATCAGTTTCTCTCTTTACTCCTAATTTTGAGGAGGAGTAGAAAGTGTAGCTTCTGTCGAGGGGCAGATCACTCCTATTTCGGGTACATACTTAATCGGATTTAATACGATTAAAATATTTAGTCCCATTTCACACAAAATCATTTCTCCCAAACTACTTTTCACCCAATCCCATTTCTCCCAAATCTAATTATCCCAAAAAGATATAAAAACGACATCATACGATTCTTCGAACTTCTAACCCATTTCATGTTAACCAGAACACCAACTGCGATAAACCTACTACTTTAACATCTTAATATATGAAACTTAAAAAAAACTTGTTTTTTTAAAAGATTAAACATGCAATACCAATGTATGCAAATTTAATTTAATTTTTAATCTATTTTGACTTGTTTTTTAAAGATTAAACCAAGAATGTATTTATTTATACTCAGGGAGAATGAATATGTCGAGATTATTTTTAGCGTTTCTCCAATTCCACCCGTTGGGGCCCCCGGTATGCTCCTCCGCTTTAATAAAATCAAATAATACTGAAATATCATTGGTTCTTAAAAATTATGTTTTTCGACGCGATTAACGCTGCTGCGAGGACGCAAAAAATAAGACCCCTTCCTCCCCCCCTTAGCGTGACGGGGTTAGGGCCTCAACGTGTCCGTCTATAGTCTCGACATATTCATTCTCCCTGAGTATAAATAAATACATTCTTGATTAAACATACAATACAAATATTCAAATTTAAGTTAATGCCATAAATAAATAACTTTATGAATTTTGGGTGAAGTGGGAATTGGGAGAAGTGGTTTTGGGTCAAACGGTACCACTCTTATCTTTTGGGTAAAGTGGGAATTGGGAGAAATGGGTTTGGGTCAAATGGGAACATACCGATTAAAATGAAACGTATTAAATCGTGTTAATCGCGATTATATTTTGAATCCGATTTAATCTTGTTAATCGCGATTAAATTTTGAATCCGATTTAATCTTGTTAATTGCGATTAAATTTTTAATCCGATTTAATCTTGTTAATCGCAATTAAATTTTTAATCTGATTTAATCTTGTTAATCTTGATTTAATCACGATTTAATTTCGTTAATCTTGATGTAAATCTGTTTAATCGCGATTTAATTGAATTTATCGTAATTAAATCGATTTTATCCCAATCTAATTTTATGAATATATTTATTTTTTAATCGCGATTTAATCGGCTTAATCACTAACTCCATTTAATCATGACTTGATCGATCAAGGGTGCAAACATAATCTGTGTACTCTGACCTTGATGAATAGTGAAGAATTATTCACTCCACCAGATCAAACTAATAGTTTAATTTAGGGTCAAATTGGTACACCTTTCGTTCCAGAACATACGAAAAGTATCGATCTAATATTAAACCTACCGGTATTTTAAAAGAGCGAATTGACTGGTTTTCCAGATATCTTCGTCTATTATTTTCTCCGTGTACTTTCTCCAGTATCGCATCGATTTTTCATCGTCCACCACCGGAAAGTCAAATTTCAGTTTCGTTACGAAAGAATCTCTTAAAGAGACACCACATTTAAACATTTTGGTCTAGTCATTCTTAATGAAAAGTCTTTTCGTATTTTAAAAATTGGCGTTATTCACTTTAATTGCTTCTTCAGCGTTAAGTATTCTTTGAGAGCTTTAGCTACGTCTATTTCCAGTTGAAGATTCTCACTTTGGACATCTTGGGGCGCGTATTTTGAAAATACACTTCTCAGTAATGCCACGTCAGAGTCATTTTCGATGTTCAAAGCCTTAAACCAGTAAGTCAAAAATGTAAAACCGAGATATTAATGAAATAAAATTATTTTTGGATATACTCTAAAAACTGTGTCCAAACTTTGCACGGCTGAGTCATCTAAAGGATTGACGGCTTCTTTAACAGAATCCTCCAGCAAAAATCCCTAAAAACGCGAAATGTCTAATCATTTTGCGTCTTCGTACAATCTAGGAGGATGGACATACTGGAGGGGAAATATGGGATTCATAGGCCTGGCAATGTGGGGAATTCGGACATAAGATACTAGAGACACCTAGCGGACACCGTAGTCAAAATTTCGTCCGCGTGTTCGTTGGGACTTGGTTAGAAATGCGTGCCGGTTTTAAAATCGTGTTAAAGATTTATTTATTTTGTCTTCAAATTAAATAAACGTCTCCGAAAAGTAGGCAAAATTTATAGAGACAAAACATTCCGCCTATTTTTACGATGGCGCTACGCTCGTATGTCCGAAATTGTATAGCTCTCGCGTTGCCGAAGCTAAAAGAGCGAGTCCGTGATGGGGGAATACAAATTTCTGTTCCAGGTACGCAGTATTATATTCCTAGGTACAATTGGGTGCTTGCTCGTAACGTCGTAGGCATGCGTCATAACTAAAGCCACGTTCACACTAGAGCCTAGCTAAAACTCAGTTTAGGTCGGTTTGTATGCCAGTTTTGACCGCCGACGATAATTGTTGGTTCACACGGGCGAAATCGCTTCACCGGGTTCACCCCGGTTCGCTTATAGCCAAGGCTTAACGCCATTTCAAAAAGAAATTTGAAAATACTAAAATGTATCCCAAAACAATTAGTTAATCGTGTTTACTATACATACAGTAATATTATTGGACATTATTTAGAATTTGATTCCCATTATTTTGGAAAATACGAGCAATTGGACTTCCCCGCCTTGCCGTTTTGAAAGCGATTCTAAGCGAGCGGACTTGGACAAGTTGCTTCCCGAACGCTGGTTTCGAAAACTAGTTATCTAAACGAAGCGATTTAAGGGGTAAGTGTGAACGCGGCTTAAGTACCGCCTGGAAACGGCTGCCATAACATTAATTTAACGACACAGATCACGTGGAAAAACGCCACCCTATCCTGCGAAATAACAACCTGACCGCCATGGGTGTCTTAATGTCATGCCTGACCTCTACCCGAGCGAGCTAGGAATAGTTTCAAGCTGCTCTTACCATTTCTTCGGCAATCATTTTAAAAATTGACTCCATTGGGATGGAATCAATGACGTCGTCGTTAAACGCATCCAAAAGGGGTTCGTCGAAACTTAATGCGTCGTTCTCTAATACAATTAACGAGTTTATGAAAAAAAGATTCGGTATGAACGGTAAATTGTTATGAAAAGGTACCTTCTTCGTCCTTAGGTTTCTCGTTACTTATATAGATTGGACCCAAGTTACTCAGAAAGTCCCTGTCGATAAATAAATGCATATAAGCGCACTGTCATCAAGATACAACGAGAGATGTGCCCCGAGGGGTCGGACATTTACCAAAATCCCGTACACTTTGTCTAAAATCGCAAAATCTTTTAACTCTCTCTATGGTAAATTAACATTGAAATCCCAAAATCACTTCAAAATGTAATAAGAAAATCGCCAAAATCTCTACGAAATCCCGAAATCCCGTACAAAATAATGGCAAGTGTCCGACCCCTCGATGTGCCCTAACAATTTCGGTCTTTCCCACGCCACGTTCAGTATCTTCTCGGCCACGTATCTGTCGGTGTCCAGTACCTTTTCCAGCATAAATTTAGCCTCTTCCTCTTTGGTGAGCCAAACGTCTTTAAACCTTTGCGTTTCCGCCATCTCAACGCGCCATAGCTGCTGTTCCAACGTTTGGATCCGTTCGCGAATTTCCTGGATCTCGTGACGAGTTTTTCGCGTGGTTTTCTCTTCTACCGTTTGTAAATCTTTCAATTCCTTTTTCAGGTCTACCATCGTGTCGTGTAGTTTCGTTCGCGCTCTCTTCTGCTCAACTCTCAGCGACTTGTTTTCCTCCAACTGTTTGCCCAATACTTGGAAGCTGTAATCCAACTTCTCAGTGTTCAAAAGATGAACGCCTCGAATGCGGCTCAGTTCCCGTTGCAGGGCCTGTTGCGAGTACAATAACGTAATTGGCGTGCTACATTAAACGTACAATGAAGTTCTTACGTGCAAATCTTCGTCCAACGAACGTTTCATCCGACGAAAATCGTCAAAGTTGAGCCGTTCGAGATTTTGAACTTCATCTTGATAGTTCAACATCAATTGTTCCCTTTCTCGGATGGCCACAGTCTGAAGCATATTTGTGTAAATAAACGGAAGACAATACAAATAACCAAAATACCTCATCCTCTTTTATCTTGAAAATATTATTTTGCCATTCGTTTTCTTTGATATCCACCAGTTTTTGGTATTCCGCGTCGAAAACAGTCTGAGGTGACATGATAACCATATAGATGACGTCATAAAATATCCGTTTTTCATTTTAAAAGTAGGTGGATACTTTTCGCTTGTTCTAGGATTTCGGAATATGGAGTAATCCTATATGACGTCATTTTACTCCGATTCTTAGATATTGAATAGTTTGAGTCCCTTTTGTGAGGGTCAAAAAGACGTTTTCCCAAAATGTCTGCTTGTGGCAATTTTACCACATTCAGGATAAGCAGACAATATTATCAGGAGCAAAAAAAGGGTAATTCCAATACTCTGACCTCACGGTGCAGAGTAATTCTCTTCACCAAAACAAGCGAATAGTTTAATTCAGTGTAAAATGTGTACACCTTTCGTGCCAGTACAAGCGAAAGTATCCACCTAATATACGCTTACTTGAAGGTGGTTCAATTCCCCGTTACAGGTCTGGCTCAAGGATAGTAGCAACTGGTCTACCCTGTTTGATATTACTTTGGTGTCTTCCTCTTCTCTCTTAATTTCTTGGACATAATCCGTTTCTTTCTTTCGAAGTTCCTACATAAATGCAAATGATTTATCCGCGAAATATAAGAATTAGTTATGTTTATAAGTGCTTACTTCGGAAATGTATTTAATAATGGAATCTTTCTCCGCAAGTAGTTCATCGCAATCTTTCTTAAGTTCCTCTATTTTCTTTGGAAAAAAAGTTATATTGTAGTTTTGTTTCAATTTCAATTAATGTAATTTACATTATGTATAGTGAGGCAATATGTTTCTTTCTTCGTAGACAGACATTTCTTGTATATCTTTCGATAAATTATGAAAGGTTTTAAATAAGAATTGCGATCTAAAAAATTACGCGTGTTTTCCAATTACAAATACCTCGTTGTATCGTTTCTCGGCTTCCAAAGCTTTTGATTCTACCAGACCAAATCTAGAAATAATATTTTGTGACAAAATTCATTATTCATTAAAATATTATGTAATATAAGGCGTTACCTAGAATTTGAACTTTGTTGTTCTTGGGTTTTACGGTAGTTTTCGCGTTCTTCCGCTGCTTTTTGTACGTTATTTACAAATGTAGTCCCATCCAGGTATAATTTCTTCAGAATCTATAGGCGTAATAGTAGAAACAAGAATGTATTTATTTATATTTAGGCATAAATAAATACATTCTTGGTAGAAATTATAAATATAATAAAAGTAGTTAATTATATAATAAAATATTACCTTTTCACTATTTTTTATGGACGTTTCAATTACTTCATATGTTGAGGGATTATTCATTTTAAATATTTCGAAATGCAAGTATTCTTCAATAAATGTATCGCATCTCTTTTGTTACTATTTGGTTTCCATAGTAGCGAAGGGTACCGAGAAACCTGATTTCAAATATTGCGGTTCTATAAACGGAGGCGCCATCTACCATAGAAAAAGAAGACTTAAAAATAGATTTTCACGACTGTAGGCATTTAAAAGTGCGTCGAGATTGTTGTATGTGTAAGTCTTATATTTAACTCTATAAAACGAATTTAAGGTCAGAATTAAAATGTCTTCCTCGGCTAAAGTATTTGTTCAATACGTGGTGGTGCGGGGTGATTTATTGAAACAACAGAACTGGCCCATTGGAGCTGTCATCGCTCAAGCTTGTCATGCTACAACCGCGGTTATGAAACTATTTGCTAATGATCCTAACGTGGAGTCCTACACCGAAGATTTAGACCGTATGCATAAAGTTGTTTTAGAAGCGGCTTCTGAAGATGAACTAAAATCACTTTCGGAAAATTTAAGAACAGCTAATATTGATCACAAACTATGGATTGAACAACCAGAAAACTACGCAACTTGCCTAGCAACTAAACCTTACACTAGAGATGAAATAAAAGTATACTTTAAGAAATTTAAATTGTATAAATAAAACTAATTAAAAACAAATTTGCATTACACATTTGAAGAGCAATTTATTAGTAAATACAAAGACATTATTTCGAACTCTTCGTAGGCATAATGATACCATCGTATTTCTGTTGGAACCATTTCATTGCTTCTTCTTTACCTAATCTGTGAGGATAGCCAATGCGGCCCTTCTTCCTCCTTCGGTGAGCTACATTGAAACCGGGACGACCGAGAACAACGTAGAAGTCCAATCCATAAATACCAATGGAAGGATCGTATTTAATTCCCAAATCAATATGTTCTTGAATACCAAAACCAAAGTTCCCGGTATCAGAGAAGTTTTCCCTTTTCAATTCGTATTCTCGGACCTACACAGAAATTATAAAAAAAACCTTGTTTTCTTAAGAATTGTAGACTCAAAATGACTTAATGCCATAACCCCCGATTTTTTTATTGCTATGTCGTATACACGGTGACCACAGAAAAGCTTTAAAAATTTTAAAGAAATTAATAATCTATTAGAATTAATTTTTTTTGGAAAGTAAAAGAAAATGCTCAAAATATAGTTTCAAAATACTTCTTATGTAAAATCTGCGGGTTTTTTTACGGAATTTAAATTAGTAATTAGTTGAACAAGCAAAACTAGATACTTTATAATCGTGTGGAATTTGCGTCATGAAATTACTGATGTAATAATATTTGAAAAGGTTTTAACTTTTTAGTTTTAGATTTCTATTTACCATTTATACTAAAACACAATTGAAAGAACTAAAAAAAATGCTGAAGAAATTAGAAAATAGTGCTAATATAAGATGACATTGAAAATATCAGAGATGTGGTCACCATCTGTATGCAGATGTAGAAAAATAAAATCGAAGGTCGATTTAGTTCAATAGCGTTGTGCAGTTTTACAATAAGTACAAGATAATTTTTTTTTTAAATAACAGATGTATCTTAACAAAAGTATCACCCTTAGTACGGTGTTGTAAGAGTGGGTTGCAAAGTAAGGATCAATTTAGGCATAAATTAAATTTTTAACAGAAACAGATCAACATTGATGAAGAGTCCTGCCCATATTATGCCAAAATGTGTTTGGAATAATGCAGAAAACAAAATTAGTATACCTTAAGCCCCTTTTCTAAGATTTCTTCCGCTTTTGGTCCTCTGACTGTGCAATGAACAGCAATCTTTTCATTACGCCTAATACCGAAAGATCTTACAGTGTACCTGGCTTTAGAAAACACTGGCTGTTGACCCGTGAGCTGTTCTAACACCTAAAGGACCAAATACAAACAGATTAACTTGAGAGATCTAATATTGCATACATTAATTAAGTTGGTTGATTAATACCTTGGCTGCTCTCGTAAGTTTGTCACCAGATTCTCCCACACAGATATTCAAACACAATTTACGAATTCTAACTTCTTTCATTACATTCTTGTCTTTGTCTTTTGACGGAGCGCGTTCCTCCGGTTTCTATCAAATAGAAAAAAATTAATGAAACACTTTGAAAAAAAAATGACGGACTCGAAATCAAATTCGCAAGGTAAAAACCCCAACTTGCCATGTCCTACTACTACTTAAAAGGTCGGTTATTAAAGCCTTTCGCATTACAAAACCAACACGTCTAAACTTGTTAGCATAGGCCTTGGCGTGATATGGACTTTGAAAACCATTCTATCACCATAACAGAATATTTAAGGAAAATAAGTGAGAGAGAATTTTAATCGACAGAATTAAACCACTAAAATCAAACATTAACATAAAAACTTACTTAAATTAAAGAGGATTGAAATGGATAAACCAAAACAACATACCTTCGCCATGTTTCTGTGGAAATGGGATCAGACCAACGCCTGGCAGCCTGGCAACTCTTAGACTAAGTAGTTCCGGAAATAAGCTACTTTTTCAAAAAAGAAACTGTTTAGAAGAGAACTGTGACCACCAAAATTAATAATCTGATAATGACCACTTAGTAGTTATGTTCAGATTATTAATTTTAGTCTAAACGGTTCCAGAAAATGAAGATCAATAAAAAAAAACTATGCCCAAAAATTATTAATTTCACTAAAACAAAAAATATTTTCTGCTAATATTAAAAAATATTGTACTTTATCGTACGCTCTAACGGATTGATCGAAAAATAGCATACTCAGGAGGTTGCTTATATTATCGAACCACCCACAAATTGGCCCTAAATTATCGATGAGTAAGATAATTATCGTTCTTCTGGCAACGCTAGGACAAGCTACTTCGACCCAGGAGGTGACTCCTGGCGTCAATGTGGCTGCCGCCATAACCACCGTTCCTGGGGTGGCGGAGTGGTTAGCCCTTTCGCTTCGCAGCAAGAGGAGCCGGGTTCGATCCCAACTTGTGGCACTGAGTGAAATCTCGGAACAACTCCTTCCGAGATTGTAAGTTCTCTCCCCGCTGGTTTAAGGGGTTTTCCCTCGAGTTCTTCGGTTTCCCCTTCCATAAAAACTTGTTGAGTTTAACGGTAATAGCATATGTTACATAATTACTCATAAGTATGCCACTAGCTCTATTTCTTCACTAACGGTTGGTTTCACAGATATTGCGTCATCCGTACCCTACGTAATATTTGACGCAGGCCCGTCTTAAGACCTTTTGGGGCCCTGGGCTTAATTATTTTTTAAGACCTTTGAGATCCCCAACGGTGAGCCTTTGTATGTCCGTTGTCTAAATTCAACTACACAATAATCAAACCAAAACTACAGTTAGTCACTCTTTGGTTTTAGCGCTGCCTACGTTAAAATTAACGTAGGCCGCGGTTTTAGAAATTGTTGGTACCTGTGATACGTGATGTGGCGATGAGTCAAATTACTTTAGACGAAACTAAAAGATACATACTATTAAATGAGCATAAATAATATTTAACCAACTAAACCCTTTTCCCTAGAGTAGAGGCTGTATGGCTGGGGGCCCTGGGCTGTAGCCCATTTAGCCCATGCCTTAAGACGGCCCTGATTTGACGTCATATTTGATGTCATATTTGACGTCATAGAATCTCAAATGCCGATAATGCCGTCGCCCAATTAGCTCTACGTCTGATAAACCGACGGCCATTATTTTTGTAAACAAACCGGTTTGAACAACCAAGGCTTAGGAGCTTAAATGAACTACAAATCTACAATATAGTGTCAAGTTCTGTTAATGTAATTAATTTGCAAATTAATGAAGTTTTCGGAGACTCACGTTCTAAAATAAATTTGCATTGTCAAATAAAAGAAGCAGGTTTATTGGAAAAAATAGTTGAAATTCAGGTTGAGCTTTTCTGGCGCATCTACAAGATTGGAGTATTTGCAGATTCTATCATTCTTTTGAGCCTAGGACTAACTCTTCTAGGCTTGATATGGGTTTTAATAACGCTGGTGGAATATCCCACTTCGACGACTTGTTCCATTTTCGGAAAGCGATCACTTATTGATCATTTTCCCCAACCTTTTATTTTTCTAAATTACTCATTATTTAACTTCATCCGCACAAACCGAGCGAGTTTATTAATTTCAATAAAGCTACATTGGGCTGACTAAAATTCCGACGCAAAAAATTCCTTCTCAATTTAGAGGTTTTCCATTGGCTTAAATAAATATGTTAGTAGTCAATAGTGTGTTAAAATCTAACGTAGTCCACCTTTTTACTGGTTCGTGGTGAAACAAACCGTTAGTGAAGATTTTTTAATGGAATAAAGGTACAGTGGTATACGTATGAGTAATTATGTTACATTAGGTAATAGTAAGTGTAGAGAGCTGTTGGCTCGCGTGGCATGAAGGGCTTGCCACCACCCTCCTACGCATTGTAACCCGGCCACCTGAACTAAAGTCGCTCGATGTCTTAGGCGTAAGGTGGTGCCTTGGGTATTAGCCTAGCTGATTATTATTATTATAACCTGTCAATACCGACGTCCACAAACACTTGTAAATACTGCCGCCCCCCTGTCAATATCACCCCGGTAGACACTCCACGCCCCGTCACCGCCTAGCCCATAGCATGCCTCAACCGCCCTCGTGTGCTTCAAGCTGGCGTCCCAGTGGACCCTACTGCCCAGCCGTTTCAACCGTCTTTACCAAAATCCCTTCTGTCTCCCTCCGGCCGTCAGTATTCTCATTCGCCTCACTTAATACGGGTTCTCCTTACCAATTTCTTCACTCTAACACTTTACAATATCCCTGAATTAACCTTGCGCCTACTCTCTAGTGATTTTTCTACTGTGGGGTTAACTGAGACGGGCCTCAAACCTGAGGTTCTGAGTAGTGAGTTCCGGCTCCCACAGTTCTGTGTTTTCCGCCAGGACCACGCTGGTCGGACAAAGGGAGACAATGTTGCTTTGCTAATCCCTACCAACTGTCACCTTCAAAGGGTGTCGCTCCTACCGGACGCCGAAATAACAACCCTCTCCGAGTCCATCAGGCTTGATGTACTATCTTTAAAATGTGTCCTTCCCTCCGTCACCTTCTACATCTGCCTAATATACCGATCGCCTTCGTATGATAATCACCACGCCTTACTAAATCTAATTGACGTCTTTTTTGAACGGTGGGCCTCCGACGCAGCTGTCCCGATTTCCCTGGGCTACTTCAACTATCCGCACATGTCCTGGCCCTTGGAACAAACTGTCCTACCCGCTGACCAAGCCACGAGGTCCTTTCATGCTGCTTGTAACCAACCTTCATATTTCCAAATGGTCACTGACTACACCCGCCTCGGACACCTCTTCGAACGACCTAGTATCTTAAACTCGGTTTTCACCACTGAATAATACTTAGTCTACGACATTGAGCAGTCACCGCCTCTCAGTAAGGTCTGCTCCGCCCAGCGCCGAGATACCCCACTGCCTACGCTGCCTTTGACACTGACTGGACTGTGGCGTTAGAATATAATGATGTAGAGATCTGCTGGAACAATTTTCTAAATATCCTCCTAGTGGGGATTGACCACTACGTCCCGTTTCGGCCCCTCCGCCTGGCTTGCCCTCTGCACAACTCTGCTCGCTTCGCAAAATCGCTGAAGTTCAAGTCCTCCGCATGGCAGAGTAATGTACGCGCCAAATCGTGAAACTACGACGGCTCCATTGTTGATGACGCCACCATAGCTGCTTCCCGGAAATTTAAACGCCTCCAGGAACGACACTTAGTGCCCCAGATATCTTCCAAACCCAAGGCCTTTGATAGTCATGTTAATTGGGACCGTACTGCTAAATTATCCATTACTGAGATGAAATTCTCTAACGACCAAACTGTCACGGATCCTGTAGCTTCTGCGCCTTCTGCCAATTCTACCAGTAAGCCCCATTTACGGCCCGGACTCACTAAATTTACGAGTGCTCCTACGTCTGTCTTCAAGCAACTCATGGCACTCGTCCCCACCAAAGTGGTGGGACCAGACGCTCTGCACCCATTTTTTCTCCGAACTTTGGCTCCTACTCTCGCTCTACCCTTGTTGCGTATCATTAACATGAGATTCACGTCTGGGATTATTCCAAATTATGGAAATGTGCTAACATCACGCCTATTCACAAGTCCGGAGCCCTCGATGAACCAGCCAATTATCGACCAATCGCCAATACCTGTCATGTTAACCGTGTAAGTAAACGTTTGGTCGACTAGAGCACCCGGTTTTTCCTTTCAGCATGGATTTCACTCTAAGCACTCGTGCACCTCCAATCTAATTACTGCAATCAATAAGTGGATCACTTGGCTTGATGAGGTTCTTGCTATCGACAACATCTACCTCGACTTCAGCAAAGCATTCGACACCATGCCTCACGAGCAGAGATGGGCATTTCGTGAACTTTTTGTTCATTTTCATTCCTCATTAGAGCAAGAACCACTATAACATATGTAGTTCGTTTCGCGGCATAAGTGAAGTTATACTCCCGTGAGCAAATCCGTCCGTGATCAGGATTTGTTTGAGTTGAACAGTGTTTACATAAGAAATATCACACCAATTTTGATATGTTCACGGAAAGAATCGTTCTTACGAAGATTTTAATAAATACATCGAAGAGTGAATCCTTATATCGTAAACTATTTCACTTCAAAACCTTGATATAGTTAATTCATCGATATCCTTTCAAGAAAAAAATTAAAATTGTCTCTTCACAGTAGCTAAAAATCTCGGCGATAAAAAACTGTCGCTCTAATGAAAAGAGCTGGTTAAATAAATAACATTCGCGGGTCATTTCTGGTCACGGGAGGTTTAGTTTCTTAGTTTCAAGTGAATATTGTTTTTTTTTGGTTTGGAGGATATTAGATAACTGGTCACCGAAACTTTCCTTTCGCGAAGAACTTTTTGATATCGCGATAAAAAACTGAAATGCATCCACGTTCAATTTTGTTATAAAATGTTATTGAAGATATTTTAAATTTAAAAACGAGAACAAAAATGATATCGTCATGAACAACCTTGAAATATAATTTCAAGGTTGTCCACGGAAAGAATTGTCAGAGTATGAAGTAGAAAGTATAATATATGGTACCATGTAAAACGTTATCTGCGATCCCCATTATAAAGTGTAGTACGTTTTTGATAAGTAGTAGGTAAAATATAGTATTAAAAGTTCATAATTGATCTTCGACAAGTATGACACTTCAATTCATTTCCATGCCTCTTTTGATTCTTGTTCCGGCATCTAGGAGCTGTTGATTAACTTGATTTTATTAAATAGGACGTAACTCTTGCGTCGTACTTTAGCTAATCATCATACTTATCGAAGATGAAATATAAACTTAGTTATTATGCTGCCAAAATTAGTTCGTTATCCACATTTCAATTCGCTTAATTCAAATTCTTTATTTCGGTTAATAATATCATGGTAATATAAATATATAATGGCACATTTGTGACTTAATTACAATTTAAATTTTTATTATTTTTTCCTCAAAATGATCTCAATTTGTGGCTCCCTGTACTCTTTATAAATTAAACTATCTTCGAATAAATCAATTCCGATCGTCTCGGCCTTTTAAGTGACCCACCTCTGGAAAACATTCGTTCGCAACTCGTGAAGTTGCAGGCATGGACAAATGTCTTTTTGCAAGTGCCGCAATAGCCGGGTACTTGGACTGATATTCATTCCAATAGGCCAATGGGCACGAAAGTTCCGGATTTGCGGTGTCTTCTTGCACGTACGAATGTATATGAAATCGACAAATTAAAAGACCACTGTGTGTACAATAAAAAGTTTTATTTTATTTGTACACACAGTGGTCTTTTAATTTGTCGATTTCATATTATAAATGTACAAGCGCCAATAATTATTAATTTTTAATAATAATCCCTTATTAGTACGAATGTATCATCCTTTGAGTGAGCCTGGTTATATCCTTGGTTTCTTTTTCAGCATAAGACTGAAACACTTTGAAGTGGGTTCAGCGGTTGCACGGCCTTGATTAGTTAAGAGTAAAAAAATCAGACCCAAAGCTCTCCAATATTTGTAGCGGGTCATTTTTGGTAGGAGTCTTAAATTCTAGATAACTCTCTGCCCAAGGTGGTGAACTGAAGTCATCCGCAAATAGTACCATAAGTAAATGAACCTAAGATATCAGAGAATGTATAAATTTTAAGAGGTATTTTGCCTAACGCGGGTGGAGAAGGGAGTCAAGTTACCATGCAAATAAAGGGCATTAAAATAATTTTAAGATATTAAATGGGGTGGTTATTTTGTGAAATTGTATAAAACAACGTGAATCTTATATTACCTTGGAAAATAAATAATTTCTGTATCGGATCGACCATGGCAGGAATAATATAGAACGGGTCGGAAAGATGACTACTAAACCTCGATTCCCGATTCTCCAACAAATGTTTGCGAAGTCCTCCAAATTTGGTGGTGTTGTTGTCGTAGATTGTCTCAAACGTTTCGAGTAATTTCATTACGACTGGTAGTGAGATTTGTGGACCATCGCCTTGTAAACGGTCTGTCGCGTCTCTTAGAGGAGATAACAAACCTTGAAGATTTTTAATTTTGGTGAACAAACCCGGCGATGGAGCAGTTGTTACACCGCGCTCGGCTAGCGAAATTTCTTTCGCGTTTATCGCTTCCATTAGGATTTTTGTAATGGCACTTTTCACGCCAGGCTTTGTAACAAAATACAAAAAATTAAACATTTACAGGACCAGGAGATAGTAAAAACCATGCATTTGTGGGTGAAAACGTTTGAACATTTATTTTCCCAAGATATTTTTCGGAGGGCTAACCTTTTAGGTCAAACGTTCAAACACCTAAAGAGTCAGAACTTAAAGATTATATTCCCTATATCTGTGACATTTTTCTCATTAATTTCATTAATCACAACTTCGAGGCGCACTGGGCTCTGGAGTCGAGAAACCCGAAGATTAAAGGGACTATTACCTTCAAGACGACCTTTAGGGGCGATCGATACACTTCCTTACATAACTTACTAAGCTGGAGCGCTTTCAGCGTCAGATATATCTAAAACCAAAAGGCGACAGCGGAAAAAAGTGCCACCTTAAGGGGGTGAAAAGAATCTAGGGGTAGTATTCCCTTTAACAATTGTCACTTACCATTTGAGTGACTATCCTCAATTCTTCAAATTTGAAACGTTCCAGCTTTGCTAGATTTTGATAAATAAATATGGCTTACGTACGTATTTTGGGGATTATTTCAGTAAACTCGACTCATTTACTTTTGTTGTATAATGTTATAAATACCATTAAGAAAAGCTCCATGGCAAAACAAAAAGAATTCCACCTGGTTTTCACGGGGCAAACCAAATCCAACCCACCATTTAAAGCGCGTAGTTTTTCAGTATATTTCGTGGACTTGCGAAAGAACATTATTACTCCATTGACGTATTCACGTACTGTCTTCGACGATTGGTCATTTCGTAGGCTGTTTACAACTATTAACTGGAGCATGTGCGCGACACAGCCTAGTCTTGTCCACTTGGATTTTGAAATTGTGTTTTCAACCATCATCCAGCTTTGATCGTTCCACGCTAAATAAATGATCATCCGATTTTTTATATTACTTATTTGGTAGCCTGGCGTTCACCAGAAGTAAATGAACTAAAGTTATCAAACAGCCTATAGAAGTATAATTGTTGAGACATGTTATCGCGCTTTAGTGCCATCCGTTGTCAGAGAGGCGAGAATCGTGACTCTGGCTAAGCAGCCCTTTGCGGTGTGCATAATTATGGTTAATGCGTTTCGATAACTTCGGTTCATTAACTTCTGCTTTCACAGGGTTAAATGTTTACGTAGAATTAAAAGTGTTACCGCGTGCTTCTAAAAAAGGTTGCAGCAGCGGATTAAACATGTACATGAAGACACTGCTATTTACCATCATCTAATTGTTCGAACGAGTCAGACTCATCACTGGAACCCTCAATGTCCCAAGGCTCAGAGTAGACCGCTTGAAGGTTTAAAGATTTTACCATATTATTCGCATTATCAGCACAAACTGCTACAATCTATAGGAATATTAACAATTTTACGTTATAAAACTAACCAATTTCAAAATATTTGATAAAATAATTAGATAATAAAGTACCTGGGTTGATTTCACGCCAATATGTCACGAAGAATTACTTCAACTTTTGCCAGAATATATTCAACGTATGTGCAGCTTCGAAGTGCGTGAATGCGAGGGTGCGATTTTGGAGCTCGAAGTTATCGTTGATGAATTGGCATTTAACGCCTAGGACGGCTTCCCTCAT
The DNA here is from genome assembly GCF_980474605.1 of Leiobunum rupestre. Taxonomy (NCBI): domain Eukaryota; kingdom Metazoa; phylum Arthropoda; class Arachnida; order Opiliones; family Sclerosomatidae; genus Leiobunum; species Leiobunum rupestre. The sequence goes on from NC_143389.1 coordinate 38,530,374, forward strand.
TCGTGCACTCTATAAATCAAGCGTTGGGTGTAAGAACGACACGTCCTTAAGCAAATCCTTTAGTTTAGTTGATATTTCTTCGGAAACAATAATTTTCCAATCCCTCGTAACAGTCCGACGACATTGAAGGTTAATTTGGGGCCAAAACATTGCCATGAAATCTTTAAAAGCCTTTCCTTCAATAAAGCTGAGTGGAAGACCATTGATAGCGACTAGGCCAACCATGGTCTCTTTGAAGCGCAGTTGCTGGGCAGACGTCAACGGGACCTTCTCGATTTGCTAACATTTTACTAGATGATGATCGAGTACTCGCTCAGCCCTAGCAACCTGTTTTGCAGATATTAGCGAAGAGTTAGGAATAGTTGGAATACAAAAGTAGGCGTCGAAGATACGCGTAGGTGAGGCGGGAAATCTAATCGCACGGTAACTTCCAAAATGCAACGTTGTTTGCAGATTCCTTTAAGAGTTACTTAAGATTGAGTCGACGTACCTGTATGTGCCGTTCGAAATTTGCTGCTCCATCTCCTCTCTCGCTTTCATGACACCGTTTGCAGGTTAACAGCTTGTTTGGGCCAGCGACATCAGTACCGGTAATAGGTATAGAACCGTTATATTTGAAAAACTTATTAAGATTGAATTTCGCTATAAAATTTGGACATTTTACTAACTTCTAATTGTTATCAGCAATTAATTCTCGGGTTTTAGCAACGTTACTCGTGGAAGCGCCATTAAAATCGATGTCTTCAGCCATCACCGACTATCGTGAAATGATGAAGCTAAATATTTACTTAATGGCTTGCATTTGTAAACACGTATAATAAAATGGCAAAAGGTCTACTAATGTTATCAAAGCGTGCTCAGTAAAAAATCGCCACGTGATAGCGAATTAAGAGATGGGTAATATTTCTACCAATAAAAAAATCTCGACATTTTTAGTTCTCTTAATGGAAGTCTAAACGTGTTTCTGTAGTTGTTTTTTAAAAAGATAATAATTTTCAATGACCACATATTTGATAAAACGATTTACATGCCATTAAATATTTATTCGTCAGATAACAACGGTACTTTTGTACTTCGATCGCCAATGAAATGTTCACGTTGTGAACGCTGGTCAAATATCATTCTAATATTAATTCACGACAGTAATTATGGAATATGAATCGGGAATTTTATATTATTTTTTGGTCATTCCTAAAACTATTCAAGGACAATTCTTAGATAGATATGGAGCTAAACGTCATTTTACGAAGCGATCTCCGCAACCTATTTAGCTAAGTGTGATGTCTGATCACATGCATTCAATTATTTCGAGAACGTACTTTTCAAGGTAAATATTATTTTACTTTTTTAAGTAATATTTCGTGCTCGGATCTCTGTTTTTCTGGTTTTTTCTTGTTCGTGAACAAAAAGTGCCCATCTTTGCTCACGAGGGCCTTCTCGATGCACTTTGAGACGCCGGCATCATATGGCCCTCTCCTGGCTCACCATCTTCATCACTGGTAGGCAGCACTCAGTTGTCCTGCAGGATTCAGTTTCGGATACTCAATGTTCTTTGAGTGGTGTCCCTCAAGGCTGTGTTATTGGGCCTATACTGTTCTCAGTCTTTATCAACTTATCAACTCTGTCCCAGCGGTTGTTCAGCATGCGAAAATGAAAATTTTCGCTGCTGACTCCAAACTCGCCTCCTCTGCGGCATACACCTACAAGCTGACCTTGATGCTGTCGCGACTTGGGCCACCAACCACAAAATGTCCTTTAATGTTGCTGAGAGTGGAGTCAAATACCTGTGTCGCAGGAACCCCAAAGTAGGATATTATCTGAATGGCGCCCTGCTTCCATATAACGACTCACCGGTTTGAGATCTGGGAGTATGGATTGACCCGTCACTAAATTATAGCCACCACACTACCAAGGTCGTCAGTCGGATTAACTCACCCACGGGACTAACGCGACGGAATTTCGTTTTCCGCTCTTCGAAATTGATACGCACCATTTACGCTTCCTTAGTGTTACCCCATATTAACTACGCATCGGAAATTTGGTGCCCTCCTCTACTGGGTGATCAAGACCGGCTTACCAAAGCTCACAATCGATTCACGAAGTTTACGCAAGGTCTTGAAAAACTTGCTCCTAAGTAGAGGAATATCAATGATATCGTAAAGCTCTGGAATATGTGGTCAGGTCACTCTTCCGTTGCCCCTACTTCACTATTTACCTTTGACACTCTACGCCGAACTCGTGGTCATGGCGCGAAAATCTCTAAACCCCGCGTAAAAACAACTATACGACAGTGGCAATTTGAGTTCCACGCTGTTAAACCCTGGAACTGCTTGCCTACTACAGCGTTCTCTGTCAAATCTCGTGGTGCCTTCCGTAACCTACGGCGGGGCCACCTCCGTGGCAATAATTAGTGTTCCGTTTTTCTTCTTTTATTTTGTTATATTTCATAGTTTTATTTCATTATTACTTTTATACTATCTCTGTATACCATTTGTTTGCCCTTGTGTCAATTTATCATTCAGCAGCAATTTGTTTATTACCCTGTTGGTAATAAATAGTTCTAGATGCTATAAAATGCTTTCAGTTTCAAGTATGAAAATAAGTCAATCGCTGAATCCTTTTGTGTAATGGGTTGATCCAACCTGAGACTCAATCATGTCCTTATCAGAGAACCGTTCTAGCTGCTACGCTTAGTTGGCACTAGCCAAGTGGTAAGTCAAAAAAATAAAATGATATTACTACATCGAAGCTGATTGCGTTTTTACACATTATCCCATAGGATTTTCGCAAGGTACGTATCCATTTTCGTTTTTGTACCATGGCTTTTTTCATTTCGCGCCCAGGTCTATAACTCTCTAACCGATAGGGTTATGAGGGGAAATGGTACATCCGTCGATAGGAGATATCTCATTTCGGATATTAATTCATTATTTTTGACGATCAAGTGCTTAGAAGTAGGGCTGTGCCCATAGATAAAATAACTTCGTACATTATATAGATAGGAAACTTCATGTTGTAGAAGTGACGCCAGAATTTTGGCCGACATCTGGTGGCGGCACCCGAATAATATTATTTGGTGAAGTTCGCACTACTCGAAGTACGTACTAGAACCTTGGTGTAACCAAAGATAATTTAAACTCGTACCCTAGATTCGAATACTGAGAGCTTTCCCATTGACGGTTTTGTTACGAAGCGTTTACCCTTTTCCGGCACGTGATCTCAGAAAAATCGGGCTCCATCGGTTGCGGCACGGCCAACTTCGATCACGCGCTGCCGCGCTGTATAGCGTGGCAGCGCGTGGTCGAAGTTGGCCGTGGTTGCGGTAAGGCGCAAACCACGGAGCGAATTTTTTCAGAGTTCCGGCGGGAAGTGGGTAAACGCTATCGGCAACGCGCGAGAGAGTGATTTCGAATCTAGGGTACGAGTTTAAATTATCTTTGGTGTAACCAAGGTGTAATGCAATCCAAATTGCAAAGGCTTAAGGGAGATATATGTATTAAAAGTACTTTTTCTTGAACTGAGAGCAAATTTAAAAAGATAGCACTAAAGAAATAGCATTCAGTAAAGATTTCAAGTTTGTTTTAAACGCTATTTCTGGTATATTTGAAGACATTTACCTTGCAAAATACGTTTATTCCCAAAACTCCGACCTCAAATTTCTCAATACGTTCTACGTTCTTGAGAACACAGCCAACTGGCGCAGTCACTAGATGTCAGGGCAATGTCGTGAGAGTCAGTTTGCCTCATTGCAGTTTCCTATCTATATACGAAGTTATTTTATCTATGGCTGTGCCAGTTTTAATTATTTATCTGCATTGTACATAACTCTTCCAACCGATAGGGTAAGAAGGGTGTATGACACATCAATTTTTAGGAAAAATTAAACACAAGCTCCCAAACATTTTCGTGATTGGTGGCCCAAATACTGTCCAGCTCAAGTTTCATGATTTATAAATTTTATATCTCTAACGCCATTTCACTATTATTGGTGTTTACAGCGTATTTGAACTATTTTTTTCCGTATTCAATGGCTCAACTTGCATACGATAGCTGCTGGTCAAAATTTTCCCGGTACTTCAGCAGTGCTAATAATGACGCCTCTAACGGCTGGTCAAAAGCTTATCCCATGTTTCGAAAGTGTAAACAGGTTTTTCGTATGGGGATGCCTGTCTAAGTGAAGCGTAAATCAAGGATTCTATATCCTTGCGTAAATATAGTCTGTTCGGAACCGGATGGTTTGGCTTTGATGAGGTGTTACGAGGTAATTGAGAAAGCGTTGTAAATTATTTTTCTACGACTATTAGGTAAATATCTAAAGTCGAAAATTAGCAAATATTCCCAACCCCTTCAACCCTACCACCTATAATACCTCTTGCCATCCGGTAGCATGCATTTGAGGGATTTGTGCATAAGTTTCAGTTTTTCACCACCAGATGGATTCATGTAGCCATAGAAATGAGACTATTACCACCGCACTTACCGCCAATCCCAAAGGAAACGGGCAAGCTAGAAGGTTGCCATTAGGGTGGAATCAGGTTATCTGCGCCATCTGGCAAGCGTATTAAACATTGTTGCCATGGTTACGCGCATGCCGCGATGCGCAGTGACTGTACTTTTGTGTTTGCGTTTTTCAAGACCATATGTTTGACGTTGAGTTGGAGATGGGTCATCAAGGCAATAGTTTAATTATAAAACTAATTATGTTATAGGCCAAAGTTCACCTGAACAAAATTTCCAGAGACAAAAACCTGGAAATGAAAGGGAAAGCAATTGTACATAAGCTTTCTAAGCTTATTTTATTTACAGGGCCAGTACATTTAAAACGTTTATAAAAATGCAATTTACGTTATTGTAGATTCTTGTGAACGTAATGATTTTCATAGTTGTTATATAATTTCGCTGAATTAATAAACGTCTTTCTTACAACTCTGCAATGTCGTAAACCGATCGAAGAACATAAGCAAACCAGACGACTTTGCATACGACGTTATGCCACTTGGTCATATCTAGTTTCAATTTTTTTTTTCAGAAGGCGCGGATATGTGCGATTCGACTCTAATGGCGGCCATCTAGCTGGTATATCTCCCCTCAATCCGATCGTGGTTCTAGTCTCATTTATATTTCAATGGTTTGGCCAGTCATTAGCCTAATCCCATTCGTTTCAAACTTAGGGGGGCCTTGATAAAATTGACTTTTCACTGGACAAATGACAATGTGATTTGAATCGTTTATTATTATAATCCCACACCACTCTTTTTCTTACATCACAAGCAAAGTAACATTGTCGTTTAGTCCACCGAGTTGGTAGTCGAAAGTTCCAATTGGCGGACAACAGTGGTAAATATGAATAACAATTATTCTTTCAATAAACTTCTAGCTAAAGAAATCAAAGGGTTTCGCGCTCACTCATAGAAAAATAAGAACCATTTATATTCTTACAAACAAATAGCACAGCACAACTTGCGACAGATCTCCATGGATTACTCGCACAATCCAGTGGCGCACCCATTAATTAACAAAATAATTCAATGAACATTTGGACAAACGTATATTCAGAAATAGTTCGGTGGTTTTTCCAAGAATCCCAATACAAAGTACATAATAACATTCAGGGTCCACTATTGGATATTGACTATACTCCACCTAAAGGAAAAGGGTGCTAAGTAGGGTGTATAAAAACCAAATATCGCCTTATTAATATTGTCTAATCATTGTTTCTTTCTTCGTGTAAGATTGTTATAAAAAATAAATAAAACTCATTAGTTAATATTGTTCAAACAGCAAGATAACTAAAATCAGGTAGCTATATATGTATACACTTGGAAAGCCTAAGGGAGACTATACTGGTCCTGATGATTCTCATAGAAACAAGCGCGCCGTGTTAAGTTAAACTCGGCACCTAGTCGGCTAGTCGACATTAAGCCTTGTTTATTTACTTTTACTCTTTTTTTAGCAGTTAAATACTAAAAGAGTTTCGCGAAGAACATTTCAAATTTTCCAAGATCTTCAGTATGAGAACTATTCGTAGTTACTTAAATTCATTTTCTGGCAAGTATATTTTTCGAGTCCGAAAAGGAATTTGTAAAAATGCGTTACGCGCGGTGACAACGAATCCTTAGAAATTCCAGGTGTATACTTATACATGTATAGTTTTGTTCTAAAATCGATTAAATTAAGCATCAAACATTTCTTCTTTCTCGTAGTTTAATAATTTAATAATTGTATCAAGCAATGAAACTACTTCCTTTGGTGTAATGTTTGTAAACGAAATAACAAATGACCGAAACCGTAACCAGAAAACCAAACCGAGGAAGTGCCCCGCTACAAGATTTCTGTTTCTCTGGCTTTTTGGAATTCCTTTTGTTGATGGCTCGAAGTCTGTCTTCATATCCCAGGATGGCTTCCCTGGCTCCTTTCCAGAGGTGAGGTCCGTTAATTCTGAATTGGGTACTGATGAAGGGTCCGGTAAAACATGCCCAGAAGAGTTTTGGATCGGTGAAGAAGAGCTTGAAGAGATTGGGCTTGGCCCCGATGAAGGATGCCACTTCGTCGATGTACTGCAACGAGTGGATGAATAGATGCAACCGGTTTCCTTCACCTTCGCCCAATCGTTTCTGTCTCGCTTCCTTTTCCTTCTTGTTGCCCTTATTCATTTTTTCAATTGAAGGTAAGGGTAAATTACCCACAAAAACTTGCGCGACCCATCGAGCTTGAATTTCGCTTATGGTTAGAGTCGCTCTATCATCAGAGTCCACCAATCCGACAAAAGCGAATGTATTTTTGGTGAATTCAGTTGGCCACACAAGCTTGTAGAAAGTGTCACTTTTCTCTTCGACGTCCACGACGTTCTTTAAGAATGGGAACAACGCCCTGAATCCTGTGGCGTAAATGACGACGTCCGTGGGCACTTCCTCATCGGAGTCCTCGAAGATGGCGCCCTTTTTCGTCAGTCGTTGAAGGCCCGCTACAACTTTAACTTTTCCAAAGATGATCTCTAACGGCAGGCGATCGTTAATGACGGGATAGTGGTTGAGCAGACGATGCTTCGGTTTTATTCCGTACAGTTCGTGGTCGCAACTGTCGTTAGCTAGTTTTTCGAAGACCGAACTGGCCCAGTTCAGCGGAAACCGATCATATATCATATTTTGGTACCTTACGCCAATGATGGCGTCATAAGGTCTTCCTTTCCGTACCGTCCTGGGTAGAATCCAACCACCTCTTTGTCTCGTTGATAGACTAACCTAAACAAAAGATAAACCAAAATCTGTTTTAGCTCTGTCACATAGCTCGTGCAAAATTTTCGTTGGATGATAAAAATTCGAACGTTCTTCCAACAATTATCTTACGAACGGCCAAGTGTAGAGACTCTCTTCCAATTAGAAAAGTATTCACGTCACATTTCATTTCGAAATGACTTGAACCCAAGCTAATTCGATCAAATAAAAGGATGATAAACTAACTTTTTGAGGTTAACGATAATATTATTTCTAGGGAGCTGTTCGCGAGCGGGTCATGAAGGCTGGTCGCCACCACCCTCCAACGCAATATAACCCGGTCAACTGGAATAATGGTAATAAAAATCACTAGCTGACTTGTGCCTTGGGTATTAGCCTATACTATTACTTATTTATTTATTATTATAATTAATAAACATAATTTATAATCAAGACCTTAAACTAGAATCGCAGATTCAAGTAAATCTTAGAATTACTTCTTTGGCAGTCGTGGCGCATTCAGCCGCGATATCGCAACTGGAATTTCCAAAGCCAACCACTAGTACTATCTTGTCCTGGAACGTTTCTGGTTTCCGGTATTGTTGAGAGTGCAGTTGTTGACCTTCGAATTCATCCTGCCCTTCGAATGAGGGCACAGAAGGAAAGCCGTGATGACCCGTACTGACGATAACAAAATCGTAAATTTCGTCAAAAATGATCTCAGTCTTCAGGTCTTTGATTTTTAGTTTCCAACGTCCCGTCATTTCGTGATCTTTTGTTTTATCAACCTGGATATATAATATCAATAATTAATTAATAATTCGCCGAACAATTTTCGTTTTTTTTTAAACAAAGGCTTAGAAACTCATTTTAGCTGACGAGTACCATTGTGATTATTTTATAATATTAAACCACTACAAAATGTGGAGAAGGCTTTAACTCGTTATTGACCTCTTTGTGTCAGCGTTGATCAAGGCCAATTTAAACGGTCAATTTTAACCACCAGTTCTCGTGTCAATTTTAAATGAAACTAAAATAGTAAAATGAAATACACTGCTTGAGCTTACCTGAAGTACTTTGTGGTTGAATTGGATTCGATCCAAGAGGTGGAAATTTTTGGCATAGCTGCGCAAATACTCGGCGAACAATGGATGTGGAAGGTAGAGAGGAGTCTTTTCCGAATGAATGAAGTCACTGTAGGACGTGAGATCGCGGCTAGTGTTCGAAACCAAGCCACGAAAAACAGTCCCTCGATCGGGACAGTCACCATCCACGTAATTCCACAGACCCCCAACATTCCCAGTTGTTTCGTAAGCCGTTGCTTCCAAACCCACCTCCAGACAAGATTTGATCGCCGGTAACCCACTGCAACCGGCTCCGATTACGGCTACTTTCTTCGTCATGTCGTCCAATTGCTGTAATCGACAAATTCTGCAGCAAAATTCGCGTCTCTTATTAACTCGCGAAATTGTTTTGTGTGCTGAGAGTACGTATACTGACTGAATCCCTCTTTTCCCTTCTATTATGTGATTTGAAAAAAAAATTATTTATTTTTTATAATCAAGGACTTTTCGTGTCTTTCACGCCCAAGCTAGATTGGCACAGTTAGTTTTGCTATTATATGTTGAATATCTCTATAATATTTTGATTTTTAGAAGGCTTTCAAGGTCAGGCGCAGCAGTAGCTTCATTACCATTGTGTAAAAGTGACATACGTTAACATGATTACAAAATCGATTCTATTCAATAGACGCCTTGCTAACGAATTTAAAAATTATTTAAGCCACTTGTTGTACAATAAAAAGGTTCATTTATATGTATAGTAACGCTGATAACCCAATAATCTATAAACAAATGTTAAATTATCAGTCTGGGTTCGAAGACCAACAGATCGGAGTCCGTTGAATCGAAGAAAAGCCCCAATCGATCAAAAGTTTCAAATAAATTTTTAAGAGTAAAAGGTAAAAGGTTTCAACGGATCGAAAAATAATGTTTTAAAAGACTACATTTTAAAAAACAAGTTTTAAAAAGTATATAAAGTAACTCATCATAATCGTCATCTTTGGGATGGATATAGTTCATTATTATCATAAATAAATAGCTACGTTTGGTGACGGTGGGGAAATAATGAGATTTTAAACTTTCAAACCTCATGCTTCCCCCACCGTAACGCTATGAAAAAATTGGTTATGTAATATTTATCTGCTTGCCTAGAATAGCAGGTATAATAACAAAAAATGTTTTAGAGGAACCTTGCGTATAATTTATTTTTTAAATAAAAATAAGGGTTATAAAATAATTTTAAGAAAATGTTATTGTATATTAGTCACAATTAGTTACAACAGGTGGCGCTACTGCTTTAGTTTGGAAGATTTAACGTTGTTGCGCTAGCCTAGTAGCCTCTACGTATTATGTCTTCGGTCCATCATTGAAAATAAAATGGTAGATTCGATGCACCATCTCGAGTATGCTCAGTAGCCCCGCCAGGATTTTTTCGCGAGTAGGCACTGCGTGATTAAGAGGCCCCCATAAAAAACTCCTTTGTAATTTTTGTTGTTCTTTAACTAGCCAAATTGTATATAATTATTTAAAAATTTTATTATTATTAAATCAATAAAATTTTTATTATTATTAAATTAATAAAAATTTTATTATTATTAAATTAATAAAAATTTTATCATTATTAAATTAATAAAAATGTTATTATTATTAAATTAATAAAAATGTTATTATTATTAAATTAATAAAAATGTTATTATTATTAAATTAATAAAAGTTTTATTATTATTAAATTAATAATTTTTTATTATTAAGTATATTATTTACAAATAAATATTACCAACTTTACTTTTACTCGAAGAATTCCACCCTACGATTACCTCTTTACCCAAATTCATCAACTACTTATTTAGGCTTGTCTCCCCCATTGTTAAGGGGGAAGACTACAGTGGCCATGGTCTAGTTTCACGCTATTTCAAGCTGAACTGTTTTATTGTTGTGTTTTAACTTATTAAATTAATATTGATGTGTAAAACAGCCTCTTGTTTAGTGCTTAAAATAATTTTGACAATTTTAAATTTCAAAGTAATCTAATTATTACGTTTTAATTCGGACCCCCGGAGCTAAACACGTTGGGCAAGTGCTTAAACTACCCTATAGTAGTTGACCTCTTGAACAATCATTTTTCTCACTAAACTTGCTTTTAAATCATGACATTTTTTTTTAAATATCTAATATTGCAATAAAGTTTCCCCTATTCCCAATATTGTCGGCGGATGTGTAAGTGTTCCCCTGATGTGCTAAATCTTGTTGGGCACATAAAATAATCACTTCCACGTGTGTAGATAGGACCTATCTGTTTCTAATAACGTCTAGTCTATGGTGGTCGTTAACCTGGCAAACTATTGATCCACGGGATTAGGATTCCATGTAGTCTAAGTACATTTTGTAGGCTAGTTGGTGAGAAGATTTGTTGGAAGTGAAGTGTTCTTCGAATTGTGTCCCCATGTTTTTCCAATCCGAAAATCCCTTTAGAAATGCAGTGTTTCTACTGCCTAAAAAATGACGGCAACAAAAACAATACACTGCATCCTTTGCAACTGAATATTCAATCATTTGATATTTGTCATACCAAGAAGAATTGAAACCTCGATTTTTACCGCCAATTAATCTTTTAGGAAAAGGATTTAGTTTAGGCTGAACTGGAAGGCAATCTTTATCTAGACTAATATCCAAGTCATTCAACGCGTGTAAGCCCATTTATTTTGAATTGGACACGTTGTTTGATGTATTTTGTGCATGGTTAGAGTTGGGGTTTGCAATTACTTCTGCAATTTCTCCTTCATGAGTCAGTTCCATTTCCATATCAGTACTGACGTTTGGAAGAACTTCAGCAGTATTACTAAAACAGTGACTGTTATCAGTCTCCAAGGATTCTAAACCCTTTCCCAATTCTTTGACTAGGTGTTTCTCAGAACTATGGTTATGGCTTTGCGCCGACGATTTCAAAAAACGTGCCATTGCACCTTTCTGATTACTAACGAAACTATCTTCCCTTTTCCATTTTTCTCATTTTTGGGACCCAGATAAAAATTTTCTGGTACTCATATTTGAAAATGCTACTATTATATACTAATAGCGAAATAACCTTAAAAAGGTTTAAGAAAATAAAGCTTAGTTAAAGCTATGTAGTCTTCAAACAGACTTTTTAATAATACCAGCTATATCAAAGCCCTGAAAAAAGCGGTTTGAATATTTTTTCTAGAATAGCTAATTAGCCTTGAAAAAGGCTTTTTGAATAATTTAGCTAGAATAGCTAATTAGCCTTGAAAAAGGCTTTTTGAATAATTTAGCTAGAATAGCTAATTAGCCTTGAAAAAGGCTTTTTGAATAATTTAGCTAGAATAGCTAATTAGCCTTGAAAAGGGCTTTTTGAATAATTTAGCTAGAATAGCTAATTAGCCTTGAAAAAGGCTGTTTAAAAATTAGCTTAAAACAGCTAAATAGCCTTTAAAAAGGCTGTATTGGCAAAGTTAGTCTCGGAAGAGACTTAGAAAAAATTTGACTGGGAGAGAATCGAAATTGAGAACTACCTGTTTGTTCAGGAGCAGAAAACGAAATGAAGAAACGCGCGTTATCTGGGACAAGTCCGACCACCGAAGGTGTAGGTCCTTTCTCTACGATCAGTGAACACTGATATCACGTGATTTCGCAAAAGGGACAAGGAGTAAAAAAGAAAAAACCCTAATCCCCAGGACGCTCTCTATTCAAAGTAGTGACTGGTACGATGCTTTACGCTTCGACTTCAGCTCCGCTGGGATTTCCCTTCGTTTAAGCGTTGCAACGGCTTAAGTCGTATTAAAGAAATCCAGTTTCTCACTTTATGCCCCCTTTTGTAGAATTCCTAGATACTAAGCTTATGTTTATTGTGTTGGTTGGAGCTAAGTTATCACTGAGGCGAACAGGTGGTTTTTTTTTGCTGCTTTCCTTGCACGACGGACTTCCCCGTCCCGGGCCAGTCTTTTGTCATATACTCACAGAGTTCGCTGCCTTTGTTTGTGTACTCAAGTAATATTGATTTCGAGTATAGGTGGTTCAAAAGGGAACGTTTTGTTAGGGCCATTTAGGACTCTTGGAAATTGGAATTGAATGGGAGTTCTTTTTTTAGGGGGCTAGATGACCAATTTTTAAAAATAAATAAAATTTAAAACAACATTTGGAGGCCCCAGAGGCAATTTTTTTAAACTTTTAGAGGCCCCTAAAATAGACCTAAATTTTTTGAACATAGGCACGTGCCTACTTGTGCCTACTGCTGGCGGGGGCACTGAGTATGCTAAGCTTTAGCTTGTAGTTGATATAATAATAATGTATGCCTGATCGTTGCTAAGTAGCTGTACGCGTTGGGTCGCAGACTTCAATTGTTTTACAGATCGGATTATTATTATAATTGTTTTATTAAAACAGTTTACTAGGTCGCTCCCTTAAAAAAATACTAGGATGTAGATGTTGAAGTAAGTTGCTCACGTGCAGGTGGCGTCACTGGTAAACAGGGGCGTAGGAACCGGGAGGGGCAGGGGGGGGCAATGCCCCTCCCTAGAATTTTGCTAGGAGGGGCAACTAATGTTATTGGCCCCTCCAACTTTTTGGTCAGTTGAAATCTTCAAAAGACTCAAATTCTCATTTTAAAAGCTTATAGAACCTCAACTGTGTTTAAATTTCAGTCTTTTCCCGCCAATTTACATAGTGGTAAACAGTACACATGCATTCGGAGAAGCTACACTCCATAAAAATTCAAAACCATTCTCCAGACCCGTTTCCGTTTCTCTTTGCCCCCTCCAACTTCTAGAACGTTCCTACGCCCCTGCTGGTAACGAACGTCACTGGTGAGGAACGTTAATTAATTATTAATTTAATTTAATACTGGGTTTATGGTTACTTAAATATTAAATGGAAAGTACATATTGTCTATTTGACGTTAAAAGTCGACTAACGAGGAATGTACCCGAGGTGTAAATCACCGATTTGGATGAAACTCGGTTGGTATGTAGACCTTGGGGTAACATGAATTTTCACCAAGGGAAAAGTTACGCTGGGCTTCCGTTTTGCTATGGCAACCGAAAATGTTTTCGACAACATAAAATGAAAAAATCTACATTTAAAAAAGCATGGAATTTTCTCGGTTTCACAGGGGGGTACCCTGTGAAAATTTTTGAAAACCCAAAAAAAAATTTAAATTTCAACTAAAATACTAAATTTGAACAATTTTGGGTGAAATTCATCAAGTTTCCCCCCTTGTGAAACCGAGAAAATCCCATGCTTTTTTCAATGTAGATTTTTTCATTTTAAGTTGTCAAAAACATTTTCGGTTGCCATAGTAAAACGGAAGCCCAGCGTAACTTTTCCCTTGGTGAAAATTCAAGTTACCCCAAGGTCTACATACCCCCCGAGTTTCATCAAAATCGGTGATTTACACCTCGGGTACACTCCTCGTAAGTTTTACAAGAATTATATGGTAAAATAGTCCTCTTTTGAGTACGATATACCTGTAAATAATGATGTATTGTTTGAAAATTTTACCGCATATTGTTTTCGATTATCAGTAATGAATGGTGATAATAAAGGCCGCTATATCATTGTATAGGCTGAGAAGGAAAACAGTAACACAAGGGATTATTTTTGGACATTGGTCTTGTACAATTGGTTATAACTTCGATGTATTTTTTTAAAATAAAAATGAGTGGAAATCAACATACAGCGTTGGTCACCAGATGGCGACAGTCAAAAACGACCCAATTTTAAAAAAGTATGCGCTAACCTTTTAAATTGCGAATACACTAAAATACATCAGAATATATTTTATCTTCAAACTATTCTTTATCCTCTTAAATACCTGTCCCTTCTTGGCCGCAGTGACTTCCGACACTCTGTTACCTATATATTTTCCCGGGTGAAAGTAACAAGACAAGTTACTGTTTTATCCGACGAGGTTTATTTCTACTTTTACAATAAAATACTTGCAAAGATAAGATGCGGGAGAAAGCGGTCCCAATCTTTGTGATCTTTGGAGACTTAATGAGCGATCATAGTGGCGATGGTCTTGTTAAAGCGCTCGACCGTCCCATTGGTTCGAGGATGGTAAGCGGTAGTCTTTTTGTGATCCACGCTGTATAGACGGGTGATTTCCGTGATCATCGAGTTCAGAAATTCCGTTCCCCTGTCCGATACTATAGCCGCGTTCACACATACCCTCTGCAACGTTGCGAGTGCTCCCGCTGCGTTTGTATCCCGTCGTGTGAACAGTGACCGTTGCGCGTCCCAGCGTTTCAGATCCCTTCAGCTGAAACGCTTCGTTGACCATTTTTTCAGCGATACGTGACGTCATCGAGTCGGTTTTTGTAAACCATGAGCCTTTTTTTTTTACAAAAATCGTCAATCGTGAACTTTTTTGCGCCTAATAAAATTTGTATGCCTTTTTTAGAAGAAAATGTCTCGCAACTTTTTGTCTATTTGTTTAAAAAATCCAACAAATTTCTTCTGGGTGCATTCATTTTTAATTAGAATGTTTTGAAAAGTCACTCAAATGCGTGAGCAGACGAACTTCTAATTATATTTCTATACTACGCATGCCCAATTTTTTTCAAACCTCACTGTAAATCAAACGTGTGAACAACAAGTTGGCAAGCCAAAATATACCTGTATAACTGTATCCGCGGTTCTACGGTAGAACGCTCACCTGTCGTTCAAGAGGGCTCGAGTTCGAATCCCGGCCGATTAAAAAATTATACTACACCCAATGACAAAAAGAGGGCGCTTTTGGAAAAACCTTTTCCCTGATTCTAAGAAACTGCGTACGCAGTGATTACCCTGTGCCTCGAAAATGCGAACGCGTTCGCAGGCCTGACAGACAGACAGACAGACCCACCCACCCACCCACAGACAGACAGACAGACAGACACGGTGGTTGTATAACCCCTCCTAGGGTACAGAGTCCCCTCGGATAGGTAAAAAGATTTCCAAACGCTACGAACCGCAGCGAGATCGAAACGAGGCAAAACGTTTCCGAGGGTACGTGTGAACGAGGCTTATCTCTTTCGGTGCTCCGAAGCGGAGTATGACGTTTTGAAGAAAGAACCTAGCGACTTCTTCCGCGGTGCCTCGTGGAATTGGAGCGGCGACGATGACAGTCCGTGTACAATAGTCTGTACAGAGGAGGATGTGTTTGTTACCATCTAGTGATTAAGGGAAAGGCACTAATTTGTCTATTCCGACTATTTGAAAGGGCTGCGAGGTCGGGGGGATCGGTTGGAGGAGCCCGGCGGGCTGGAATGGGTAGATTTTCTGTCGTTGACATTTCGGCCAGGAACGAACGTAGTTGGTAATGTTAGTCAGCATCTTCGGCCAAAAGAATCTGGAACGAATCTTTTCCCATGTGCGACGAAGCCCTAAGTGACCTGCCGTGACATCGTCGTGTAAAGAGTTGAAAATCGTAGGCCACATAGGTTTAGGGGTGGAAAGCCTTTAGTGCATAATAATTTCTTGTATGGAATAGATAAAATGGAGAACAGTACTAAGTACTATTGTTGTTGTAAGTTCAAACCACTTAGATGTAAAGGTCGCACTATAAATAGCGAAAATCTATTGACAATGACGACCTAACTTAACCCAACCAGCAAGAATATTTATCGATTAGTAGGGCTTCAATTATTATTAGTAAAGAAACTCACCTTCGGCGTCGGAGATTAAGATCCAAGGGTTTTCGTTCGATAATCCGCCGCCAGGACTGAACGAAATCCACCTCTAAATCTAATTCAATCATGCGGTCTTATTCGATCCGCTGAAAGAATTAACCTTTAACTCTTAAAAAGAAATATAATTTTCAATATTTTTTTATTGTATACTTCTTTTCGGTCCGTTGAAACCTTTTATCCTTTACACGTATAAAAAACCAATTTGAACTTTTGATCGGTTGGTCGTTTTTTCGTTCGGAGAGATTTCGATCCGTTGGAGCCCTTCGGTCGGTTGCTCTTCGACCCATTAGACCTACCCCAGATTATCCATAGAGTAATATCGGCGTGACGTATATCGACGTCACCCATGCTTTTTCCTATAGATAAAAAACTGCACTCAAAATGGCGGCCATTGCCCAAAGCTACAAAGCGATACTACTCTATAGACTCCTAAACTCCACTTATATACAAACTAAGTATTGTTACTTAAAAACATGAGTTTTTTTTATGAAACCTGTAACATTCCTAACGCCATAATAAAGGTGAGTTCACACTTGTAGACTATCTTCTGGTCACTGTCATTAAAGGCCTGCGCCGATCTGATATGGGTCGGCGGCGGCGTTTGACCCAAAATATACCGGCGGCGGCGGCTTACGCCGGCGTTTAGGCCTACGGCGGCGGCGTCTTCGGCGTTTGTATAAATTTTAGAGCTATTTTTTGTAGCGACAGTTTAAAAAACACGCGACCAGAAGGGCAAGGGCAAATACCAACTCGTACTAGTCCTTCCATGGACTAATTAATGTACTTAACACAGGGACGCCCCGTTCCCGAATATTTGCTTCGGGCGATTGTTAAATGTGCGCTCTGGCGGCGGAGTTTGGAACTAACGGAAAACTAGGGTCAACCGGGGAAGAAAGAAAGGGGGGTAGGGGAACAATCGATAAACCAAGCAACATTTAAATTTAAAGGGAATTAAAATGTGGATAATCTTTGGTTATATTAGTGACTCTCTCTATAAGTCTATAGCCAAGTTAGCAATGCTGGAATCTATCAATTGACGCTAAGTGAAAATGCTATTACTCTGCGTCGACCGAAATCCGAAAACCAAAATTTGAAGTTCGATGTCGTGTTCAAATGTAGTTATTTTCGCGTAAATGAAAACCAAGCTTAATATACCAAAAAAAGTGTATAAAGAAAAAAAGAAATGGCGGCGCGCCGTTCTTTGTATCGGCGGCGGCGGCGGCTTGCGCCGATTTTCCAACAATCGGCAGCGGCGCGATCGGCGCGTTCAAAATAAACGGCGGCGGCGGCGTTTAGCGGCGGCGCAAGCCTCTAGTACAGTGTATCACAATGGACGTATAGAGTAATATCGGCGTGACGTATGTCGACGTCACCCATGATTTTTCCTATAAATAAAGACCGAAACCCCTGACCTCGCGCTGTCAAGAGACGCTGGCATTCAGACGCTGGCAAGAAAGAGACACGTTTCTCCCTCTCTGTTTGCCTGACTTGGCTGCTGCGTGGCACGACCTACGACCCTTTTCGTTTGCGTTTGCCCCCCCTCCCTTCCTCGACACGGGACCTCTGGCTCTAATTGCCTCACTTAGCTGCTGCATGGCACGACTTTCGACCCTTTTCGCTTGCGTTCGTTCTCTTTTCTCAGCCCCCCCCCCCCACTTCCTCTCTATCTGTGTCTAGAGTTCTTAAGTTACCGTAATTTAGGAAATCAGTAAATTACGCGGCAATTTACCGTGTTGCGGTAAATTACCGTAATTTTCTTTTTATTTAAAAAAAAGTTTTTTTAACGATTAAAACAAGGAATACAAAGAAGAAATGCTTTTATTGGGTATTATACATTTTATAAATTACCACAATATGTTATAAATGCCCAAAAATTTTCAATTTACTTATTTAAATGATATGAAATTATAGAAAAAATAGTATATTCTTTCGCTAGATTACTTCGAAGTAACGCTAAACTAACGCAGATGCTCGGAATAACCAAGTGAAAATAAAACTAACATTTTATCAGACGACAGATGAATGTGATTTTTCTTAAACAGAGCTAGACATAACGTCGGCTGAGAGCAAATTCCACGTAATTTCTTAAGATACATTGTTACGTGGATATTCTTCCTATTAATCGTATCAAACTATTCTAACACGGAATTCGACTCCTTGGAAATTCGTAACCAAAACGAATCTAGGTGGCGCAGTGGTGCCTAGCTCTTCGAGTTAGTGCGTTACGCGATTTACGCCTATGATCTAGTCATATAAATCTCATAGGTAACTAGAATGCTGCCGTGTAACTGGCAAATGGACCAAACGCCGTGGCAGACGATAGCCAGATCTCAGCCAATCAGAGCTCAAAGAGTGGTTCTGCCAAGAATTTAATGTCACCAGAGAGAATTACGTCTCCTAGCTCCCGCGATAGTAGCGGATCCAAGGAGGATTATTATCCTCCTTGGCGGAACCACTCTACGGCCTCTCATTGGCTGAAGGTTCAAAACGAACTGGCGACAAGCTCGACCGTAGGCGGCAGCATTCTAGTTACCTATGAGATTTCTATGGATCTAGTGTTTACTGGAGTGAAATTACATTATGAAACGATGCAAAAATACACTAAAACGCGAATAACGTTAGGTTTTGAGTTTTGTAATCTTGCGCGACGTATTTTAGGTACATTTTAGCCCGAAAGATCAAAGAAAATTGAGAAACAGTGAAACACGAATACGATGGTAAATTACCTTACCACAGTAAATTACCATGGTAAGTACCAGGGTAATTACCATTTTTGTAATTTACCTGAGAAAATTGTAAATTACTGTTACCAGGGTAATTTACCGAGTAAATTACCAAGGTAAATTACCGATTCGTATCTCTATCTGTGTCACGCAGACACCTTTGCCCGGGTCACAGAGTTCTTTCGGCTGCGTTTGTTACTCGCCCATCTGCTCTTCGGTTTTCGTTCGACAAATGGTAACTTTTCTGTTTCTTTTATTGTGTTTTAATTCATATAGCCATTACTATGACCCCTCATTTAATTCATATAGCCATGCCACCTAAAAGAAAGCAATATTTGGGTAGAAATACATCTTTGGCTACGGACGCTAAAAGGAAAAGGGACAACGAAAGTGACGAAGCAAGAGAATTAAGACTCGAACGTGTTAGGTCTTTACGGTCACGTGAAACTCCTTTGCAAACGGAAATACGTTTAGCTAAGATCGCTCAGTATAACACAATCCCTCCGTGATCATGAAAAACAAAGAGCGCAAACTACGAGGTTACGAGAAACGTCTTCGCAGACGCAATCGCGCCTTGAGGAACTACGGGTGAGTGCAGCGACTTCGCGATCGCGAGAAACGTCTTCGCAGACGCAATCGCGCCTTGAGGAACTACGGGTGAGTGCAGCGACTTCGCGATCGCGAGAAACGTCTTCGCAGACGCAATCGCGCCTTGAGGAACTACGGGTGAGTGCAGCGACTTCGCGATCGCGAGAAACGTCTTCGCAGACGCAATCGCGCCTTGAGGAACTACGGGTGAGTGCAGCGACTTCGCGATCGCGAGAAACGTCTTCGCAGACGCAATCGCGCCTTGAGGAACTACGGGTGAGTGCAGCGACTTCGCGATCGCGAGAAACGTCTTCGCAGACGCAATCGCGCCTTGAGGAACTACGGGTGAGTGCAGCGACTTCGCGATCGCGAGAAACGTCTTCGCAGACGCAATCGCGCCTTGAGGAACTACGGGTGAGTGCAGCGACTTCGCGATCGCGAGAAACGTCTTCGCAGACGCAATCGCGCCTTGAGGAACTACGGGTGAGTGCAGCGACTTCGCGATCGCGAGAAACGTCTTCGCAGACGCAATCGCGCCTTGAGGAACTACGGGTGAGTGCAGCGACTTCGCGATCGCGAGAAACGTCTTCGCAGACGCAATCGCGCCTTGAGGAACTACGGGTGAGTGCAGCGACTTCGCGATCACGAGAAACGTCTTCGCAGACGCAATCGCGCCTTGAGGAACTACGGGTGAGTGCAGCGACTTCGCGATCGCGAGAAACGTCTTCGGAACGACGACGATGGCTACAATCTCAACAAGAGAGAACTTCAATCTCGAGATCTAAAACATGGATCTGCCTGAAAGGAGCTGCTTTCAAACATCAAGCGGATGAACGTTATGAGGATATAACATTGCTCTCTATAGGAGATATGTCCATAATTTGTAAGTTCTGCGGCGCTGCTAAATGGAAAGGCGAAACTCCTGGCATGTGTTGTTCATCGGGTAAGGTAAGGCTACCTACTTTAATTGAGCCGCCAGAACCACTCAAATCTCTTCTCACTTCTCAGAAAATATAACTCGAGTTTCTAAATGACGTCCTTCGGCGCTACGAAAATTATTCGGCCTCCGGGGTTTATGCCAACCTTTAAAGTACAGGGCCAGGTTAACCACCTCGCTGGATCATTGCTTTCTCTAGAAAACGAAGAACCCAACCCGACTTTGATAAAGATGAACATAATGTTTACGTGAGGAATTTTAAAACCGCACTGGAAGAAATGCCAAAAGATGACTACAAAGTTATTATAAAAGCGGATAAGACGCTTCAACGCTCCTGTTACGAAAGAAGTTGCTATTGTCATAGTTGGTTGTGATTTTGAAAGACGAGATATAATCATTCACAAACGAAACAGTGAACTTCCAAGAGTAAATGAAACTCATCGCTCATACGATTCGCTGCAATACCCATTACTCTTTTGTCGTGGCGAGGATGGCTACCATTTCCAAATTCCACAAGTCAACCAATCCATGGGAAAAAGGTTTCTGCTATGGATTTTTACGCATACCGATTAATGATTAGGCCACGATGCCTCAATCACATTCTATTTTACCGGCAACTTTCCTCCAGTTTGTCGTTGATATGTATGCAAAAATAGAAACTGAAAGACTTCTTTTTGTACGCACAAATAAAAAGAAACTTAAAGTCGAAGATTACATACATTTAAGAGATGCTATTGTTACAGACGGAAATGCTTCTAAAGTGGGACGCACAGTAATTCTACCGTCATCTTTCACGGGTGGACCACGCCACATGCACGAATATACGCAAGACGCCATGACTTATGTCAGGTATTATGGCACCCCAGATTTATTTTTAACATTCACCCGCAATCCTGGGTGGTCTGAAATTACCGCTGCTCTTTTTCCTGGACAGTCATCGCAAGACCGCCATGATATTACAGCAAGAATTTTCCGGCAAAAACTGATTAGGTTTATGAATTTAATAATTAAAGGTTCGAGTTTCGGAGAAGTCCGATGTTGGATGTATTCCATTGAGTGGAAGAAAAGAGGCTTACCGCATGCCCACGTTTTGATTTGGTTAAAAGAAAAAATAAGACTAAACCAGATTGATCAGGTGATAAGCGCGGAGCTTCCTGATCCCCATGAAGACTCCACACTGCATGCTGTAATCGTCAAAAATATGATACGTGGTCCATGCGGTATGTTGAATCCTAATTCACCTTGCATGAAAGGTGGTAAATGCACTAAACGATACCCGCGCCCTTTAGTACACGAGACTTCGACAGGAAAAGATGGCTATCCGCAATACCGGAGAAGGAGTCCAGGTCACGGGGGGTTATCAACCATTATTAAAATGCGAGGTCAAGAAGTTGAGATTGACCACAAATGGGTTGTTCCCTATTGCCCTTTATTGTCGCGCATATATTGTGCCCATATAAATGTCGAATTTTGCAATTCAGTAAAATCAATCAAGTACATTTGTAAATACGTTAATAAGGGTTGCGATCAAGCGGTATTTGGCTAAGAAACTACTGGTCATCCAATTGATGAAGTCAACGGTATCAAATGGGCCGTTACATTAGTTCGAACGAAGCTGTATGGCGGATTTTGGGTTTCCCCATACACGACCGTTACCCAACAGTGACTCACTTGAGTGTCCATTTGGAAAATGGTCAAAGGGTCTATTTCACAGAAGTCAACGCACAAGATAGAGCTCAAGATCCTCCAAACACAACTCTGACTTCTTTTTTCAAGCTATGTCAACGAGATGATTTTGCAAAAACGCTTTTTTACGGCGAGATACCGAGATATTATACCTGGAATATCAGCTCTAAAAACTACAAACGTAGAGTGCATGGTGTACCCGTTACTGATCATCCTGGCATATATGCAACTGATGCCCTTGGTCGTGTATATCAGTACACCCCACTAACGGCGAATGCTTCTACTTAAGACTGTTATTACACACTATAAAAGGTCCGACATCATTTAAAGCTCTTAAGACCGTTGATGACACCGTATGCACCACTTATCGCGAAGCATGCCAACTTAGAGGTCTTTTAGAAAATGACGCCCAATGGGATGCTACGATGAGAGAAGCCGCATCGAAGGATTCGCCTTTCAAATTAAGGAATCTGTTTGCCGTTCTCCTGGCATTTTGTGGACTCTCAAATCCAATAGGACTGTGGGAGGCGAACAAAGAGAGCTTGGCCGAGGACATTCTAATAAGGACGAGGAGAAATAACAAAATGGAGAGAGATTTCACAGCAGGAATGTTTATTGGAGGATAAAGTTCGAAGTATGGTCGAAACAAATTTGCAAGATTTAGGTCTTCCATCGCCGCAGAGGGACAAAATAATCACTGAATGCAGAGATATTTTGCGCGAAACCAACTACAACACCGATGAGTTAAAACAATTCATTGACGAAAATGAACTACGACTGGTCGAAGGTCAAGTAGCTGCCTATAGAATGGTATTAGATGCAGTTTCATCAGAAACTGGGGGCATTTTTTTATCGATGCTCCTGGTGGTACAAGAAAAACCTTCCTTATAAATTTACTATTAGCTAAAATTAGGAAAGAAAAACAAATTGCTCTAGCAGTAGCATCATCGGGAATTGCTTCAACTCTTCTATCTGGTGGTCGGACTGCTCACTCTACGTTTGCCCTTCCTTTAAACTTAGCCTATGCTGAAAATCCAACATGCAATATTAGTAAAGGGACTGGTAAAGCCAGGGTTCTCCAAGAATGTCGAATTATTATTTGGGACGAGTGTACGATGGCTCATAAGGCAGCGCTGGAAGCCCTAGATCGATCGCTTAAAGATCTTAGAGGTGACGAAAGAATTATGGGTGGTGTCGTAGTTGTATTGGCCGGAGACTTTAGGCAGACCCTACCTATCATTCAAAGGGGTACACCAGCTGACGAACTAAATGCTTGCTTCAAAGCTTCACACCTCTGGGAACACGTAAAGAAAACAACCCTAACCACCAACCTGAGAGTTTCATTGCACGGAGACAATTTGCAGAACGCTTCGCAAACTTCCTTTTGGAAATTGGTAACGGAACTGTGCCAATCGATCCGCAAAGCGAAAACATCAAACTACCTTCGAATTTTTGCCAAAATTTGCAAGCTTTGAATATTTTAACTAAACAAGTCTTCCCACAAATAGAGGCGAATTATAAATCCCACAAGTGGCTTTGTGAAAGAGCTATATTGGCGCCAAGAAATGACAGTGTTTTCCATGTTAACACACTTATTTGGAAATAAATTTCCGGAGAAGCAACTATTTACCACTCCATTGACACCGTTCTGGCAGAGAATCAAGCCGTTCATTACCGAACGGAATTTTTGAATTCCCTTAACCCATCCGGAGCTCCACCACACAAATTAATGTTACTAAGGAACTTCGAACCACCAAAACTGTGTAACGGGACAAGGTTAGCCGTGAAGGACATATCACCTAACGTCATTGACTGGAAATTCAATGGGCGAAGACGTATTCATTCGACGCATACCCATAATACCAACCGATATGCCATTTGATTTTAAACGCCTGCAATTTCCAATCAATCTTAGCTTCGCAATGACAATTAATAAAGCGCAAGGGTAGTCACTTAAAACAGCGGGAATTAATTTAGAAAACCCATGCTTTTCCCACGGTCAGCTTTATGTGGCGTGCTCAAGAGTTGGAGCTGCAAATAACCTGTACATACTTACTCCGCACGGAGAAACTAAAAATATTGCGTACAAAAACGCTTTATCATAATTACATCTTAAACTAATCAAAGAAAACAAATACATGTTAATATTACAAGATATGATATTTTGCACTATTAAATGTTTGTAATTTAAAAAATGCCTTTTTACTATTTAAAAATAATTTAATTTGCATATTTAAAGTATAGTGCATGTTGTTTCCGTTTTCTTAACCCCAATTTACTCAAGTAGCTGAAAGCCCGGCTTGTCATATATATTTTATTAATATTAGCAAAGAAACCCGACCGCCATAGGGCTATGTTTTCAAATGAGTTCCAGAAATATTCGGTATACCGAGTGCTAAGCTAGGTAAAATTGATATTACCTATCGGCTCGAATGACATTAGGTAATATATCACTAAGAGGAAAGCTATATGGTTGCTATTTCTGTAAGCTCCCCGTGGCTTATGAATGACAGTAGGGGTTCAGCTCTACGGAATATTCTTTGTTTCCTCCTACAACTTACCGAGCTATGAATGCACTAATAACGGTATGAAATTCATCACATTAGACTACGTATGACCCCCCTCTGAATGGGAAGAGCAACCTGAAATTCTAATGTTTTTGAAAGAAGGGTTCATATTTGTAAGCAATGCCACTTATTAAGTAGCGTTGCGTTCAACGTTTATGAATATTTGTCATCCAACAGCTTTTCTAGCAAATTGGGAGTAATGTAAGTCAATGTGCAGCCCATGTATGATAAAAAAAAACATCCACCTACGGTCATGCCTTTCGGGTTAGAGTTCAACTGGTGCAGCTAAATATTCATCAGTTCTCCAAAAACGTTGCGCGACATATCATCGTAATATATTATTAGTTCTCCGGGATTTTGACGAAATACCTGGCAACTTTTAGAGGAGTGAAAATTTATGTTGTTCCTTGGCACAGAGCGATGAGAGAGACGCCGTACCACATGAAGAACACCGAGGATAATATTTGATTGCGCATTCTGAAAATGTGTTTTGCAGATTTGAATAGTTTAGATGTCTTTTCTTTTGTGATCAGGGTGATCGGCGTTTCCGCAGCCTTAACCTTCTCTTCCACCATCTTGGCAAGAAAAACTGAAAGTATTGCAATGTAAGACGTAAATGAGTGAAGTTACGTACCGTTTCCGACAGTTCCAGCTATGTAAAACCAATAATCCATGAGTTTCCGTTTAAACCTTAGACTAAACAGAGACTCGATTAACGTGCCTAATGACAAAGATCCCATCCCAACACCTTCGGATGACTGGTACAGGTGGATTTTAAATTCAGAGGTCAGGCCGACAATCAAAATGGAGCAGAACAGCCAGCCGAAAGAGTAGGGGACGTACCATCCGGTCTTCGTTCTCGTTGTCTGATCGTGGGGTGGCGGTGTGGTTAGCACTTTCACCCACGCAACAGCAAGAGGAGCCGGGTACGATCCCAGCTTGTGGCACTGGGTGAAAACTCGGAACAACTCCTTCCGCGTTAAGTTTGCAAGTTCTCTCCCCACTGGTTGAAGGGGTTTTCCCACGCGCTCTTCGGTAATAGTTAGTGTAGGGACCCCTCCTACGCATTGTAACCCGGCTACCTGATTAATCGCTTTAAAAGTCGCTTGATGACTTAGGCCTAAGGTGGTCCCTTAGATATTAGTCTAGCTGATTATTGAAAGGCGAGTAGCGTACTTTGTTGAGAATCTCGAGTCAATTTACTGTATTCTGAAAAAGGTGTTTACGTGATATTTCCACGCACAATGGTTGGTACGCGTAGCCAGGCCCATCTCTACCATTGGGCTAAGTAGAGCTAAGCCCTAGGGCGCCGCGCTACAGAGGGGCGCCGTCTGGCCTTTTATGTTTTTTATTATTATTTAATTGTAAAGTATTCAATAAAGAACCGGCCATATGAAAAATGGTGCCTGATATTATCAGCCCAGGGCGCCTGAAAGGTAAAGACGGCCCTACGCAATAACATGTTAACATGTTGGGTAATAGACTAATACTTTCCGCCAGTTAAATAATCATTTCTCAAAGAGCTGCAGATCCTAATTGGGCGGATTTTTAGTTATTCGTGTTGAACGGTAAGTCTTACGACCTCGTTATATTCTTAAAGGTCAATGTCACTTTCAAAAGATAAATAAATTCCTTTAATTTGTATTTGTGTTTTTTCTTTTCATTCCGATTTACGTAATCACTCATAAATATGTCTTTGTATAAATTTCCATATTTCCCGATTAGGCGTTGCACGCATAGAAATCTCATAGGTAACTAGAATGCTGCCGCCTACGGCCGAGCTTGACGCCAGTTCGCCTTGAACCTTCAGCCAATGAGAGGCCGTAGAGTGGTTCCGCCAAGGAGGATAATAATCCTCCTTGGTTCCGTTACTATAGCGGGAGATAGGTGACGTCATTCTATCCGGTGACATTAAATTCTTGGCAGAACCGCTCTTTGAGCTCTGATTGGCTGAGATCTGGCGTCGTCTGCCACGGCGTTTGGTCCATTTGCCAGTTACACGGCAGCATTCTAGTTACCTATGAGATTTCTATGGTTGCACGTTACTCTTCAAAGGCTTTAAACAAGAAGCTATATTTTTAAAATCACTGGCCACCGTCGCGAGCGAAAAACTCGAGATTAATTTCAATCGATCAAGCTGTTCAAAGTTATGGATCATTAAATTGATTGTTTAACACAATTCCATAACAATAGTCCATACTATCTTAACTCCTTCGCCTTTTTGTGAAGAGCAGTGAATTGCATATGATTAGATTAATTCTCTTTAACTAAACGTTTTAGCAAATTTTGACAATCTGTGGCAGTTGCGAAAGACCAAAAACTGGAGTCAAAGCTGTCGAAACTCCACATCAGTCCGAAAACTTCTGTTCACGGAAAATCGAAATCAAATTCCATTCTTCAAAAAAAATAAACTGCTTAAATAGTTAAATAGAGATGACACGGACCTTCGAGCTGTTGTGAGCATAGAAATCTCATAGGTAACTAGAATGCTGCCGCCTACGGCTGAGCTTGACGCCAGCTCGCCTTGAACCTTCAGCCAATGAGAGGCCGTAGAGTGGTTCCGCCAAGGAGGATAATAACCACTCTTTGAGCTCTGATTGGCTGATATCTGGCTATCGTCTGCCACGGCGTTTGGTACATTTGCCAGTTACACGGCAGCATTCTAGTTACCTATGAGATTTCTATGGTTGTGAGTTTTTGGATAACCAACTTCAAATGTATCCTTTTTTTTTCAAAAAGGTGGGTTTTAGTGATGAATGCACTTTCTTTGTGAGCCGACATAATTGTTACCTGCAGCTAATGAAAATCCAAACGTTTTTCGAGAAGCTTTTACGCAACATCCGCTGTGTGTGCTGGAATTCTGGGAAACCAGTACATCGTTCGACCTTTAATATTATCAGTTTACTAGGACATGTTGCAAAATATAATTGAACCGTTAACTAAAGGTATGAAAAACAATGCCCACACAAATGTGAGAGGCGAGCAGTTGCTACGTAGCAATAAAATGATGAACCATTTCATTATTAAGATAAGTATTTACGTAAACTATGTACATAGAACCAATAAACAATAAAACCTTACAGATGAACACGGCATGGTGGTTGCGAAGACGACAGGGTTCGAAAACAAAAAACCCGACCCAAAAAACCCAGAGGGTTTTTTTGGATCCACCCACTCCAAAAAAACCCACTTTAAAAACCCACCTGAGAAAAACCCACTTTGAAATTTCATATTTTAATGAAAAGGCATTTTTTCAAGGAGCAATGACCACTTTAATATATATATATATATATTTAGTAATTTACAAAGTTAACCGGCTTGTTAACTTACTAGTTGAGACTTGAGACGTATGACTTCAGATTTCTACCAGTCCTTTGGTTAAGTATCTGTACACTTTTACAAGCTTTTCCGCTTTTTCTAACACAAAAAAAATGAAGCAGTCGACCTAGCAGACGATATCAAGTCCCTACAATTGCATCTCACATTCCCATCTCTATAGAAAATATCGTAGAATAAGTAGAATAGTATTAAGTCAAGTGGGTTTTTATGAATCATTTTGATTCTGATTTTCTTGATTTTGAAAGGCGTTTCTTTTAGCTTCCGTTTCCTTTCAGCGTATTCAGAACATTCGAGGCCACCCCCGAAAATGGACATGGTTAATTGAGCCAGCGACGACGATCTGGATGGAAAGGAAGCATTTTTTGTCAGATATCCCATCTCCGAGACAATGCCGCAGTGATCGACGCGAACGAGGACCAGCGAAACGCTACTAACTCTGAGCATTATATCGGCGGGGTTTAGATATTGGTAAACTGGAAGAACTCAATCTCACAAAGTGGTAAAAAATGGCTGATGACTCCCCAGTTAGATGTTCCCAATTTTAACACTTTATCCTCTTCGCTGAGACATTTGAATTTTATTTTAAACCCCTCAGACTTCGTTCTGTTTTTCTTTTTTGAAATCGGACCACCTGTTTATCCGTGCGCGTCTCTACTACGTCAGAAGACATTGTTTCCATTTCGTATGATCTCGTAGGACATTCAAAAGTTAAAATCTAATTTAAGTCAGTTCGATTGCCAGTTTTGACAAATGAAATTTAGAAAAACTTGCCATTAACACTGGTTTTAGGCGTTCCCAGCGCGTACTCTTGGTAGTTCAAAGAAAACGTAAACGTAATCATGAATTTTCAGGGCAACGTGAAATCCACTTCATTTCTTACAAACAAATGTTTTACTAATTTTGCACTTCAGCTCTCACCGTGGCTCGCCAGGCCCTACTTCAGGCCTATGTCTTCAGTGACATCCCTTTTAGTGGCATCGAACCTAGTGATATCTCCCACAGTGACTCATACTTACATTGTTAGTGCCATTCAGACCAATCCGCAACTTGAATTAACCTTCCAATTTTTGAAGCGGATGGAAATTTCGAAGTAAAAGAAAAGAGTAAGATATGTACGAAGCCCCTCTATCGACCGTTTTCTTTCGGAGTGCAGGTCACCCTCCTTTCTAGTTTTTGAAATCACCGCCTCAACCTTATTTCCAAATTTTTATTTCCTTAGTTCCCAACTGCACTCGTTTTCCATTAAACTACTAAACAAATTATAAAGCTATTTAACGTATAATATTAGGGGAGCCCAGCGAACTCTTAACCCTCTTTGCCATAATTTTTATCGACTGTCCGGCGAGTTTTCCAGATATTTTGGGAATTCTGGGCTGCCGCTATTTACCAATCATTTGGGACTAGTCCGATAAATTCCCGTACAACAGCCTCCATGACATACAGATGGCGCCCAGGTTGATTCAATTAATTTTGGCGCTCCAAATTTTAGTTTCGATCAATAAAATAATCTGAAAAGCGCAAAATGCCCCTTAGATATTCCAAGGTTGTACATCTATAGGTTCCTGGTACAGACACTCTTGGGCGTATGCATCAGCTGTTTCAATGCAAGTCATAGTAAACGACAATTTGGGAAAATGTCTAGATAGTAGTAAATTCAGGTATAAATGTGTATTCTACACCTACTGTAAAAACGTTACAGTAAATAATCATATAAATCAAAATAAATCTAAATTATCTCTAATTTAAAAAAATTCGTTTATTAGCTTTCGTCACGGGACGGCCAAGTTCATTTTTAATCCCAAAATTACAAAATGTCTTGGATACATTGCAAGTGCCAAGTTTTGATTAATAATACGCAAGTTTTGAGAATAAAATGGAATCAATCAGGCAAGAAGACTTTTTAATGGTTATTTTTCTTATTATTAGGATATTAATCATTATTTTGACAGTTCAGAGGAGTACCTCTAAGTTAATAAATTTTAAATTGATGGATGTATAGAAAAAATTGTTCACAGATATTCTGATGAAGAATTATGCTACAGAAATATATAAACTTACATAACGTTTTACTGTTAAATTTGAATTATAGCTCCCTGCACACGATGGAGTCTTTGGGGCCTCGTCAAATGAATATAAAATAATTAACAATCATTTGGAGAAAACCTGACCAATAAAACATAGTCAAAATAAAATTTTAAAATCACGACGAAATAATGGAATGATAAATTGTCCATGGTTTTGGATTTGATGCTTAAAAGAGAGCGATTTTATCAAGCAATAAATCCAGCATGTGCAAAGCGTTTCAAATCACATCACCCTCTTTTTGTAATAATCGAAAACTAGATAGGTAGCGTATTAACGCTTGGCAGCCAGTATAGAGCATAGCGCCGATTTGATTTGGGTTGGCGGCGCTGAATTTTCAAAAATCCTGCGCGGCGTTGAATTTTCTCGGTGCGAAGGGCCAAACGTTTATCCCTCCCCCCTTCCAAAAATTTTGAAAAATAATTCCAAATTAGTTAATTTGGAAATCTCATTAAAAAAATTGGCGGCGGGATGAAAAGTTATCGGCGGTGGCGTCGGCGGCGCGATGAAAAGTAAATGACTCTGTGGCGGCGGTTCGGCGGCGCTAGGCTCTGAGCGTAAGGACTTATTAAGGCACTTAAAAGGTTAATATTTGGATTTTATTATTATTTTACACTGTTTCCTCCATGATAACACAGAGCAATACGACGAGCAGATTTAGGCCTTTTTCTCATAGGCGCTACCATTTTACGAACCTTGGGTAGTTTGTCGATGTGTGGCCGCTACCTAGGAGGAGCCCGATGCCGCAGCGCCACCTAGACCGGTTTCGGTTGGAAATTAAGGTAAAATTATTGGAACGCCTACATCTGAATTTTGTATGAGGCAGTGCGAATAGATGCTTCTACAAACATTTCACCTTAAAAGGCAATTAACAGCACTCCTAGAAACATTAATTTCGTTATTCAACCATCGAATGTCCCATTTTATTATCCCTTCAAAGAGAGGAGCCTATTTTATAAGGCTTCGTGCTCCATCTGGTTTAATACTTGTCAACTACGTTTGTGAAGAAATAGCGGACGACTTTTGGATTTAACCTGAAACTTTCAGCTGTTGTACAAAGATACTTTCGAATGAGGTTATATTTTGATCAAAATTTAATCACAAAGACTATACAGTGGCGGCGCTAGGGGGTAGGCCAGGTAAGCTACTGCCTACCTTAAAATTTTGAGGGGCCCAAAAATTACTCTATAAGGGGCCCCAAATTGATCTAGAAAGGGTCTCAAAATTGTCCCAAGAGATAAAATCATTTATAAATAACAATGAAACAATTGTCGATAATGTATTTAGAAATTTTGGAGGTATCTCCTAGTAAATAAAACCAGTTCTGTTATATTTGGACTCGTTTTACTGTTGTTAAAACGTTTTTGTTCGTCATGTACATCACTACTTTATTTTATTGAAGAATTTCGTTGAGAAAAGGGGGGTCCCAGGTCGGGGGCCGATTTATTTGGTTTCCCTACCCTCGCGAAAATTCCTGGTGCCGCCACTGAGACTATAGTCTAGTATTAAAGAATTTCAGTTGAGACTTTTAAATAATGCGATGCTATACGTTTCATCGTTTCTGCGGAAGCTTACTAGATAAAGTAAAAGTAAACAGTAAAATGCGAAGAAGTAAAGAGACCAAAGAAGAGTGGGGAAAACTAAGCTTTAATAGGGAAAAATGTGCGGTACTTCGGCTGATTTCGAGATTTTGAAACTGATTTTCGCCCAGATTTCGAAATTTTCTAGTTGATTTCCAAGTTGTCAAATATTTATATACCGGTGCTCCAAACGCAATCGAGATGGCCTACTACACCGGTGGTCTCCTCATTATGCCCTACGCTAGTGTCTACAAGCCCGGACAGGTGACAAAACAGTCATGGGCAGTAGAACCTTACTACTGAAGGTCTTACCCTCGACGCAAGCCACTGATCCCGACAAAAGGCGCAGCAATGGGGCGACCAGCTTCCACTTCGCGCACAGCTGTGGGATAGAGAGTAGATGCTCTAGCACCTCTAGCCTACACCCTACCTATGTTGGTAGAGACCCAAGCCTTACGGAAAAGGCTCCTAAAGGGGAACGACGGGCACACAGCGACCCACGTAACCTGGCACAGCTGGCACCGGAGATCCCGGTTTGGTTCTAAAAGGCCAGGAAACAGTGTAACTGCGCCTCATACGGAGACCCGCCACCCCACAGCAGGCTACCCAAAACTCCGAAATGGCACGGATGTCTGGACCTTCACCGTTAACCTAAGCCAAAACTCAGTTTCCGGCCCCTACCTGACTGAAGTCGGAGCTAGAGATAGGACTATTTGACCACGGCTAACATATCGCAGTGCTCCACCACTCTTATGGGTTAAAAGAGCCGGACCCCTACTCCCCGATAAAGCCACCAGTTATTGCACACCGTGGCCCATTAAGGGCCTCTAGTTGATTTCCAGATTTATAAATTCATTTTTCTGTAGAATGTACGGGATTTGTACGAATTTCGGACTCCTCTAACGCGAAACTTGCACCTTTTACCAAACAAGTCATATTTATTAATATATTTTAGTAATTACGGATATTAATGAAAATATTAAAAGAATGGATGAGAAAACGAAAAACACAAATTGTTGTCATATCTTTATCGTAGGGATAAAACAATTATAGCGGTGCTAGCAGCCACTTTACATAAAAAAACTGAATTGTCTCTCCTTATCTTTCGGTTCTTTCCTTCGTGCGCGTACCAGTTTCATTTTTCAATGTAATAATGTTCTAAAATTAAGCCAAATTGTTTGTAAATTTATTTGACAAATATATCTAAGTTTAAAACAAGACAGTTTTAACTTAAATAGGGGTTTAATTTCACTTTTATTACAATCAAATATCTGTACATGTATATATTTACAAACGCCTTCACGCAATTTACTCCACAATCTAGAAACAGAAATGCTTTTAGAATTTACTATCCGCAGAGATCGACTTGGGTTGTTCGAGGGAGCCCCGCTCAGTGACGTTATTACAAGGGAAACTGGACAACTCGCGTTCCCCGGGTGATTTGTGATAGCCGAGATTGTTGACTTCTAAATTAAATTGGCGTTCTAATTACGTTTACCATTTCCTTTTTACTTTAAACTAGAAAGTTTAGTCATCAGTACCAGTATTTGACGGCAATTGCGAGGCTGGCGATTGCAGAGACTGAATTGAGCAACGTCCAGCACGACTCAAAAGCGTCAACGACTGGGTACACATGGAATTACTGTGAGAGGACCTCTCGGGTTCACCGCGAGGCGTCTCGCGATTCTTCGACCTGGGACACTTGGGGGCGATTCGTTTCAGCTCCGTCCGAACCTTCGGGAAAAGTTCGTTAAATAGCGTTCCACCTCTAACATTCCCAACAAAACCTTACGTACTTCCCCATTCAAGAAACAGTACAAGAACGCCACGACAGAACCCTGCAAAAGATACCGCGTATAGATGTTTAGTGAATAATCGTCAGTGGGTTACTTAGCCTCAGAAATGTATAATACGCATCTTACGAGAAAAGTATCCATTTAAGCCATAAAAGGCCATAGCATAATTCCGTACCTCGTAATAGAAACCAAAGATAAATTAAACTCGTACCCTAGATTCGAAATCACTCTCTCGCGCGTTGCCGATAGCGTTTACCCACTTCACGCTGGAACTCAGAAAAAATTCGCTCCATTCGCGCCTTACCGCAACCGATGGAGCCCGATTTTTCTGAGGTCACGTGCCGGAAAAGGGTAAACGCTTCGTAACAAAACCGTCAATGGGAAAGCTCTCAGTATTTGAATCTAGGGTACGAGTTTAAATTATCTTTGTAGAAACTTTCAAGCCATATTTCCGAAATTCAAACGATTCTTTGGCTCTTTAAAGAGAGTATAGTTCTAGTATTGAAGGTCAAGCTAAAATCTTTATTCACTCGTGGCGCGTCAGTCTAGAACGTTGTGGGGGTATATATATGATTTGGGTACATTTGTATCGAATTTCATTCGTCCGAACGGTGGTACAAATGTCCGAATGCCGGAAAACAGGATCGTATGTCCGAAAACGCATTTCATTTGCCCGAAACATTTATCACAACTTTTGTTGGTGATTTAGTCGTTCAATGTATGTTAACTTTACTGGCGAATTTCATTTGTTCGAATAATCGTTTGTCCGTTTTTTTGAACATTAGGAATTGGTTGTTTTTTTTTTAATATTGTTAATATAAGAAAATAGTAGCATTAAAGTGAACCTAACCTAACCTAAAATATCCACAACATTCAACGCAATTCCCACTTACTATATCGGTAAAAAAAAACAGCAATAAGAAATACTAATTTAGCGACAGAATTCGGACACGTGACGCTACCGATTCGGACGAATGAAACAAACAAGTTGTCCAATTCGAACAATTGAAACATTTGTTATTTCGGCGGTTCGATCGAATGAAATTCGAACATTTTTTCCACCGTTCGGACGATTGAAATTAGAACCAATGTACCTACCCCATATATATCCACGATATTTCTATACACTTCACAGCATCATATTAATTGATGAAATCTTGACCTTTGCTCCTAAGGATATACGCCCTTTAAAATGAAATATTTTGAAATGAGAGACTTCAATGAGATTCCAATTTTTTTCTTCCGTAAATTTTTGAAAAATCATAGGCAACCCGTGAAGATAGATATTTCAAGAGAATAACATAGATATGGTGGTGGATACTTCGCTCTTAAGATATATCATATACTTCTAGTAGCATTGCTTACTTGAAAGGAAGAGAAGAACTGGTCAAAATAGAGCCAGACCACTTCGACCATCTCGTGGACGCCCATGTCGGCGGCCAGCGCCATCCCCAAGAGCAGCGCGTAATGGACCCCGAAGAGAGGGACTAACACCAGGGTCGATTTGAACCACTTGCGGTATCGGTAATGGCGAGCCTGATTTCCCTGAGCACCGAACAACTTCAGAAATAACACTCGGGTGATGTTTAAAAACAGAGTGAAGTTTAACTAGGGAACAACTCATTATTAATTAACTTCTACTCAAAATCGATTTTCTCGTACATTAAAGGGCCACGCCGCGGTTTGAAAAATCAGTGTGAGTACCATCATGTATATTATTTGTGGAGCTCGCGCGAGAGATAAGTATATTTTCAATCTCGGTGTGGCCCTTCAATGGTGCACCTACAATGATGGAGACGGTAATTGGTCCACGTATGATCCAAAAATAAGCGTTCACTTCGTTGGTTGTCCAACATCTTTTTGGGAAAGTAAAATAGGCGTTCATTATTTTGTTTTCTATAATCCTTAGCTAAAATATAGATTGTAAGAGGATCTTTTCTTACAGCGTGTTTTCTAATAATGCCCTAACGACCACCCAAGGTACAATAAACACAACAGGGATACCTGAAATACGGAAAAAACAATACGCGGTTATTACGGGAAAAAAAGTGAAAATAATGATGGCATATGGTAACGGATTAGAGGCTTAGTGGTGAATGAGAGCTTACCCCAGCCCGCGATGACGTAACGGGCGATACCGCTGGCATCGGTGAACATGGAGAGGAAAATGAGGTTATGCAGGTACAAACCTTCCATCAGGATCATACTGTAATTGGCCATTAGCGAGTACTGCCAAAAACTGGTAAAGACTTTACATTCGGCGCTCTGAAATTAGACGTCCCAAAAAGACCACCGTCCGAGTTAGGAATGGGCTATGGCACACTACCTCTACATGTTTGGGCTGTAGGCTTATTTAGTTGAATTTTTTACCCTTATGCGTAAGTGTATTTTAACGTGGAAAATTAATTTTGAAATAGGTGATTAAAACTGCATTCAACGATATATTTTTCAATTGGCCAATACAAATATGAAAAATAATGGTTATGGCCATGACAGTTTTAGCAAGTCACGAAAATTTACCAATACGAATGCTTCTAGATATCTAAAAGTTTGGAACGTCATACGTCTAAAAAATATTATTTTAAAATACGTAATAATTAGTTGTTGACTGCAACGAATGATTTCAAAAGTAAATATTGAGATAAAGTCTAATAGTGCCTTTAGATTTTACCTTCCACCATGCTTGACATCCTTTTTAAAGAGCTATCGATCACGTGGTTTTTTCCACCAATAGAAAAGCACTTTATTCGATTCATTTTCCCGCGAATAGTAGTGCATTCCGGGGAACTTTGGGACACATTGTTTCGGTCCTCGCTTTCGACGTCTCGAATCGTCCGCTTCTGTTTCAGAACCGCTAGCCTAGTATTTTACTTCGCGCACGGTTTTATTTAGCCGGGAGTAGTGGCGTACTCCTGTAATCCCAAGCGTTTGGGAGGCAGAGTTTGTGGATGGCCGTGTGAGGACGACCACCAAACCCCCAACGGGTGGTCGGAATACTTCCGCCACGGTTGTCCCCACTCCTGTCCTTACGTATCCTCCCCGTTGGCGTGGCCGTTACACATATCTCGCCCTGATTAATCAGGTGGACGAGCAGACTGAATTGTCCCACACGTTACAATCCCCAATTAAAGAAAACAGAAACGGTTTTGTTTAGACCTCGTTTAAAGATTTTAATTAAGTGATTAGTTTAATACAGTTAAAAAAATGCCACGTAAGCAACCTTTGCCGCCGATTGTAGTTTTAAACGCCCCGAAAGTTCAATCTACACAGTAATTTTTATTTGAGGGATG
Source organism: Leiobunum rupestre (assembly GCF_980474605.1). Classification (NCBI taxonomy): domain Eukaryota; kingdom Metazoa; phylum Arthropoda; class Arachnida; order Opiliones; family Sclerosomatidae; genus Leiobunum; species Leiobunum rupestre. The sequence continues at coordinate 38,566,922 of NC_143389.1, forward strand.
AATTTGAAATGAGAGCAAAGGCTTCAGTCAGTAAACAAACCCAAACTGAAATTTTAGGTGTTATGTTTCCAACCTCTGTTTGGAGTGATTTTTAAAGGCATTATTTACTTTTGATGTTTTGATATATTTTAATTTAGATTATTTTTCTTCGTTTCCCACGAATCATTGCAAATTATATCGCAATTTACCGCTGCGTTTGGATCATCAGCACAATGTAAAGCGGGAAAATTTGAAAACCCACGATTCATTAAGTAACAAATTCAAATCAAAATACCTTTAATCGAGTTATAAAAAAAATAATAATCAGCTATAGCTAATACCCAAGGCACTACCTTAGGCCTAAGTCATCAAGTGCCTTTAAAGCCATTAATTCAGGTGGCCGGGTTACAATGCGTAGGAGGGTTGTGGGAAGCCCTTCGTGCCCCGCGAGCCAACAGCTCCGTACACTAACTAACTTAACCTCTACAAGTTTTTATGGGAAGGGGAAACCGAAGAACTCGGAAAAACCTCTTTAACCAGTGGGGAAAAAACTTTCTAACTCTATGCAGGAGTGGTTCTGAGTTTTCACCCAGTGCCACAAGCTGGAATTGAACCCGGCGCCCTATTTATGCCATTAAATTTAATATTTAAGAATTGATGACATAAAAGTCTATCATCTGAGAGATAATGTTAATAATCTAGTTCGTTTTAATTGTTTTACTCGTATGTAAGTAAAACCATTGATGATATTCGTCAGGTTCTTAAAAATGGTAATCTTAATCTAGTTTTTCAACTGTACGATTGGTATCAGTTATCAGATTTGTAATGCCCCGTGAGCTTATACACTTAAAATATGACGTTGACCCGAGGGGTCAGCCATTTGCCATTATTTTGAATAGGATTTTGGATTTTTGAAAAATCTAGGATTTTTTATTGTTGATTTGTAATGAAAAGTCTATGGGAGGAAGGGACGTTTTTGGATTTTGGATTTGTATCTTAATTTTGTATGGGATTTTGCCAAATGTCCGACCCCTCGCGTTGACCTTTGAGGGATTTGTATTTTAGTAAATTTGGTTCCATCACTCGAAATACAAGTGTTCGTTATCATTTTGTTTCAACAGGACATTCCATTAAGTAGTATTTTAAGTTATTAAAGTTAGCGGTCTTAGAATTACAAAACGCGTCTATTTGTTTCTAAATATGAAGCCTAAAGCTCTGTTATCATTGAGGTAGAACGCTAAATTAAAATGGTTTGCTTTGACATTTCTCCGTAACGTTGAAAAAGGGTTAGATCGAGGTCAGACTCTAACAGCCCCAACTTGTCTCGCAACACTGACGCGTTTGGAATTAAATTTGTTATTTGTTTCATTTGTACCTAGGCTTAAGAGATATGAAATAGAATACGAACTCTCTGGCTATATAATTCAGCAACCACTGAACCTTCTTCTGAATGCCAGTAATTTCATAATTCCAACGACCTACTTAAATTAATATAACTCTTCTTTCTTGTCATTTCGAAGTAGTAAAACATACGGCAGAGGTGTATACACATCACTGTGCTCAAAAGTGACGTAATTATGTCACTTTTGCTGTGCTATTGTTTGTTAACTATAGTTGATAAAATAATTTTCTGATATTTTGTAACCCATTTTGTAGGCATTTTAATTAAGATTTAAAATAGGCACTCTAGGTTTCAAAGAGAGCTGAAATTTGTTTAACTTTTTAATTATTTTATTTAAAAATCCTGAAGATGACCGAAATACTCAATAGCGAAGTATTTCACAATTTTACAGATTACTTTGTGAAAGACTGATCTAATATAGATGGTAGTGACTTGGTTTATTCTGTTAAATATTATCAAGAGGAATAATATTTCCAAATAAATAATTTTTTTATAAAATGTTTTATGCATGTATAGTAATGTAAATTGTACACTTTGGACATCATTTTCGATGGGTATGATTTATTTTTATTTTATAGAGATGTAAATTATTTAAAAGTTGGGTTTAAGAAACGCGTACAGGTTCATATTCACCTCTGCTCGGACCAAATTTAATTCATCCTAACACTGCAATTCAGCGCAGCGCCGATGAAGTTCTTACTCCAACTAGTGTCAAGTATATATAAAAGTAAATAAATTTTAGTAAATTATTTTTATAATTATTCAACCCCAACACTGTTTAATTATTTTTTCGCAAACTTCTATTTATCCACAATAGAGGACGCTGTGGACAAATAAACATAAAATCACCGATGTAAGTCAGACTTATTGTGGGACACGCGTTAAAATTACGGGTATAGCGTCGTAATATAAACTATTAAAATTGTAATAACCCTGGTTTCACCTTATTTCGATCTTATTAAAATCGACATTCTAGTTCAAACACGGATTTCGTCCTTATTTGTCAAAATTAATATGATCTGAGAATTTTTTTAAAGAGAGGATCGCCTGCGGTTTCAAATAACATACGCCGCTGATGTTTGGAAAAGCAGACGACGTATTAATCCCAAAAAACAGGCATAGGTTTAGGGAATTTTTTTAGATACAGATTGATTGAAATCGTAACTTAAAATAGTGGGTGGTGAAGTGATTAGCACTCAGGTCGGATTCGATCCCAGCTTGTGGCACTGGGTGAAACCTCGGAACCACTCCTTCTGATTTGAGTTTTTAGGTTATCTCCCTGCGGGTTAGAGGGGTTCCCCCAAGATATTCGGCTTCCCCTTTCCATAAAAACTTACTGAGTTTAACGGTAATAGTAAGTGCAGGGAGCGGTTGGCTCGCGTGGCTTGAAGGTCTTTCCATAACCCTACGCAATTTAACCCAATTGGCCTTACAAGTCACTAGTTGACTTAGGCCCAGGGCCGTAGCTAGAATTATTATTTTTCTAAAAGAGATTTAAGCAACTATCGGTTTAAAGGCCAACTACATAAATCTTCGGTTTACTCTGTCTTTCACTGGAAATAGGCTTACTGCAATACACGTGTGCCATGCAGTCAGCCTACTTCCAGTGAATGACAGAGTAAACCGAAGATTTATGTAGTCGGCCTTTAATGGGGGTGCCAAATTTTTACTCGCTAGCTACGGCCCTGCTTAGGCATGTGTGGCGGCTTGGGTATTAGCATATGTAACATAATTACTCATAAGTGTGCCAGAAAGAACTTTTTCACAATGAGACCTTGTTGCAAGAATATGACGTAATTGACGTCACTTCCCAGTCGATGACGGTTTTATCGTCATCGAAACTAGTTTTGGCGGAGAGGGAAGGAAGTTAAAACCAGTTTTACGTGACGTTAGTCCGTATTTTCTTTGGTGGCTATGAAACAAGGTCTCATTTAAATTTTTAATACAGAGATGTTAAACAGAGGCACACTTATGAGTAATTATGTTACATATGGTATTAGATTAGCTGATTATATATATCAAATAGCTTAATAAATAAAACATAACCTAACATAACATAATTAAAAGCTTGAAATAATAACGTCGTGTTGAAAAAAGCAGTATGTAATTGGAAACAATTGAAAACGTTCAAACCTCTCAGAGGGGACTTTGTACCCTAGGAGGGGTTATACAACCACCGTGTCTGTCTGTTTGTGGGTGGGTCTGTCTGTCAGGCATGCGAACGCGTTCGCATTTTCGGGGCAAAGGGGAATCACTGCGTACCCAGTTTCTTAGAATCAGGGAAAAGGTTTTTCCAAAAGCGCCCTCTTTTGGTCATTGTTTGTAGTATAGTTTTTTAATCGGTCGGGATTCGAACCCGAGCCCTCTTGCACGACAGGTGAGCGTTCTACCGCAGAACCACGGATAGAGTTACGCTTCATTGAAAATTAAAAACTCTTCCGAGGAGAGGTATATTTTGGCTTGCCAACTTGTTTTGCTCAAAGAACCACATCGGCGTTTGAAAAATCTAGGTGAAAATTCAGTAGCTCCTCATTTTCTGTACCTCATGATAGCATATCCGGCCAATCATATTTTGCCGGTTTTCTTGCTCTGTTTCCACGTGAAAATAGTAAAGGTCAAACGCCAGTATACCCTTTAACAAAGTTTTGAACCAAACCTCGGTTAGATATGTTCGCGTTCACTAATTTTCTTGAGTTTTAGATACTGCCTAATTTGATGGGTCGCTAAAGCTGTCCAGTGTAATATTAGACCACATTTGTGAGTAATTTGACAAGGTATGTACATCTAGGGACTCGATAAATATTAAAGTGAAAATGACAACGCGTGCTAGACATCCCATCAATTTCGGGTTTTTGAGAAAACAAAGAGTAATTTTTTTATCTGGATTTTGTTCAACTTCGGAAAGGGCAAAGTCAGAAAGTATAGAGTAAGACTGCATAGCGAGTGACCTCGCTGACTACCCTATAGCCTGGTTGTCGTTGGCAATTTTTCCTTTATCTTTTGAAAGCTGTTTCCGTCGTTTAAACTAAACCTAGAGGTTTAAGCTCCCTCTGTTGACATAAACGTACGAGTTTCCCTCGCGGGTTGGATAACTCAAGGACGAAGAAGCAAGATACACTCTCCCTGTTGACCCAAGCTTCAAATAACATCAACAAAGGGCGCCGTATATAGGTAAGAGGAAACTCTGTTTCGGTAACAAGGAACTATTTTAAAGAACCAGAGCCATTAAAATAAAATTAAAAACATGTAAAATGCGTAGATCGTATAAATAAGATTTATCGAAAAAACCCTATTAAAAATAATAACTATTTAAAATATTTGTTTTTAGAGATTTGGTATTTTTTCGTTGTGGTAACGCAGCTACGCCACCTAAAGCTTGTTTCCCACTAGCGCGCGTCATAATGTTATTTTCTTTACGCGCGTAAAAACGGTTGAACGTTTCAAAGCTGAGAAACGCGTCGTGGAAAACAAGCTTTGAAGAAAAGCTAATACCTAACATCCCCAAGCGTGTGGTTAAGTCATCGTCAAAAAAAGTGTAGGGAACTTGAAGCAGTGTTTGACGTACCTTTCGGAATACAGCCCACACCTCCAAGAAGACGTTCTCCCTACGCGATTTCTGGTGTTGGCTTAAACGGTTTTTCGTTCAACCATTTATTGGCCTCGGAATAATAATAATTAAATATACCCAAATAAAAAATGCGCATTATCTCCTGCTATTGTTAAAATAGGAGCGCTTTAAAAATGTAACTTTAGGCTGAAACTAACATTGTATATTTGAAGAGTGTCCGTCGGATCGTTGGCCAGGCGGTTGGAGACGGTCGGCTCCCTCTCGTCCGCCTCCTCGCTGGGATAGTAGCCGTACAAAGCGTCCTTGAGGAGGAACATGAACGCCCGCAAGATGAAAGACAAGAACAACTGCAGGTGAAGGTTGTTTCGGGGACATCGCAGACGTCTGTCAACACCAAAACAAATCGTGGTAAGGTCTCAGTGAATTATCCGCGACATTTCAATATCCTTCCGTTTGACCGCGTAATTACTCTTTACAACGTTGTTTAGCATCCGCGGGAGAAAGTTTCGGCCGATTTCATTTAAAAACAGAAAGTGAGCTCGAAACAAAACGAAAAGAAGGTTGTCAAAACTAAGAGAAGAGGAAATATTGAAAACTGATTACCCCTTTCCAGGCCCACCCCTTTTCTATTTGGAAATTTAGGCAATCTATCGTCGCGTAAAATCTCTCCTTTTTGGGGGTTTTCTCGGCCACCCTTCTGATGGATAGCTGTAGCTGGCTTTTCATCGTTTCGGGGCTGCGAGGGAGGAAGGATTTAAGGCCTAATATTCGAACAGTGACAGTGCTCCGATAATATGATAAAGAAAGCCAACTGCGTTTTCTTTCCCCGCAAGTTTGTCACCCCTTCTCCTCCCACCGTAAAATTAATGACCGGCTTCGCTACACTCCGGACCAACTCTGGAACGCGAAGGAAAGCTCAAGTCCGCCCTTTCTCCAGAGCTTGTTTTACGTTTCTTCACATTCGGATTCCTTCTACTTTCCACGTCCCTTATCAATCCATGGATTGACTTCTTCGGCGAAGTTAAAGTTAAAGAGGTCGGGGTACTCGCTTACATTTACGTCCACGATGGTAGCGTTGTTATATTTGGCAATTATATAACTGAAAGAATGCATTTGGGTTAACGGGACATCATCCTGTTCGCATCCTGATTCCCGTAAACAAAACCACGCCCTTCCGCCCTTCATCCTGGTAAAGGGAGGAAGACACTTCGATAGGTTCGCGGGCTCTTTCTCCTTGTACCCCTGTAGCACATGAAGTCGTTTTAGGGTCGCGGTACGGTCGAAAAGTCGCTTTATAGTCGTACTAAAACCGTAAATCCTTTTTTGGGACCATTTATGGTCGGTATGCCGACCATTATCGGACTTAAAATCGACCTTACATTTAATTATTGGATTCGACATTAACTTAATGAAACAGACCATATGTATTTAGGAAAAGGGGATATTTTAATTATTTTCTGACTTTTTGATGATTTTCTGAGATAATTTTTAATTAACTTTCATTTTTTCTTCAAACTAGTTTGTATTCGAAAAACGTGGCATCTAATAATTCGATCAGTTTTGGATTGGAAATAAGCATTAATATAAAGTCGGCCCGACGTTGTTTCGGAGTCGGTTCATAGGTCTATTAAAAGGCGGTAATGAGTCAACGTTTTTACCCCTAGGACATTTCGACCCTAAATCCAAAGGTCGGCCGACCGTCGGCCGATTTTAGTGTTTAGTACCTTTTGCCGACGTCGGCCCGACTCTAATTTGCTACAGGAGTAGGCGGACAATACCTTCCGGGAATCATGGAAACTGAGGTTAAAGCCGCGGCTTCGTATTCTTCGTCAACCCGAATGCATTCTTGGTAATTGTACTGAAAGGCCACATACCTGAATGACGCTAGGATGGTTGTGGCGACGATTAGAGTGATGAACGAAACGGAATATCCGGCTTTGGCGATGGTTTTAATCGTCAGAACGTGATGCTGCGAATGAGCAAAAAGTCACCGGGAATCAATAACTGACTTCTAAAACATTCGCGGCGGTCAATGAGGCTTCAAAATCTCGGATTCGCGAACTAGGCGCGGACCATTGCCGACAGTCGCTTCGATTTGTTCCAAAATTAGCGATTGCCGATAACAGACTTCCCTCTTCTGGCCAATAAATCACTGTACTCCGCACTCTTTAGCTTAACCACGGTTTAACGAAGCGAAATGGAGGCTGCCATTTACATTTTAAACGAGATTTCCCCTTACTCCTATCCCCCCGCCACTAGATGGCGCCTCGAAATATCCACTCCACTATACGTCTTGAACCCTTTAAACGGCCCTAAACCGTTATCAGTTTGAGCTTTACTGCCGTCATCGAACGTGTTTATCTCACGTGCATGGAATTTACAACTAGCTTACATTGGCGAGGATCCCGATAAATTGAGAAACATTTTCAAATAATTCGGCGGGGAACGTGTCCCATAATTAGCATGTCGGCGGCCAATTACATCGCCACCATTTAACGTTTAAGGACATTGATAAACTATACACGTAAATAAGGACGTCATCGGTGTTTAGCTTTCCCAATCTCTACTAGTCGTAGATCATTCTAACAGTAATAATCTAATATGTTACGATATTAATCGACAAGTTAAGCCCCCCCCCTCTAAAACGTGGAATCTAGATTGTACGGAATACTATTACACGTTTTAGAGGACATTTGCTCAGAGATATAGCTTCTCCAATAGAAGTCCTGAAATTGAAATTGACCTTACTAGCAACGCTGGAAATTCGTATTTCCCTCACTTATAAATTTAATCGTAAGTAAAATGATATTCCCAAGTATGACACTGAACGATTGCGGTTACTGATATAGCGCGTTGCGTCATGATTGTGTAATAATAATAATAATTATGATAATAATAAGCTAAGCTAATACCCAAGGAACCACATAGGCCTAAGTCAACTAGTCGGAGGTTTCGGGACGAAGGTGCGTTAATAACTACCTTTAGAAATGAAGCGAATATTTATAAAAGTCAATTGTATGATTCAATAAGTTAATTATACTTTCCGAGTCATTTAATTGTCTGAATAAAGTGGTTCATAAGGAAGGTCGCCAAATACGACAATATGCCAATTGAACCTCATTTACCAACTAACCCAAATTTTTGCCCTTATTTTCTCGAATTTTACACCCCCCAGATACATTTCAGGTTAAGCCATGGCCAACGCACGTCTACAGACTAGAAAGTGCTCGCTTACCATTGTTAATGTTGTAAGTCCCAAGCCAAGTAATAAATTATACGGTCAATGGCCAAATATACAATCATTAAAAAATAGGAAGTATCATACTTATGTTATTATGGTACTTACGATATAATATTTCATCTAGAACGAATATAAACAAAATATTGAACTGATGTTTCCCTGACCGATATACGTCATTAATTAAATACATTAGGAATAAATATTTATTTATCCCTTACATATTACGACTTCGGTTCTGTTCTACCGAGAGTTCTATACTGATTAAATTCGCAACGAAATTCAGATAAGTTCGTGCTTCGACAGTGTTCTGTCATTAAGACTGTTAAATACTAAATTCTTCGCGCGCATTAATTCTAAACGTCAAACGCATCTAAAGAACCTTTAGGAAAGTTTGAATATAAGCCAAGTATATAGATAGAATAATTTTGGGTCTTTTGGTACCTCTCCAGAAAACCTCTAGAGCGGCAACCGGTTCAACATGCCCCATCTGCCCCCCATCGGTACGACTCTGGGTTGAACTAACCCATCAAATATTATTTCTTTACTATTGAATGTCTATACCGGGCAAAGAAAAGCCAACCTCTCAAATCTCGATCTTCGCTTGTTTTTCTAGAAGCCCGGGACTTTCGGACAAAAAAGAATTTATCGATTAAAACCGTCGGAAGAAAAATTCCCAAAACTTCGTCTAAATCTCAGCTAATACACCTTTTTTTTGATGCTGAAAGAGCGATAAAATTACTCTGACGCGATCGATGCGACCCCGTTGCTACTCTGAGAGTTGTCTTTTTCATCTTCAAAGAAACCCTGATTTGGGGACAACGTTTCACCCTATTTGCCGTTATTTTCAGTGTAACTACACTCATTCCATTGAGGAAAAAGGCTTAGAAGTACAACTATAAAACGTAAGGTCAATTAATGTACTTGTGTTAACATAGAATACGAACGTAACACCCTGTTCGCCTCGTCAATCCCTGAAGAAAAACCACGCCCCTCTGCTTTTCTAAGTATAAAATTTCCCCATTTCTCTCAGATAGAGGGGGTAAGAAACCGGGCTACTATCTCAGGCTCTCTCTCTCTCTCTCCGTGTAGGTGGGAAATATCTTTTGGAAATCATAAAAACAGAAGCCATAGTGGCAGCTAGGAGCAACAAACACAACACCCCACACAAGGAGAACGCAACCCGTCAAAAGTCGTGCATTTTCTTGCGTACAGTTTTCATTGGTTAGAGGCTTTAGCACCTGCTGCCGTCGGAAGGGGAAAATTCGGAAATTGTCTTCCCCCTTTCCGTAGAACGCTCAGCGTAAAGGTTCGTCCAATGAAATTTGTACACAACACTGCGTTACCGTGTTTAAAGGCTAACTGCGTTCTCCTTGTGTTTGTTGCTCCTAGGTGGCAGTTACATATCGGCAACAGAATCCCGCACACTCATGCCTTGCCCACGTTTATGAGACGTTTTAAGAGTCATCTTATTTATCATTTGCCAACCATTTCGGATACAAAACTACCAATATCGTTACGGTTGTTGACTCTCCGAATCGATTTTTTTTTCTAAATGGAATAGACCGATACGAATTGGAAAGGGAGAAGATCCTTTCACGAGGATAACGCCATTAGAGGCCGGTTTTTAAATACTCAAATTCTTACCAGATGGCGCCGACAGCTTGAAACGTAAAAATAAAATATTTTTTCTAATTTCTTTTTACGCTGAATTAAAATAATGTTTGTAATAAATAAGTAAGAAATTATTTCCATCCCACCAAATGGCTTAAATAACGGAAATTATTAAGAGCAGCCACCGATTAGATGGCGCCACTAACGAGGAGTGTACCCGAGGTGTAAATCACCGATTTTTATGAAACTCGGGGGGTATGTAGAGCTTGGGGCAACATTAATTTTCACCAAGGGCTTCCGTTTTGCTATGGCAACCGAAAATGTTTTTGACAACTTAAAATTAAAAAATTTACATTTAAAAAAGCATGGGATTTTCTCGGTTTCACAGGGGGGTACCCTGTGAAAAGTTTTGAAAACTGAAAAAAATAAAAAAAAACATTTTTATCTAAAATGCTAAATTTCAACAATTTTGGGTGAAATTCATCAAGTTTGGGTAAACTTAAACAACATTTGGGTAAAAAGGAAAAAAGTTCATTGAATTTGATAAATAAAGGAATATTTGCAAATTTTACCTAAATCTACAAAAATGGCTAAATTGACCAAAATTGGATAAAATGACCTAAAATGTTTAAAATTGGATAAAATCGGGGTTAACCAACTAATATCGTCTAAAATGGGGTAAAATGATAAAATTTGGATAAAATGATAAAATTGGGGTAAAATTAAAAAATTTGGGTAAAATACCCAATATTCGTCCAAATCACAAAAATCGAGTAAAATTGTGTTAAAACAACTAATATCGGCTACAATTGGGTAAAATGATAATTTTTTTGGTAAAAAAACTAAATTTGGGTATATATAATGACCTAAAATGTTTAAAATTGGATTTAATCGTGTTAAACAACTAATATCGTTCCCCCCTGTGAAACCGAGAAAATCCCATGCTTTTTTAAACGTAGATTTTTCCATTTTAAGTTGTCAAAAACATTTTCGGTTGCCATAGCAAAACGGAAGCCCAGCGTAACTTTTCCCTTGGTGAAAATTCAAGTTACCCTAAGGTCTACATATCCCCCCCCCCCCCGAGTTTCATCAAAATCGGTGATTTACACCTCGGGTACACTCCTCGTAAGTATTAGAGGAGTTAAACTATTTCCACCAATGGGAAAGTGAGTTAAAGGTTATTGCCATTTCCCCTTCTTCTCTATTGGGTAATGAAAAAGCGTCACACGCTTTCCCATTGGTGGAAATCGCTTAACCCATAGGACTTAGTAGCACCATAAAATCTAATGGGTAGCAGTTCTCGCGTAAATAAAAGGGTTAAAGTCAGTGCTTCGACGTGTAGGGAATTTTCGCGTTTCAGAATTATAAAACTGGATAGTTTTCGAAAAAAGGGAAATAGGGAAAAGAGGGAATTTTCGTATTTTTAAGAAAACAATGTAAATTACCACTATTTTCGATCAGGGACCAGTAGTATGTTAGTGAACCGCGTTTCAATGAAATCCACATATTTTTCATTGTTGTTCATTGCAAAAAAATATTATATATTTTGGCAAACAGCTATACCTGAATATAACGTCCATCACATTGAATTATAGCAGATTACGTTAAGATTCAACAATTGCGGAATTTTTAACCTTTAAGGGGGAAGACTACAGTGGCCATTGTCTACTTTCGCGCTATTTCAAGCTGAACTCTTGTAATTTTGTATTTTAACTTATAAAATTTATATTTAAGTGTAGAACAGCCTCTTGTTTAGTGCTTAAAATAGTTTTGACAATTTTAAATTTAAATATAATTAAGTTATTACGTTTTAATTCGAACCCCCGGAGCTAAACAAGTTGGGCAAGGGCTCAAACTACCCTTTAGTTAGGACCTTATATCTCGTTAACTATTAATATTAGAATTATCAAAATTATTTTAAGCACTAGAGGAAGGTTCAGCCTAATAAGAAAAAGATAATTCAATTATGTAATTGTTAAAACAGAAACGTTCAGCTTGAACGAAAAAGAGGCTTTTACTGTATTCTTCCCCCTTAAGAGCGAAAAAAGGGAATTTTTGAGGTTACCTTGTACAGATGAAAGTAAGTTAAAATTTTCCAAAGTGGAAACCCTGGTTAAAGTCGACCTTTGAGGCCTTCCCGCTAAACGTTTGTTTCCCTGTAAGAATATTTCGAATTACGGTCTTTTACCTTGTAAAGGGAGTCGTCGAAACTGGAATCGCTGTGAAAGAGACACTGGCTGTAGTTGGACCAGGAATTGTTGGTGGCTTCGTTAAACCACCATTCGCCGTTGGCGGTACATTCCCGAGACACGTTTCCTTTAAACGGTATCGTTCGCATTAGGATTGAAGCGAGGTAAAGGAATCGAAAGAATGAACTACGACCTCCGGAATCGATCTTACCGTTGAGGTTGAAATTATGAACGTAGTTGGGGCAGGGGAAAACGGAAAGTTGACCAGCTGGCGTTTCGGGCCAGCAGAAGATTCCATCCCACACCATGCGGCAATGAAGACCTGCAATCGATTTATGGATATCGGGATTTTATCACTTATCGACAATCAAACGTTAGCGCGCGGGTGTCGCCTTACCAGCTCGCCACTCCTCGCTCCGCATTTGCAGATAGCATTCGCGTTCTTTAGCCATCACGATGGCTTCTTGTTGTTCTCGGCTGCTGAGATTGCCCTCCATCCCGCTTCCAGTTTCCCAACACTGAAAAATAAAACTCAAATAAGCCACTTTAAACATTAGCCGCCCTATATAACGATACTTCGATAACAACCAGTGTCAATTGGCGCGCGTAATATGTCTCTTACGAAAGAAGTAATGGTCTCCCTATACCGATCGAAACATTAACCTTCGCGGGTTCAAATAGTTAAATAATAATATAGCCATTTTCTGAAACTATTACCTCGATTAAATCTTATGTATAAATAACTACGTATCATTACCCGGAGAAAACAACCATGTAAATTTTGAGCGAGGGGCAGTTCACTTCGATTGTTAAGTTTTTCACCCTTGACAGATTAAATACGATTAAATCATGATTAAGATGATTAAATGGTTTAAATAATGATTAAATCACAATTAAATTGAGTTAGTTATTAAGCCGATTAAATCACGATTAAGATGATTAAATCGCGATTAAAAATAAATATATCCCAAAAATACGATCAGGATTATATCAATTTAATCATGATTAAATCGCGATTAAAAATAAATATATCCCAAAAATACGATCAGGATTATATCAATTTAATCACGATTAAGTCGATTAAATCGGGATTAAAAGATTATTTCGTAAATAAACATATTAACCTCTGATGAAATTAAGATTAAAAATATTGAATCAAAATGAATAGATCAAATCGTGATTAAATCGGGTTAAAAATATTGAATCAAAATTAATAGATCAAATCGTGATTAAATCGGGTTAAAAATATTGAATCAAAATTAATAGATCAAATCGTGATTAAATCGGGTTAAATAATTAATCGCGATTAATACATTTAATTGGATTAGATCCGATTAACTATACACCCCTCGATTTTGAGTCCGGATGCGGGTCATATATCCGTGATTTGATGGGAAATTCACTCCCATTAAAAAGTACGTCTCATTTTAATGATCTAGAATAGACGCTTCTCTGGCAAGATATGTTTTCTAAACGTATGTCTTTACGTAACTGACAAAGCAGCAAACACGCGTTTAACCGATTGCTCTTATAAGCTCGTCAATCGCGATTCTTAAATCACACTGAAAAATAAAACTATTCCTTACAGACACGTATCTCGATTGAAAGACCATTAGATTTAAAGAAATCATCCTTTGAAGTACATAGGCTATCCGCAGTTTCGACATAATACGTTTGGAAAATAAAATTGCTTATGTCTGTTACATATCAACCATTGGCTATATTCTGTACTTCTTCGTTAATTGAATCGGCGGCTGTTTTTTCTATTTTCCATTTTGAGTATTTCACCACTAAATCCCTTTTCTTTATCTTTTCCTCTTCCCCAAAAGAGGTTTCGGCCAACTTTGAAGCGTCAGTTAGAAGGCAAATACATCGAGAGCCCAATAAAAAGGATTAAGAGCGGCGCAAAAAAAAACGCGCGATCAAACGAAGACTGAAAACGTGGGTTAAATGGCTACTTTGAAAGCGAAGGAAAGAGCGGGAGGTGAAAATTTAACGAGATTTTTCTAAGCCTTTGATTGAGCGAGGCTTAGTAAATTCGTAGTACGCGTGACCCCGAGGGTTTCCGAGGATTAACGAATAACGGAATTTTCTTCTCCATCTAGCTCGCTCGTTTCATCCATCCGCCCATTTTGCCTTAAGCTTAGTTCGAGAAAAGAATGTACGTTTAGAACGTGGTTACATCTTCAAAGAGCGAACAAAGTTATATTTCGAAGAGCTTCGTGCTTCGTTTGCTTTTGCTAAGTTGGAACAAAGGAAGGATTTGATTTGTTCTTCTATACCGCTGGTCCCTAGTAAACGAGTTTTCGCTAAATGTCAAATAGTGTTAAATTAAATTTAAATAAATTATTAAAATGTATTGTTAAGTTTTTATTATTACCAGAAGTATGTATTATATTAGGCCAAAACTATTCGCTCGCTTTGGGACGAAAAGAGTACACCTTTAACCCCAAACTACCAACTTCTTCCATACTATAACAGCCAAACTGTATTTTGAAGTTGCGCGCTGTTTCCTAAAAAATTAAACCCAAACTAGCGAATAGTTTTCGCCTATTATCTTAGAGAAAAAATACACTCAGGAAACCCAGCTAAAAATTGAAATTCCTCACAGGAAAATAGGATTATATTTTAAAATAATAGAATTATACAGTACACAAAAATTTCTTATATAGGATATTACTGGACTAAAATTTTTCAAATATATGATACAATTGATATTATATCCAAATTTCCGGTTAAAAAAAAACAAAATAGTGCTTTAAAAATTTACGAAATGAAAATTTTATATACATATACAACGACAGGAATCAACACCTGTACTTGGAATGCTTATCGCGGCAGATTTTCGTCTCGATGTAGCTGACGGTTTTTTTGACGTCACTATGTTAACTAAACAAAGCACTACGTGAGAGGCGAGCACGCGCAGAGGGGATGGTTTCTCTCGTAGGCGGTGCAAAAGCCGTCAGTTTAATCTTACTATACGCGATACGGCAGGATTAGCATTCCATGTAGAGGTGTGGATTCCTGACAACGACTATTGTGACAGAAACGAGCATATGTGTGCCAACTTTCAATAGGACTTTATAAGGAATTTCAAGAAATTGAAGCATAATATAGGATATGTTAAAAAATATAGGATTTTATGGTAGTCGCTCGAAACATCGTTAGGCGGGTACAATTTGAGGCCTAATGAGATTAATTTGTACCCGCGAATGTTTCATATTCATGGTATAGAAGGAAAATTCTCCGAAAAGATAAATAAAATATTCTTCCGCTATTATCCATTTTAACCCGTGATTTATGATGATGATGATACTCAAAGAATGTATTTATGAAATTCTGCTTTCCAATACATCGATTGATATTTCTAATTATAACCGCTAACCAATGCGGGTTCCTTCATTTTCCTCTCACTCCCCACACCCACATGCCTATTGTTGAACTTTGTAATTAAGGTTAATGATGGCTGCCTTTATTCTCTCATTGCAATCCTGAAAATGCCGGCGCAACGAGTTTGGTCTATTTTTCAGCTACGGGATATAAGGTGAAAGAGTTTTTGATTGATGGATAAAAAAGAATAAGATGACGCCTAAGGATGAGAAGATCCAGAAAAAAAATGGCTTGTAAACGATATAGCGGGGAATATGAAAAGTGACGGGTAGTTACGAAATATTCTGGATTGAAATTACGCGGGGAAGTCTAAAGCGAAGTTGATTGTGTTTTATTCGAGAATACATTTCTACTCGGCTGCTGGGAAACGACCCGAATTTACTTTGTCGACCTCAAAATGAATCGGAGGTGACGTGTCACGTCGTAAAAGTGACGTCAATATCCTGTCATAAACATGTCTTCGTCCGCGTCAGTATCCAGGAAGCGTATACTCGAAGGAGTCCGAGCGCTACTAGTCTCTAGAATCTCGATATTAGCGAGGTTAAGCCAAGCAACGTGAAAGTTTTAACGCGAGCTTCGTAATGATTTGACACGCACTGGCACGTTCGATCGTCCAAACGTCTGGGAAGCATCGTGGAAGCTTAACCGTTCCCGTTGTAAACTCCGGGCTCTTGTCGTTCTTATTATATTGGGATTTCTCTCCAGCTTGGACTCCTCCAATGGCGAGATATGATTCATAGTCAAAAGCACTTCGGATCAGAATCAATTACGCGTCGATTTTGCCGACGGCTCGTAAATGAACGTTATTATTACAATGTACAATTTTTTTTGTTCAATATAGAAACTGTACTTCGTGGTATTAAGTCACCTTTGAAGACTATAAAACGATCCGCGACATTAGCCTTAAGGAGGTCCAACCTTTGAAATCGTTGGTTGAACACGCTTCACCGCGTTATTCATAAATAGAAGGGCATTCTTTGTCCGAAAACGTCCCCAATGAATTTGAAATAAACGACTCAGTCTATACCTTTTTAAAATAGTAGTTCGTTCCGCGAACAAAGACACTCGGATAGTTAGAAAGGCAATTAGCAGAAACATTTTCAGTTTGTTACCTGGATTTTACGAGAATCCAACGGGGGATTTTACGACTCGTGTTTGCTAATCAAAGCGGCCAATTAAAGGTAAATAAAGATAATTAAGTCGCGACTTAAATTAACTTAGCTAATCAACCAATATAGGTGGAATTTCGAGTTTTAATCCTTACTTTGGGTAAATATGTCCCTTTAATATGTCTGGATATTTCATTTTCTGAGAATTTAAAACATAAAGATCCTAATACCTTCTACCGAAAAGACATATTTTAAAGCGGATTTAACACGGTCTAGTAACTCTAGTTAACCAAAGTACACTTTTAAACTTGGGGGTTGCTTTTATGAAAATAAATAATAATAAGCTATGCTAATAGCCAAGCCACGCGAATTTAAATAACAAGTTATATTGCGCAGGAGGCTAGTGGCGAGTCATTCATGCCAACAAAACCTTACCTTACCATATGTAACATAATTACTCGTAAGTATGCCTCTGTAAATAAATTCAATAAGATCTGGGTTCACACGGAAATCACAAATATGAAAAAAATATTATTATCCTTGCGTTATTAAAAGGGTTACCGAGCAACAAAATTGTAAAAGCGAGAAATTCTGCGAATATTCAAAATCCGATTCGCTGACTTCCGTTTACCTTTTATTAAATTGATGATGCGTTTTTAGTCACGGAGTTGGAAGGGATATAATTTACTTCATATCCTGTGAACAAGGTTTCGTTTCAGTAAATGCTTTTATGGCATACTTTTATTATGTTACACGTGCTATTACTAATTACCGTGAACATCAACAATTTGTTTATCGAATGAACCCAAGGGGAAACCGAAGAACTCAGTGGAAAACCCTTTCACCAACGGTAAGAGAGCTTGGTAGCACCATAGACAAATAAAAAAGATTACCCACGACAGCTAACCCGTATTAACATTTTCGTCTCCTCAAAGTAGCCCTCGAAGGTGAGGAACTGGAATTGGGTACAATATCAGACTCGACCTTTTTTACAAACAGTTTATTTTACGATCGTCGGAAGAGAGTATTAGCCTTTGCTAAGGAATAATTTCGTTGTCTCTACGGGTAAGACAATAATCGATAATATTAATAAAGGTGCTTGTTCCAGAGTAAGGCCTATGACTTTAAAGCTTTAAATCCAAGCCGAGAAGAAAGCGCTAACGCCGTAAGAATCGCGGCGAATTTAAAATATCCGAGGTGCAGGTCACTTCCATTTTGGGTGCGTCTTCTTAATCATAGTAAAATTATTAAATCAGGGTAATCGTGATTAAATCAGGGTAGTCAAGATTAAAAAAATCTAATCAAGATTAGAAAATCTAATCACGATTTAATCACTCTAATCACGATTTAAACGGGATTTAATTATTCTAATCGTGATCTAATCTTTTTAATCAGGATTTAATAATATTAATCAGATTTAAACATTTTAATTAGATTTAATCATTTTAATCACAATTTAATAATTTTAATCACAATTTAATCATTTTAATCACAATTTAATCATTTTAATCACAATTTAATCATTTTAATCACAATTTAATCATTTTAATCACAATTTAATCATTTTAATCACAATTTAATCATTGTAATCACAATTTAATCATTTTAATCACAATTTAATCATTTTAATCACAATTTAATCATTTTAATCACAATTTAATCATTTTAATCACAATTTAATCATTATAATCACAATTTAATCATTATAATCACAATTTAATCATTTTAATCACAATTTAATCATTTTAATCACAATTTAATCATTTTAATCACAATTTAATCATTTTAATCACAATTTAATCATTTTAATCACAATTTAATCATTTTAATCACAATTTAATCAACATAATCGGTCGAATAAAGATTTTATCGAGCGCGGTAAATACGAAATAATAATTTTAATAACATATTAAATTATTCTAATCAGCTCGTTCTAATCACGCACAATTATAATCATTCCAATCACCAATATAATCATTCTGATTTTAATTATAATTTCTAATAGAGATTTAATAATACTAATCACGATTTAATCGTTTCAATCAGGATTTAATCACTGAAATCAGATTTAATCATTTAAATCAGATTTAATCATTTAATCATGATATAATCAGATTTAAACATTCTATTAATAAATTAAACATGATTTAATCAAAATAATCACGATTAAATCGGATTTAATCTTTCGAGGGGTGCGTCGTTAATCAAGGAAGTGACCTGCCCCTCGAAAATATCCTCCAGTTCAATAGTGCCATCGAGAAGCGCGTCTTTACTTTGGCATCTTAGGCCGCCTCAACCACCTTCCAACTGAACTACATCAAACCGCTTTTGAAAATTTGTTTTCTTTAAACGTAATCCCGATTTAAAAATTGCTTCCAGCTCCTCCGCGCTGTTAAAATTCCCGATGTTATCTTTTCCAGGGTTTCATATTCTGTAAGAGAGATCTTTTTTCGTCGAGCTTTATTGGCATCTTCCCGCAAATCCAGCCTTCTTCGGTTGTTAGTAATTGCTTTCTTAGGGAACTCGAGGAGAGGAACGGCCTAAGGCTTGACAGTCAACGCTAATTGCTCTGTCAAAATGTGCCCTTCCTAAAAGAGATCGCTTGAGTAAAATGATCTAGCTTAAAACCCTTTCACGTTTTTTTACATCCTATTTCTCTATGAAAGCTACCGTTTTAAAATTAGATACGCTTAGATTAAAAAAAAGAGGTAATCATACCATCACGATTTAGTATAAAAAATGGAACGTTTATCAAAACGAACGATTATAAATAAAACCTGGGATTTAAGGGAAAAAATATAACGAACAAGAAAAATTTTACTTCACTGACCCATCACAAACAAAATTAAATATAAGTAACATAATAGCAATTATTTTTTTGATGATACATATGGCATTTCAAACTTATAGTACCGTATAAATAGGTTTAGATACCTAACAAATTGAAACCTAACTGAATATTTGTTACTTTATATATTTTTTGGAGTGACCTCGAAAGTTTTTTTATTTTGGATATTTCCGCCATTTTGAAAAATGGTGGACAACATTAATACAATTACCAGTTACTCTGTTTCTATTTAACGGATAGTTTAAATTGAGCTGCTAAATGCTTATCAGAAAAGGGTAAAGACGACAGGGAGATATAGCAATTATGATATAGAGCAATCTACTTTTCTTAAATTTTAGCTTTTGTGTTTGAGTTAACTGAAAAACAATCTACAGATCATTACATTTTTTTTTCCATATTAATTACGAAAAAATGCTTTCTTAATCTGATATTATCCGGATATTAAAATAAGAACAATTAAAATTTCAATATTTTAAAAACCATTATTTTAACATGTTGCTTGTAGGTTTTTCCTTGAATAAAAGTGAATTATGTCATTATTATATAAATTGAATTTTTTGTTTAATTATTAACTGAAAAATATTATAAAAAACAAGAGAGACACGCATGGAACTTTTAAATACTATTTATTGGGGTGTTTACAGCCCACAATTTAAAATAGACTAAGCTTTCAACCCGAAGATCTTTGTCAAAACAACTAAAAATTAGAAAACTAACAACCATATATGTATATATAAATCAAATTTACACTGTAAATATAATCCGTGACAAGTAGAAAAGATCCGTGACAAATAATATAATCCGCGATATGTAAATATAATCAGAAAACCTAGACAAATAACAATCAGACCCGAGATATGTAGAACAATAAACATTAGCATTATTTCCTATTGGAACTCCAGATATGAACTGCTGGGCCATTTTCACTATTTTTGTACAATTTTTATGGCCCTCATTATTATATACATAACAATGGTCTAAATAAAACAATGACTATCTTAAGCGTTTTCCGCGTTATTGGCCAAAGTCAAAAAAATAGTCACCATTTTTAGACCTTATATTTCCTTTTGATGAACATATTTCTGCAGAAATGAATTGGTAAGAAATTAGTTCCGGATCAAAACCTAGTTTCAGTCCTGGGCTATAAGGCGCTGAACAAAACCTTTATCGCGCAATAGCTCTGAGTATTTTCATTTACGCCAATTGTCATACTTATTGTTATTATATTACTTGGGATTTAAGTCAAACTACGTAACGAAAAACGAAAAATATCGGTCTTTGAGATGATATCACGAGTTCAACATTTCGTGATAAAAGAAATGAAAAACATTTACAATTCAGCCGATATGGGCCCTTTTTGTGACTTTTAAAACACTGTTTCTGTTATAATTTGGGAATTATGAATGAAATCATAGGGCAAGTTCATCGAATAAAGCAATTTTTCAAAGAGAAACAGGAGTCAAAGCGTCATCATCGGCATTTTAAATAGAAAATGATCCCCAACAGTTGCTCCACTTTTTTAGTTTTTTAATATACGCGGGAACTTTTTTTCCGCGGGCGTTCATTTTCGATGAAGCGAGTAGATTAGTTCTTTGTCGAAGAAGCCCGAAAGATCGAGACCTTTTATCCCCGGAGACAAAGAAACCAAAGTAGCGACTCTTTCCACGGCGGTACTAGTTTTTTTCTTAGCCTTTCTTTTTTAATTCATCCTTATAGAGAACTTGTTCGCGGCGAAATCAGTGTAACTCGATAGCGGGGACGAAACTCGAGAAAAGGAGCCGGGGCAAAGAAAGAAGGGACAAACGGAAGAGGGGCGAATTTATTTGGCTAATAGCGTCCGACGTGGTCCAAAGTTTATGATGACTAAGGACTCGGTCGTATAGTGTTCCCGAAACGGGCGACAGCCGACTTTTGTCACTTATCGCCGCGGGATCTCATTAGCATGGAAAGAAAGCCAATTGGCCGAACTCCGGAGCTCGGATGGAAAAAGATTACATTGACGAAGAAAGACCAAATTGGCAGTTGGGTTAATCAAAGCGTCCCCCTTTCGGACTCGCAGCCCGTACCCTCTCCGCTCCTTTGAGCGGCCTTGTAAATTAGCTTTCAAAAGTGGGCGCGTCGGCTCGCTTTAATTTCTTTCTTATTCGCGAAAGTTTTGATTAGGAATTAGAAATGACGAGTGGCTAATTGCTTCCGAACTCGACGAAACTTTAGCCGAACAACTGTTTTATCGCGTTTATTAGTTTTAATTTAGGTGTATCAAAAAATGGGAAGATTTTACGATCACTAAAAGCGGAAGAATTTAATAGATCTTTCGCGAGAGAACCACCCATAGAGTAATTGTACTTCGTATATTTGACTATGGCGGTTTTTTTTTCTCTATGTCAAATAGCATGGATGACATCGTATCACGTGAGACTGAAATCACTGAATATCCCGCTAATGTTCCTCCGCTTTTACAAAAAAAATTTCAGAAGAAAAATAGTAAGAAAAAAAAAAGAATCTATTAACTTATACTTCGTAACGGAGACAATGCCTTAAGGAAGGCTGGACGGATACGAAACGGAAAGAAAGTGGACGCCAAGCCTTATTCATTTCCCCAAAGTATAAATAATTTTTAATACCGCAACATTTATATATATATATGTATATGTATTCCTATGGAATGTAATTTATACATTTTACAACGTTAGATGCAGTGACGGATTAACCAATAGGCGGCGTAGGTTCAAGCCTAGGGTAGCTGGGTGGCGCGAGACGAGGCTAGAGCAAGGTCCAGGTGGGCCTTTTAAAGCTCAAGGGTCTGGGTGGTAGTTAATTCGTCACTGTTTAGACAGAGGAGCAAAAGATGTAAATTTTGAGCTATTTCAGAGCTTAGAAATAAACAACATTGTAGAATTTTAGAGGTTTCTTTCAGGGTATCTATCAAGACCCGCTATATTTAATTAGACTGAAGAATTTTATTTGTTTTTACTGGGAAACTTTAGTTGAATATCAGGTCCCCTCGAGGTGGTTCTCAAGCTGGGGTATGTTTGGGTTATTCCCAGAAACTTTCCATACCTAAACCATGGGCCAAATAATGATAAATCATTATTTGGCCCATGCCTAAACCCACCGGATTCTACGTCGCCAATTTTCCTATCCAGCTTGTTACAATGGTTTCGAATACAAAAGAAAGGATATTTGGCCTTTCACAAATACATAAAAATATATTACAGTATTTACAATGAATTATTTCTTTTTAACATTTATTTTTAAACACATATACATATAACCATTAATTTGATTCATTCCAATTACACTATTAATACTAAAATTTAACTTTAAACAATCAATTAATTTTATTCTAATTTAAATTCAACGCGTTTTTTAACAAACATTGTTTTCCTCAATTTAATATTTTCAAACAATCATTAATAAGAACCGACCATTATACTTACAATTTTCTAACAAAATAGCTATTGCCTACTACTACCAACTGGTTTTTTTCAAGACCTCTTATCTTAGTGAAAAATTGACCTTTTCCGACCGAACCAACTGCTAGGTGTTCGAGTATGCTCTACAAGTTTATCATTGAAACTTTTCGACAAGCAGCTATCGATTTTTCTGAAATTTACAAAATAACCCCTTTCCTACGTAAATGGGTTTGGAGAAAAATGGCCGGATCACGCAATTTGGAATACCCTGTATATGGTCAGATAAACTCGACCATTTTTCAAATGGTAGTCTATGAGACGTAATATTTGAACTCATGATGAATGTAAGGGATTTAAATCTGCAAGAGTTTCAATAAAATTTCCTAGAAATCGTACGTTCTAGTGTCAATCAGTTATTTTTCTTTCGTATAAATGTGAGAGGAAAATCCGCCCAAGACTTTGAATAGCCTTCATTTGAAAAATTAAGCCTCGCGAAGGGATTTTATTCGCGTCCAACGGATATTCGAGAGAAAACATTTATCTTGTCTAAGCGCGGTTACATACGCTCTCGAAATAAACAAAAGGGATGAGAAAAGAAAATGAAGACATCCGTAAAGGATAAGGAAGGCTTTTGTTTCTCGATTCGAATGAACCGTGCCTAAAAGAATCTACAACAATGAACCAAAAAACGCCCAAGTACCATCAAAACACGGTTTGAAGCAAGATTATCTTACCTACGTCGATTCTCTGAAGGATTTAAGCCCAGAATATGAGACTTTCTCGTGAATGTTGCGCTACCGGAAGCGCAATTTTGTTTCCTCTCAAAAGGCGGGTGGACAGTGTTACCAGAAACCTAATTTGGTTTTACTTTCAAATCAATTTGCTGTTCTCGAACTCGATGGAAGGCGTAGGAGAAAACTCCCTTCATCGCATCATGAGGTTTTCCATTTTGGTAATGGGCTTAATATTTTATGACTTGTATCAAAATATTAAAAATAAATAAGTAAAACCAGAAGTTCATAATAAACCCCTTCGGGGGAAGTATTCCACTTCGGTTTATTCATAGATCATTCAGCAGCACTCACGGGCTCTACTTAAACGCGGCGGAATACAAACTAACCGCGGATGGTGATAATCCTACAGCATACGCGTGTTCGCCACCCGTCGTCTGCGGTCGGTATACGTAACGATGCTTAAAATAACGCTTCTTGGATAGGGGAGTAAGGAACGTTCTAGAAGTTGGAGGGGGCAAAGAGAAACGAAAATTGGTCTGGAGAATTGTTTTGAATTTTTAATGGAGTGTACCTTCTTCGAATGCATGTGTACTTTTTACTACTGTGCAAAATGGCGGGAAAAGACTGAAATTTAAACACAGTTGAGGTTCTATACGATTTATATGCTTTTAAAATGAGAATTTGAGCCTTTTGAAGATTTCAACTGACCAAAAGGTTGGAGGGAGCAATAAAATTAGTTGCCCCTCCCAGAAAAATTCTAGGGAGGGAGTTTTACCTTGCCGATAAAATTATGAAAGGTATACCTTTTAATATGTTAAAATATTTTAGTAAATTAAATATTTAATATATCTTAAAATATATTGGGGAAATAATTAGGTTGTTTTTCTAAAAACTTAACCTTATCACCAAATACAATTTATAGGAATTCTACAAAGAATCATTAGTGAAAGAATTGACAAGGTAAATAATTCAAGATTTCTAATGTGAATGAATACATCCAGAAAAATTATATTAATTATGAGATTATTTATATATTTAAAACTTAGTTTGTACAAATGTTTCTTATCCTACTAGAACCACTGTGATAAAGAGATAAACCTTAATTTTATTGGTTTATCAATTTATTTCATATAAATATTAAATTTATGTCAAATAAAAACAATGAAAAAATGCTCAGATGACTTTAAACATAGGATTTTCTACCTTACTGTTTATAATTGTGTTTGTTTTATTATGTAATTACATTAGTTTATTCTTATAAATTGTAGTTTAATTAAAACCAAAATCTATTTTCAAATATAATTGTTTTGAAAGTAAAATAAACTTAAATCATATACACATCAAAATTATTTCTTATTTATATTTAATTGGTTTGAAGGTACGTGACTTTTGGAAAATATTTTAATTAATATTTTAAAATATATTTCCACTATTAGATTATTATTGTCATTATTCTGGATACAAAACAGAAACAGGTCTGCTTGTTTCTAAACAAGACGTTGTCTCAGGTTGTGCAATATTGTTAATTTATTTTCCTTCAGTTTTGAAACAGTCTTCAACAATAACATTTATTTCCTAGACAATAAATTTATCGCAATTTTTAATGAAAACTAGTTAAAATTAGTAATATAATACATGCAGCCAAAGCTAAAAAATTACATACTTTATCCTCTAGACTGCAGGTTCAAGTTTTATTTCTGACAAAGATCCCTGTCATTGTTTCATATTTATTATTTAACTTAAATAGTTAAACTACCTATAACGTAAAAATTACATTACATTAAGTTGTAAATTTAATTTATAAGGAAAAACAGTAAATCAATTTATAATTGTGGCCTCCATTTGTGGACGCCATTTTATTTTTAAAACACGTCATAATACTAATAACCAATGGAAAGCACCCGCGGTTTTTGAACTGTCGCAGAATGATCTATCATCAAAATAACATGGGTTCGATGAGAAATGGAATAATTCCCCCGAAGGGGTTTATTTTGAACCTCTGGTAAAACTCACGAAACTCAGTGGCGCCGATCGCTTTTTTTCCCAATGGGGCCGAAGCTCACTAATAAACTTGGAATGAGGCTGCTGGCAACACTTTCTTGCTACGGATGCTTAAAAGTAAACGGCCTTTAACATCGGCAAAGCCCCCATTGATTTTTGCCAATGGGGGCCCCCATGGGATCGGCGCCACTGTCGAAACTGTCACTGGGTATTACCACAATTTAGTGAAAACTATTGGCCCCGCTAGTGCTAAGCTCTCAGATAGACTTGCACGACATCAAACTATTTGCTCACTAGTGCTAAAGCCTTTAGGTAATGTCGCACTACTTCAAACTATTGGCTCCAATAGTGCCAAATCCTCCAGTTAGTCTTGCACGACATTAAACTATTGGTTCCACTAGTGCTGAAAACCTCCAGATATTGTTGCACGACATTAAACTATTGGTTCCACTAGTGCTGAAAACCTTCAGATAATGTTGCACGACATTAAACTATTGGTTCCACTAGTGCTGAAAACCTCCAGATATTGTTGCACGACATTAAACTATTGGTTCCACTAGTGCTGAAATCCTCCAGATAATGTTGCACGACATTAAACTATTGGTTCCACTAGTGCTGAAATCCTCCAGGTAATGTTGCACTACATTAAACTATTGGTTCCACTAGTGCTGAAAACCTCCAGATATTGTGGCATGACATTAAACTATTGGTTCCACTAGTGCTGAAAACCTCCAGATATTGTTGCACGACATAAAACTATTGGTTCCACTAGTGCTGAAATCCTCCAGATAATGTTGCACGACATTAAACTATTGGCTCCACTATTGCTAAAACCTTTAGGTAATGTTGCACGACATCAAAGTATTGGCGCCAAATATAGCGCGAAAATACTTACACAGTTTTTAGTAAGGAATAACACCAGTGCTAGACTTATGGTCCGTATCACACCTAGCGTTAAAGAAAGTGAAAAAATAATTTAAACGCTTCAAAAAGTATTTTGAATTTTTAACCTATTCCAACTATAAAGTATGGCTGTTAGTGAACTACTAAACGTAAATAAAGTAATAAGCTTTTATATCTAACCAAATTGCGTTACTTACGATATTTCTAAAATAAATTAAACCAACATAAAATGTAAGCCTTGGACCTAATTTAAATTGTGTAATATACGAGAAAAACGCAATAAAAATGTACTTCACTTTCCGATACACTCCGGCACTAGTGTAGTCCATAGTTTCCACTTTGACCTACACTCTGACACGAGTGTAGCCCATAGTTTCCACTATGACAAATCGGGATTTCAAACTGAAAATAAATTGCCCCTCTTTGAAGGTCTTATTTAGAATGAAAATAATTACAGTTTCTAGATCAAAGCAAACTAAAGAATTCTTGTTTAAGTTTTCTTTCAGAGTGCTTTAACAAAAAAAGGGGGAAGACAGAGCGAGAATATTTTGATACCGTTGTCCTGCGAAAAAGCGTTACCCCGGGAGGAATAGGTAAGAAGAAATTCCTTCAAAACCACCAGGGAACCGCTTACGTAATCTCATTGTCGTAGAAACCAGACGGGAACGTATAACCCCCAAAATGTAACGAAACCGGGTCGTATTGGACAAATTAAATCAACCGGAGGGCGGGGGTATAAATATAGAAGAGCCGGCGGACAAATATCCCTCGGGAGGCCGTCTAATTTCTACACTCCCTAAAGCCACTCCCCAAAGAAGACGAGGAAAAAACTTTCGACTTGAAATTGAAAAACTGAAAGAAAAAACGTTTTGGCGCCTCCAAAACTTAGGTCGAATGAAAAGAAGATTTTTTCCGTCGAGTTCGTTTGTAATCTGGCGCTTCGTAGAAGGGAATATCTGCGGGGAGCGCCGCCTCGCCTTTTAGGCTTTCTAAAGTTTGCTCTTCTCCGTTTCGTTCATATTTAATTTAGGCTGACGCGGCTCGATTCGAACCTGGACTTAGTTACGTAAAATATAAGTAGGACCTCGTCCGTAAGGGATACGCTATACGTACGTCGCAATTCCTTAACGGAGGTTATACTTTATATCTCTAGTCCAAAAATTGCAATCGCAATCACCTTCTTTATGGACCGAGAGACGTTTTTCTCGACCGACTTAAAAAGATTTCCGAAACGGCGAAGCGACTTTTAGTATAAATTATTCCGAAATTTGCCGGAGCTTTTCGAAGGAAGCTTAATGATCCGAAATTCCGTCGTCGTTTTACTTGAAAGGTCCAGACCGTTCAGCCAACTTCTTCGCTAGCTTCTACTCTCTTATTTAAAGAAAAGAATAAATAAAATCCTTCGTGTCCCATGTTCCAAATTTCTTACTTTAAATGATAAATAAAAACGGTCAAGAGAAGTTAGTTAAGGTACTTGATTATCATTAAAGGGGAACGTTCAAGCTTTAACCAGTTAAATAGCCCTATAGCCCATTAAAAACTAAAATTTATGGCGAAAACCGTACCAAAAAATATTAAATGGTTAATTTTTAATAAAATAAAGAAATTCGAGAAATCGAAAAGCGCGCGTCCGCCACGACACCTGGTGAGAAACCGGTGAGACACTCCCGGCTCCATTAAAATTGATAAAAAAAAACAGCTGCTGTATAGATGTGAAATTTTCTTTTAATTTGCACGCGCGGCGCTTTCCAGATATAAGAGACCTAAGCCTAAATTGAGCGATTTCAAAAGTTACGCTAATTCGCAAATCGCTCATACGGGGTTAGGGGCGCTGGCGGCAGCCAATAAGATGGTGGCGAAAATTCAAACCCAAACACCAGGCGTTATTTTTCGGTTCAACTTTTTGGGCCAAAAGCTATTTCTTCAAGACAAAAAAAGGTACTTGTTAGTATATTGAACGTCTTGTTGATCTTTTGATACGGAAATAAGGCCATATTCGGAAAAGCTTGGCCGTTCCCCTTTAAACATTATAACCTTTACAATAAATTTGATTCCAGTACTTCACAGCCACTGTTATTCTCGTCAAATCCTGTGTTTTCCTTTAAACGCCTTTTTTTCAATAGCAATAATCGGGTAAAAAAAATTTGCAGCCTAATTGTTGTTTTCTCCCTGAACACGCGTGTGTTGCGTGTTGAACACTTCTACAGGCGTTTGTAGGTCAATTAATAGACTAAATTAAAGTGTCTCTTCCGAGAAATTGAATGGAAATAATAAAAAACAAATAATTGGGTTTATTTTTAGCCCTCTGGTGGGGATCGAGAAAGGATATAGCGGATGATGATCCTTAGTAGATATGATTAACTATCCCATAACAAAAGAAAAGAGCGTATTTAAAGCGCCTCTTTTTAATTAAAAAAGTATCGGCTCGCGTCCGTTATCTCTCTTTGTGACGCGAAAAGAAAGCGGCGACCGCGGCGGATTAACAAAAAATAAATTGCTTTTCTCTACTTGTCAACGAGTTAATTAATATTAGATTAAGGTTTTCCCCTACGTCACCTCTCACTACAGGTCGCGGGTTAAGATTAGAATATTACCGAGATTAAGGGACTGACCTCGAAGCTTCGCGGACGTTTTGCCAAGTTACTTCCTTAAAACTTACGAATAACCTCTCTATGATAGACCTCGCATTGGTGGACGCCACCGGTTTGAAGAACAATTACAAGCTTGACTTTTAATTACCACGATATTTAATAGTCAGCTTAGCTTCATCAATATTCATCAACATAATTTAATCATTAAAGAGATCAAAAGATTTGGTTAATAAATTTTTTTTTCAAGTAACCAGGGCCATTTTATCCAACGGGCACAATGGGCACTGTGCCTAGGGTCTACGAAGGTTTGAAGGGGCCTAAAGTTTATGAGTAAGAAAAAATTCAATTTCATAAATTTATTCTTAGAAATAGGGCCTACGAAGGTATTAGTGGCCTGGTCCTACGAAGGTCTTAAAACAGCACTGCAAGTAACTCTCTTAGAGTAATGTTAACCGCGTTATTTTTCCGGCAACAACTTGCTACTCCTATTTCCCGATTTGGCTGCTTATACCTCTATATATTAGACGAATAAGTTTATTAAGTAGTGTTGTATACATAAAACATATGTACGCGAAAACAAACAATCAATGTTGATAAGGTAAATAAAAAACTAGATCAGCTAGATATATAAACGTCTACCGAAATATCAGAGGCATTCCCTCTTGAGTCTTGATCAAATGTATTAAGCTCTTAGTACTTTTAAATGTAAATATCTGTAGTTAATAAAAGTGTTTTAGACTATCATGTGCCGTTTCATCAATCGACTTGGACATAACAAGTACGATCAAATATCCAAACTGACAGCATATATAGGAAAGTTTCAATTTCCACTTTAAATGCTTTTGACCTGACCTATAGACATTGTAACAGGAGAATTCGGTTGGTTTCTACCCTGAAATTGTCAAGTTTTCACGGTTGATAGTGCTAAAGTTCCAAGATATATCGATTTAGTGACGAAAAAAATATTCCCTTTGCGGAGTTTTTTTAAGCAAGTATATTATATACAAATTCAAAACTCCAAAACTTTCTCAATTTTTTAATCGGGAAGTAGGTCAAGTATGTCTTTGTTTATTTTGGAAATTTATCGTACTAATTAAAAAAAACCCAGTGGAGGACTATAAACCATTTTCTTCTGTAGCATAATAACTTGGTTCAACCGTCCCATTCTTGCACCTTCTGCTGGGTTGAGCGGCTTGCGTCGAAGGTGCGATCGTCAGCAGTAGGGTTATCTCGCTGCCTTGCCTGTTCTGTCACCTGTCCGGGCTGTGGAAGTTGGCGTAGGACATTCTGATGTGCACTCTGTTTGCGGTACACCGGGCTACAAATCTGATACCGTAAGAGTCCGTCAGTGGCAAATAAGTATAATGAGTGAAGTACAACTCTGCGGAAAGTTTGCCCCGAGAAAATGTAGGGGGGGGGGGGCAAGTACTCAACTTTTAAATGTAAGACACAAACAGTTTAATCATTAAAATTAGAAATAATATTTATTTAATTGATTGATTATTTCAAGTTTTTATACATATTTGCGTACTTTCTGTGTGCGTTAAGCGTAGGCTCGATGTTTGGTATCTGTACAAAAATGTTTTACATAAACTATACTAAATCGTAAAGAGCACAATGGGTTCTAATTGGGTTTCTATACCGTATAGACTGTTCTAAAGACGATTCTCTAGATATTTATCAGAGATACTGTAAAATCTCTATGTGAAATTTCCATTGCTTTTAATAAGTAGTAAAATTTCCATTGCTTTTAATAAGTAGTAAAATTTCCATTGCTTTTAATAAGTAGTAAAATTTCCATTGCTTTTAATAAGTAGAAAAATTTCCATTGCTTTTAATGAGTAGTAAAATTTTCATTGCTTTTAATGAGTAGTAAAATTTCCATTGCTTTTAATAAGTAGAAAAATTTCCATTGCTTTTAATGAGTGGTAAAATTTCCATTGCTTTTCATGAGTAGTAAAATTTCCATTGCTTTTAATAAGTAGAAAAATTTCCATTGCTTTTAATAAGTAGAAAAATTTCCATTGCTTTTAATGGGTAGTAAAATTTCCATTGCTTTTAATGAGTGGTAAAATTTCCATTGCTTTTCATAAGTAGTAAAATGTCCATTGCTTTTAATAAGTAGTAAAATTTCCATTGCTTTTAATGAGTAGTAAAATTTCCATTGCTTTTAATAAGTAGAAAAATTTCCATTGCTTTTAATGAGTAGTAAAATTTCCATTGCTTTTAATGAGTAGTAAAATTTCCATTGCTTTTAATAAGTAGTAAAATTTCCATTGCTTTTAATGAGTAGAAAAATTTCCATTGCTTTTAATGAGTAGTAAAATTTCCATTGCTTTTAATGAGTAGTAAAATTTCCATTGCTTTTAATAAGTAGAAAAATTTCCATTGCTTTTAATAAGTAGAAAAATTTCCATTGCTTTTAATAAGTAGTAAAATTTCCATTGCTTTTAATAAGTAGTAAAATTTCCATTGCTTTTAATAAGTAGAAAAATTTCCATTGCTTTTAATGAGTAGTAAAATTTCCATTGCTTTTAATGAGTAGTAAAATTTCCATTGCTTTTAATAAGTAGAAAAATTTCCATTGCTTTTAATGAGTAGTAAAATTTCCATTGCTTTTAATGAGTAGTAAAATTTCCATTGCTTTTAATAAGTAGAAAAATTTCCATTGCTTTTAATAAGTAGAAAAATTTCCATTGCTTTTAATGAGTAGTAAAATTTCCATTGCTTTTAATAAGTAGAAAAATTTCCATTGCTTTTAATGAGTAGTAAAATTTCCATTGCTTTTAATGAGTAGTAAAATTTCCATTGCTTTTAATAAGTAGAAAAATTTCCATTGCTTTTAATAAGTAGAAAAATTTCCATTGCTTTTAATGAGTAGTAAAATTTCCATTGCTTTTAATGAGTAGTAAAATTTCCATTGCTTTTAATGAGTAGTAAAATTTACATTGCTTTTAATAAGTAGAAAAATTTCCATTGCTTTTAATAAGTAGTAAAATTTCCATTGCTTTTAATAAGTAGTAAAATTTCCATTGCTTTTAATAAGTAGAAAAATTTCCATTGCTTTTAATGAGTAGTAAAATTTCCATTGCTTTTAATGAGTAGTAAAATTTCCATTGCTTTTAATAAGTAGAAAAATTTCCATTGCTTTTAATGAGTAGTAAAATTTCCATTGCTTTTAATAAGTAGAAAAATTTCCATTGCTTTTAATAAGTAGAAAAATTTCCATTGCTTTTAATGAGTAGTAAAATTTCCTTTGCTTTTAATAAGTAGAAAAATTTCCATTGCTTTTAATGAGTAGTAAAATTTCCATTGCTTTTAATAAGTAGAAAAATTTCCATTGCTTTTAATGAGTAGTAAAATGTCCACTGCTTTTAATAAGTAGTAAATTTCTATTGTTTGTCATAAGTAGAGAAATTCCATATTTATCCAGAAAATCCACAAAATAATTTCTTATTATTTGTGAATCACCCCTATTCGGAAAATTCGAATACTAAATCGAATATCGAATTGAATAATAATCGAATCTCTTGGGTAAATAAAGACGCGTACATCCCGATAGATGAAGATATCTCACCAGCCTATGTAGTATCTATACAAACTCCAGTATAATATCGACACCAACCGTAAGTTAATATTTATACATATTCCAGTATAATTTCTACACAAGTGCCTGTAGAACCCAAACATCAATTGTGTTCTTATAGACAAAATATAAAGTTTCTACACAAATATTAAAGAGCTTCCACACAAACTTTAATAAAGATTCTACACAAAATTTACAGATTTACCACACAAGCATTAAACAATTTACACACAAACTTTAATAGAGCTTCCACACAAACTATAAAATAGTTTCTACACAAAATTTTATCAACTTTCTATAAAAATAAATCGAAAAATGACCTATGAAATACCTAAGACAACCACAACTTTCTACTAAATCTGAGTGTTTCAATTTAGTGTAATTTCTTTGTTAGTTATATTTTAATAAATATATGGATAGCGAGATAACAAAATAAAAGCTCAAGCAAGAAGGAAATATGTTTTCATGATTCCAGAATGATATTATCCCCTATACAAGGAGAGAAAGAACCGTGATCTTATTTTGTCGCTTTTCCATTGCAATTTGTCATAGCGATTTCCGTATGAAAATCCAGTTCGGTAACGGAGAAAGTCATTCCTGTAATAGTCCAAGAGCCCATGACAAAATAAGCATGTGATAAGGTACACGATGGTTCAAGGTATTTTTTAATTAGGTTAGTGATTTGTAACAAAGAACTGTTTGTCTTACGGGTCAAAATGGAGGATTTCCGGAAATACGAACCACGTGACGTCACTTCCGGTGACCTTGAAAATTGATAGGACCTGATATTGGTATCATTCGATTGGTCTCAACGTGCTCTTACCAAATATCGCTAAATTAACCTTCAAATCTGAACCAAGAGGCGTATAAGATTAAAAAACTAATTTCGAGCCTCTCCCAAATTTACATGTATAAGACTTAATTACTTTTTTAGTAAGAATTAATCGCTTTATCTTTTTTTTATCCACAACCGACGATTATCCGAAAAATAAAATTATTTTTTGCATGTTAAATCCCTTTCTATCCGTGGATAATATCTATAAATAAACAGTTAACCGCAATTTTTTATGGTTAATCGATATTTTGGCAGTTAATTTATCTGTTTTGCCCACCTCTAGGTTCGTCATTCACTTTATAAACGCAATTTTTTCCTTAATTTTAATTTTTCAACACAAACAATCTCTGATAGGCTTACGAAAATTTTCCTTCTCGACGCTCATCATCGTGGCATTTCTGCCTTTTTACAAGGACCATATAAAAAGTAGCTTGCACGTCCAGGAATGTATTGGTACTTCCTTGCAAATTGTTAAATGCATTTTTATTGAAGCGCCTATTGGGATTAATTCATTATAAAAACGAGTCGTTTCTTACTTTAACTCTATAAAAATGACGGCGCTAAGATTTTCGGAAGATTCCTCAACAGAAATTAGAAATATATTTCAAGAAAAGTGTATATCAATTTTCAACACTTTTTGAAAATTCCCGAAAAATTACTATGGGTTATCAGTAAAATGTTTCTAGCAAGGCAGCCAGTGGCGCATTATCCATAAGGCTGACTAGGTCGAAGCCGACTGGCCCATCAATAGCAGGGGTCAAGCAAGGGCCCATACATTACAAGGGGGAGGGGGATGTTGGGGGTTGTGGGGCCCACAGAATGTCGAAGGCTAGGAGCCCTGCCATGGGTTAATACGGCGCTGAAGGTGGCACTAGTGTAAATCGAGGGGCAAATCACTCCTCTGTCGGGTGTATACTTAATCAGATTTTTTAATCCGATTTAATCACGATTTAATATTTTAATCTTGATTTAATATTTTTAATCTGGATTTAATCACAAGTTAATATGTTTAATCACAAGTTAATAATTTTAATCACGATTTAATAGACTTAATCTTGATTTAATCTCAAGTTAATATGTTTAATCGCAAGTTAATTATTTTAATCACGATTTAATAGATTTAATCTTGATTTAATCTCAAGTTAATATGTATAATCACAAGTTAATTATTTTAATCACGAGTTAATAGACTTAATATTGATTTAATCTCAAGTTAATATGTTTAATCACAAGTTAATAATTTTAATTAAGATTTAATAGACTTAATCGGTATTAAATAGATTTAATTCCAATCTAATTTTTGGAATATATTTATTTTTAATCACGATTTAATCAGCTTAACTATGATTTAATCAGCTGAATCGTGATTTAATCACGTTAATTGTGATTTCATTATCTTAATCGTGATTTGATCAGCTTAATCGTTATTTAATCATCTTAATCGTGTTTGAATCATCTTAATCGTGATTGAATCATCTTAATCGTGATTGAATCATCTTAATCGTTATTTAATCATCCTAATTGTGATTGAATCTGCTTAATCGTGATTTAATAGGCTTAGTAAATAACTCGATTTGATCGTGATTTAATCATTATTTAATCCATTCAATCATCTTGATCATGATTTAATCATGATTTAATCCATTCAATCATGTTTATCATGATTTAATCATTATTTAATCCATTCAATCATCTTTATTATGATTTAATCATGATTTAATCCATTCAATCATCTTTATCATGATTTAATCCATTCAATCATCTTTATCATGATTTAATCATGATTTAATCCATTCAATCATCTTTATCATGATTTAATCCATTCAATCATCTTTATCATGATTTAATCATGATTTAATCCATTCAATCATCTATATCATGATTTAATCATGATTTAATCCATTCAATCATCTTTATCATGATTTAATCATGATTTAATCCATTCAATCATCTTTATCATGATTTAATCATGATTTAATCCATTCGGGGTCAGTCCATAGACTTTCAACCAATGATGTTACCATGGGTCAATGGATTTTTTTCAAACTTTACATATACCTTCGCATGCATGAAAAACCTTGTACTCCAAAGTGTTAGTCCAAAATAAAATTAAGTTTTGGAGATATGGGCTCTTAAGTGTTACCCCTGGTTTTGAGATTGGCAAAAATACTAATTTGTCACCTAATTACCATATTGCCAATAACTTCTTTTTTATTTATGCAAAGCTCTGCAAAATCGGTCTTCTAGAGAACCTTTGTATGGGGAATTCATTAATTGCCACCAAATATCTCTATTGTAAAGCGTTTCTAAGTTACAAAGGCCTAAAGTCGTTTTTTCTTTGTTTTGGGGGGTCCTATTTGGGCACCCGTACCGGTCTGTGGGACTAATGGTAAAAATAAACTGAAAGCAGTCTTGGAAAGCCATTAGGCTGGCCTAAAAAAGGATGCAATAAAATTAGGGTATGTTTGCACTTTTTAAAATTTGGCGTGCTAAAAACTAAATTTAAAAAATGACATATGTGTAATTTATTTTTATGTTTTATTGTTTGCAAATAACATTATAACATTTACTTTACAACCAGAATTGTTTAGTAAAATGTTCAAGAATGCTATAGGTTGGCTAAACATATTTTCGAAATAAATTGTGAATTTTTTTTAACTCAACTTCACTAATAGTAAATATTCTAGCTCTGGTGCCTTTTCCAGTTGGTTTGGAAACTGGACATAAAATTGATGTAAGTGGTACATGACATGAGTCATCAACTAATGGCCAAGACAAGTAATTTGTATTTTTGTCTCGCTTCATAAACTTTAAGAGAAAATCGTTTTCTTCTCTGAATGTGTTCAAAACTAAGGCGATGTACCACTCCTTATCGTAAATAGCTGCAACGTATTCACCAACAGCTATTTCATCGAAAGACAAAACGTCTTCATTAGCTCGTACAACTTTAACTTTTGATCCAAAATCATCAACTGAAATTTTATACATAGTCAGTTCTATTCTGTTAAGAGAAACATTTATGATGGCTACGAGTTCCAATTATTGTGGAGGCTTTCGATAGCCTAGTTTCTATGGAATCTCTGTGTTGCTTTATTTCATCTCGATTTGCATAGAAGAACGTTATAGACGAAATGTTTGATTTGGCCCATTCGAAGAATTGTAGGGGTGTTAATATTTGATTTTTATTTGGCGCTTGAAGTGAAGCTCGCGTAACCAAGCGCTTAACAGTTCCTCCTACACCATCGCAGGGACTTTTACCGCGACTAGTGGCAAAAACGTTCCATTCAGCTGAGATGCCAAAGTCTTTTTGATGGTTACAAAGGTTATAAAAATTCTTACAATTTTTATATTGGGAGGCAGCACCATCGCTGAAATAAGGTAGGTGTGCCAAGTTTGGAAGCAGGGTTTTTAGATATTTCACAACGAGCGAAATAAAGTAATGGACAGTTGCAGTCCCATGATCCATATCGTTACTTATTATGCAACAGCTAATGCACATTAGCTGGCCACCTTTCATGTAGTAAGTTACAAACGGGTGCACTGTCGCTTGGGTAGTATCCCAGTGAAATCCCTGGACTGCATCTTGCACGAGAAACGAATAATTTTCTGCGAAGTCCATTAAAATAATAGCATAATTTTCGTGTAATTGTTCTTTGAGATTTTTTAGGTAAGTTGATTGTGATTTTGCAATGAAATGATGCGGAACGGTACGAATGAGACATCTAATCAAACAAGGTATGAAATCGGCAACTGTTTCATGAATATCCAATAATTTGGTTTGCCCATCAACATGAACCCATTGTTTAAACGAAACCTCATCATCGAAATCGATTTCCATTTCTTCAAATATGGTCGTCAACGACGTCAAGTAGTTTTCAAGAGATCCCCTTCCCGGACAATCGTCGCAACAGTGTAACATACATTGACGGCGATCTGTCACGCAAACCAGTTTCAACATTAAGGTTCTATAATCAATTTTAATAGGCAATGCAAGAGTCATTAACTTCAGATTTTGGTGAAATTCACAGATACACACACTGTGCATTCCTTTTGAGGAGGCCGTTACACACCACTTCGGCCGCAAAGAACAAAATTTGGAAAATCCAATTTTTATGTTAGGGCTACTACTTTTGAACTGAAGAAAAATCTCTCGAATATTTGACAGTAAAAGTCGTTTTTGCTTTTGAACTTTTTCGCCATTCACACGAATAGTGACAAATTCTTTTTTGCCGGAACACATTCGGGACACTTCATCATCTTCATAAAATGTTATTACTTTATTTTCAGTTTCAGCTGAAAGTACATTCCAGTGGCGTCTTTCTAAATTTGGCCAAATTCCGTATTCTTTCTTTAATTTTCTAGCCGTTTTAGCCATGTGTTGCGATACTTGGAATTCTTCAGCGATTTTTTAAATATACCAAGAACTTGGAACTAAAGTAAGAAACTTGCACTTTTCTTGTCTGGAAGATTTGCTAATTTTTTCTTTCAATTCCAATATAAATGCGCTCAAATCAGTTTCAGAAGAAGAGCCTGGATTGCATAAGTCTTCACTTATATTAAGAATTTTTGAAACTTTACTTTTCACTCCTTCCGTGATCTCCGACACTTTCCGTTTGGCATACGCTGCACGTTGATGTGGCTGTAGACTGTGTAACTTGAGAGGAGACGTTTCTAAGGTTACCAGTGATTCGTTTAAATGACACAGCTGAACCTCAGACGTTATCGACTGGCTTTGACTATCTGCTTCCGATACACTCTCATTCTCTGTCATCTGGCTTGTGGGAATTTCATTATCATCATTATCTTTTATAGAATTCATTTTTAAGCAGCAGTTTGTACAAAGTTTCTGTCCTGGTTTAACATTTACTCCAGTTTGTGCCTTTATAAGAATAGAATCCTCCGGTGATATAGTTTTCTTCAGAGATATCCCCGTGATAGGTTTTTGATGAATTTGGAATGGATCACAACATTTTTTTTGCAACGTTACATATCGAGTGATTAAAGTTGCGAAATGATGATGACAAACAGTTTTTATTAGATTTTCATCAATACTTGATCTGGCAGCGATAAGCGATCTGTCTTCGTTTTTTATCTCACCATAATCCAAACAACCCACCTTTCGACTATAAAGTAACTTGTGGCAAGAATCCATGTTAATTAATCCAATTGAACATTTTGGTGGACTGCAATCACTGGTAGCCATTTTACTCCTTTGTGGCGTATATAGCTTGCTAAAAAGTAATTTGAAAGAGTAATGAAAATTTAAAGAAAAATTCCAATCTAATTAAACGTTTTGTAACTTAGAAAGCCCATGCAAAAATAAATAAGTTCATGTTGAGTTTACCCCCCTTTACCCCCATTCTGGGACCAAAGACCCGAGCCTAGACCCCCCACCGGTGGTTCCAGGTAGTGGCCGACTAGCGGGCGGCCAAAAAGAGTGGTCGAAAAGACCGCGAAAAAGAGTGTATGTGCGCTTAATTTAGATCTAGACAAAATTTAAATTATAGCCATTCTTTAATTTTCACAGTTCTATTTTAGAAACCTTATACCCAGTGTGGATAAACTAAGCCTCGTCTACTGATATATTTTAAATAAGGAGGTTATTTGGTGAATAATAAAGCTTTATTTACTGACAACAGATAGTTGTTCCTCCTGTATATATTTTTCAATTAATTCCAGTGGTTATTTGACTATCGTTAGGGAACGTTTTCACTTATAAAATATACTCATAGTGCAAAAGCCCGAAAACAGCCACTCGTAATATTTATAGTAGCGCCGTACTCGTGACGAACAAAAAGAAGTATTAAATAATTTAAGCTCCATTTCTTTAACCACAATTGTTTTTAAATTTAGTTTTTAGCACGCCAAATTTTAAAAAGTGCAAACATACCCTAATTTTATTGCATCTTTTTTAGGCCAGCCTAATGGCTTTCCAAGGCTGCTTTCAGTTTACTTTTACCATTAGTCCCACAGACCGTTACGGGTGCCCAAATAGGACCCCCCAAGACAAAGAAAAAACGACTTTAGGCCTTTTTAACTTAGAAACGCTTTACAATAGAGATATTTGGTGGCAATTAATGAATTCCCCATACAAAGGTTCTCTAGAAGACCGATTTTGCAGAGCTTTGCATAAATAAAAAAGAAGTTATTGGCAATATGGTAATTAGGTGACAAATTAGTATTTTTGCCAATCTCAAAACCAGGGGTAACACTTAAGAGCCCATATCTCCAAAACTTAATTTTATTTTGGACTAACACTTTGGAGTACAAGGTTTTTCATGCATGCGAAGGTATATGTAAAGTTTGAAAAAAATCCATTGACCCATGGTAACATCATTGGTTGAAAGTCTATGGACTGACCCTTCAATCATCTTTATCATGATTTAATCCATTCAATCATCTTAATCATGATTTAATCGGATTTAATCGATCAAGGGTGCAAATAGCGTTTCTTTTATCAGTGGTCGGGGGCAGGGGGCAAACATCAACGGATCCTTCGGGATTGAAGACGACCGTAGATCACAGGGACGCCAATCAATCGCTCACTTGGGCGATGAAATATCGTTTCATTTTCCGTAAATCAGTTTTCGAACAAATGAAAAGCCAACTATGAAGATAACTTACAAGGAGACTACCCAAGGTGTAACTCACCGATTTTCTTTAAATTCAGGGATTAAGTAGACCTTCACGTAACTTAAAAAACCCCAAAGGGAAAAAATGCGATGGGCTTTAGTTTTACCATGGCAACCGAAAACGTTTTTGATAACTAAAATATTCTATGTAAATTAACATAGGAAAATTGAAGATTCCTAAATTATTCAAAATTTTTTTAAACAAAGGTGGTTAATTGTGGGTAAATATCAAATTGTGGGTAAATATCAAATTTGATATTTACCCAAAATTAACCAAATTGGTTTAAAAAAAATTTGAATAATTTCATAACGGGGGACCCTTAGAATCTTCGATTTTCCTATGTTAATTTACATAGAGAAATATAATATTTTAGTTGTCAAAAACGTTTTCGGTTGCCATGGTAAAACTAAACCCATCGCATTTTTTCGCTTTGGGGTTTTTTAAGTTACGTTAAGGTCTACTTAATCCCTGAATTTAAACAAAATCGGTGAGTTACACCTCGGGTAGTCTCCTTGCGGGTACTTGAAGAAACAATAACCCGGCATTCACTTTGAGTCTCGCGTTACGAGTGCATATACTCTTAATCCTGGAAAGCTGATACCTAATTTGCATTTTTACACGCGCTGTTCGTTCACTCCTTCAGAAGATAAAATTAATTTCCGCTCGTTACATGAAAGTCCGGTAAAATGTAACTCGATCTCCTCGCTTCTCAATGGCCCAAAACGCAATACGCGTTAGTAAAAATACTATCAAAAGCAATACCTTATTTTTTATTTACCTAAGTACAGGAAAAATAAAGTTTATAAATAAGAAAAAATAAATTTAAGAAAAAAAACTATGTCTTTATCAATTATCATGTTACTCTATTATTAAGTAACAATAATTATAAGTATTACAATTAGCAAATATTACTGAATTTATTTTCAGAGTTATTGCGCAATCAAGGTTTAGTTGATTATACAGCCTCTTAGTATCTAATTATGCCCCAGGAAAAATATACCAAATATACAACTCATTTCGGAGCGGGGCGAGAGTATCAGTTTCGGTCAAAAAAATTATCAAAGGTAATATAAAATAATATTTCTTTAATTCATTTGTAATATATTTTAAATTATACAGGTAATTTTAATTTAATTTAATTTCACTTAATTTAATTTAATTTAATCTCACTTAATTTAATTTAATTTAATTTCATTTCATTTATTTTCATTTCATTTCATTTCATCTAATTTAATTTCATTTCATTTACTCATTTCATTTCATTTCATTTTAATTAATGTCATTTCATCTCATTTCATTTTAATTAATGTCATTTCATCTCATTTCATTTTAATTAATGTCATTTCATCTCATTTCATTTAATTTCTTTTAACTTCATTTAACTTCATTTCATTTTTATTTTTGAGAAGGATATTTCTTTATAAGATTATATAATATCTCACCAATAGTAGATTTTGGGAAAAGTAAAAGTATTCCCAAACAAGGATTTGAGCCAGTGACTCCTTTAGACAAACTTACGGAAAAGGGATTAATTTGGTGTATAAATAAAACGAGGAGACTTTATTCGATTGATGAAATCCCAGCGCAAATTCCATTGATGTTTCCAATCTAATTAATTCTCAGGGTTAGCCAGAAAAGCATTTCCTTTTTATTTCGCAAATACAAGAATCCTCGATTAAGGTATATTAAGTTAAGGAGGCTCTGAGTATTTAAACAGCGTTTAGGAGAAGATGGAGAACCCAACCGGTTGAAAGAGGGACAAATGAAGTATACAGCAAAGTGATCTTAACGAGATTAAATCTTTCTTTTCAAGCGGACGAGGAACGTTTCAGATTTTTAGATTAGAATCATATCCGAGATAGCGAAATTGAATTGAATTTCTACCAGAAAAATGAAAAAGCTGTGTTTAAAGAACTTTTAAATAGCGGCGTTTATAGTCTACAGGGCAAAAATGTGGTTTTGAATTTTCAAATGTGATATATATATATGCATACAAAAAAGAGGAAACATTGTATTTGAAATGTAGTTTGTATTTTTTTTCAAATTTGGTTGAACATTTATTGTTTGTTATTTTCCGGTTTTTGTAACGTAAGAGTTAAATAAACGCTTACCTGCGTCGACAGGTAGGCTTAAACAGAAAAAAAGAAAAAAAAAGAAATTACAATTCTAATAAAACAAAATACGAAATATCTTCGTGAACGACCCGCAATTTGCATAAATAGAAACTCATAACTTAAAAGTTAATCTTCACTGCCAATTTCTTCAATAGACTATTCAACGAAAGAGGCGATCGGAGTTTGCTCGAGACTATACAAGCGCTGGCGAATAATTTAAACTATTAATAGAGTTTGGACAAGAGTACCCAGTTAGCCTCGTGATTCCCCGAAAAAGAACCACGCCCCATTTAATCTTTCTTAGAGATTTTCCACTGCCAAAATTCATTCGTCAAAATGACCCGAGGGAGAAACATATTTGCGTTGAGCCTCTAAATCCCACTGTACTCCCTGCCAGCCATATCATTACAAAGTCATGAAACTTACGTTTTCTTCTTTGCGATAGTCGGAGCTCATTAAATACTCAAGATAAATCCTAATTTGTACATAGTCTGAACTTTATCACAATTTGATTATATATAAATTAATGATCATAGGAATAGAATTTTATTAAAAAAAACGATTAAAACCCAGAAAATAAATAAATACAATATAATTGTTAATCTTCAATAAATTAAAATGTCAACGGTAAATATGCGAATTTAGAAAACTTTTGGATATTAATTTCCAACGAGATA
This sequence comes from Leiobunum rupestre, assembly GCF_980474605.1. Lineage (NCBI taxonomy): Eukaryota > Metazoa > Arthropoda > Arachnida > Opiliones > Sclerosomatidae > Leiobunum > Leiobunum rupestre. Next base: position 38,609,749 of record NC_143389.1, read on the forward strand.
GTTTGAATAAAAAGGCCGGGTTGTTAAAAATGGGCTTTCTTCATAACTCAGAATGAAATGTAAAATGCAAAATACTTTCTTCATAACTCAAAATGCATTTTGAAAATTGGTTTTTCTAAATGCAAAATGTAAAATATAAAATGGTTTTCGCAGCTCAAAATAAAAATACAAAATGTATTTTGAAAATGGTTTTTCAAAATGTAAAATGTTTTTACAAATGCACACGGTTTACTTTTTATTAGTCGCTTATCTTCCATTGTTAATTTGTTATCTAGTTATCTACAAACTAACTGTGGTAAGTAATTATTAATTACCACAGTTAATTTGAAATTATTACTAATTAATAATTATTATTAATTATTTATTTATTTAATTAATTAAAAATAATATAATGATAATGATTATTAATAATTAGTTAAATAAATAATAATTAATTAATAATAATAACGATTATTTTTAATTAATTAATTAAATATTAACTAATAATAATAATTAATTAATTACTAATTAATTATTATTAGTAATTAGTAATTAATAATAATTGCGTGGGAAATAAAGCGGTGGCACTGTACGAATGTTCGTCTGCTTCTAAGCATGGCAAATAACCCTAAGGGTTCTTTCTCGATGTTCTAAGTAAGTGAGTAACTGAGTATCGCCATCATTGAGTTGGGAATAAAAAGAGGTACAACTAAATCTGGCTGGCGCGGGACCAATTTCGTTCAATAAGGAGGCTTTATCAACTTTATCGTTCTACCGTGGCGGCATCTGTCTCAAGTGGTGGCAACTATATTGCAATTGAATTCTTTCGCGAATCTGACGCGAAATTGAAATGTATGATTTCTCGTAACAAACAAACCTTTGAAGTTGTTTAAAAATAATTTTATTCTGTCAACACGATCCTTTTTAAATCAAGTTACGGTGAGTTAGCTAATAATTATTTATTTTTAGCCATGTAACTTTACAAAATATAGATGGCGCTACCACCTAATTATAAAGATGAATTTCGTACAGAACAGGTCCCGCGTAACCATGACAACCGAAATCGTAATTGTAATTCTAGCAGTATTAATCCCAATTCAATGATCGCCATCTATGATTACTTGGGAGTAAATAGCAGACGAACCTTCTCTACAAGAGCCGTAATGATCGTACCAGAGTAAAAACATTTTGAAAATGTTTTTCCACATATCAAACCCACAAAATACAAAATGCGAAATAGTTTCCCAGAAACTCAAAATACGAAATACTTTTCTAAATCAAAATGCATTTTGAACAACCATGGCTGCGTTCAACAACTATCAACGGAGAAAAACCGTTGAGTTATCGTTGAGTTATTTTAATCAACGCTACGTCACAAAAATCTAAAGTTGTTGTACGATTTATATAGTTCGCTGACTTAACGAACAAAATATCGTCTGCTACCCCTCCTTTAACTTTGTCGAATGACGTCACGACACCGATGAGCAACGGAAAAACCATCTCGCTCAGCCGATGTTTCCGCTGAGTCTCCGATGATCAACGTGACGTCAAAACCGGAAGTCAAAAAACCCGTTCAACAAAAACCCGCTGACCGTTGAGCTCAGCGCTGAGCTATTTTAGAGTTGTTGAACGCAGCCCCTATAAACAGGCAGTCGAGAAATGCTTACCTTGACGAAGGTAACCGATTAAACTTGTTAATTACGCGAGAGAGGAAGCGTCGATTTCAAACCCAGAGATGCTCATAAATTAGTCGCGTCCTCCAGTAAGCCTCAAAGTCCTCCGCTCCTCACCTTTAGGCAACTCGATGACGTCATCGAACACCCGAAGTTTCTCTTTGATCCCTTATCATCATTAATCCCCCGGCTATTTTAGGAAACATTCGGCGACTCGAAGTACGACAGTTCTCCGCGATAGCTTCATCAATTATGTTGGAATTCGATTGCTACGGCTAATCCCGTTTTAGTGACGAGAAACGTCAGATCTCTTTCCGCCTGACTTTTGCCGCCGCTGCGAAGCCGATCCGAAAGATATCTTTTCAAAGAAGCCACTATTCCAAATAAGGCGCGATGCCATCTCAGAGGATATTTTAATATAATCTGGAATAGTATTCCGTCTTTGGTATCCTTAACCCAAACGGATTAAATCATTTTTATCAAACGTGCTAATCTCAAGGGGTTCAAGGATAGAGTGGAGTACAAGGCGGTAGAAGTTGAAACAGAAACCCGCCCTATAGGTCGGCAGTCGATTAATTTTTATCCACAAATTTTCCGATTTATTTAAAAAATGTTTGTCAAAAGAATATCACTTTAACTTATTTAATGATGTTTTTTACGCAACCAAGCATTTATTTGAATAAAAGTGGTATTTATTTAAATAATTGTTTGTTTTATTTAAATAATAGGCTTATTCACTTTCGATTATTTAAACATTTTACAATTTTTATTCAACTATTGGTTATTTAAATAAATATTATTTAAATATAGCCGAGCTTATTTTATTCATGGATAAAAATTAATCGACTGCCGACCTCTAACCCGCCCCCTTGTGAAAATATTAGGGGATTATATATTACTCGTGAATCTAATTTTTCTATCACAGTCTAAGAAGATTTATCAAAAAGTTTCCTGATATTGCATTTTATTTGGGAAGACAACCGAGAAAATGAGATTGTGAAGGAGTATGTTCGCTCGTTGTAAAACCTAGGCTGGATGCTGTTCGCGCAGTCTGGGACTACTTTCCAAAAGTATAACTCGAGAGCTTGGCCATTTTCGAGACTTCATATCTATAAAGGTATAAATATCCTCCGCGTGAAACAAAAGAGACCGCGAATATGTAAAACAGCGAAAATGTGAAAATAATACATTTTCCGACACTCGCGCGGGAAAAATATGGCGTGGCTTTGTGAGTGCTAAATGGAAAACGTCAATAGAAAGATAACTTCTATAAAGCACCTTCTGGTTTGACGTTCATTTTCTGACCGAGTCATCGAGTCCAGAACATATCCTTCCAAAAAAAATTGAGTAACGGTATTACAAATACCATAGTCTTAATATCCATCCACAAATAGAGGTTGCCGTTGAAAATATGGAGCATATTTTTTCACCCATGTGTAGTACTTGCGCTAGAACACAAGCAGGAGGACAAAGATGGGGGCCTTGGCATTTCTAGGGAGGAAACCTTACTGTTTATCAGCGGCAGGTACAATTTATAGCTTGGCCCTCAACAATAGGGTATTTTCAATGCCATCACCGGCTCCGACCATATATTCTGGCGCAGAAAGCGAGAGAGGAGAAAGTTATAAAAATACGCGGAAGATGGATGAGAGACATTCGGAAAAGGCCGGAAGATCGGTTCGGCCAAAAATGTTTTATCTTATAACTGGAAAAAGCATGTAAATAGATCCGTATCAACGCGACGTTCTGGACTATCAATTTCAATTTATACACGTATCCGAAGACCCTTGGGTGACCTACGATGCGACCCATAAAAAACCAAAGATACCTCGGATCTATACCAATATTTATATTAGGACTCTTCATTCGTGGTATAGTTGGATTTCAAACGCTACTAATATGTATTTATTTATTTATACGCGCAAAATAATAGGTTACTCAGTTACAGGAGGCTTACAACTGGATTAATTTAACAGTTTGAAATGTAGTGCAAATAGGAGTAGTAATTACAGGTCTAATTAGGAATTAAATTTTTATGTACACTGTTAAAAATAAAGGTTTATAAAACACCAAAATTGGACTTTTAATTTATTTCAAACCATTTGGTTACTAAAAAGGGTCTAATCAATTATTTTAGACCCATTTTACTCTTTCATGTTTAATACAATACCTTTTGGGGTATTGAAAGGGACCGAGCCCTAAGAATAAACCTTTTCCAGTCCTGGTGGTAAAGGTATAAAAAAGTTATGTTCTAACATTTAGTACTTTTGAATAGCCATTTAATTCCCTTAAACGGAGAAAACAATTATATGGACCAATTTCGAGACTAGTATTTGAATACTACGTTATTTCGTTTTTTAATATTTTCTTTAAAATAACTTAATGCGAAGAAATTCCAATCACCAGGAATATTTAACTAAGGTTAAGTCTTTAAAAATTTGATAACAGATTTTAAATATAGGCGATATTGATTAAGGCTATGATAACCCAAATATCGGCAGTAAATAATTTTTGCTATGTGTATATCAAAAACTTAAAGTATTAAATGATACTTTACGTGATCAATTCCTTTCGTTCAACGACTTCGGGGACGCTCATTCGGCTATTTCCCCCGAGCGAAAACCAGCCTAATCTGGCTATGTTAATGGTTAATATATTGAATAATAAAAAAAAATAAGGGCCTATAACGGACTGAAAATAAAGTTCAAAAGGATTAACTTCTTACTGTTTACGAAGTAAAATGGATAAAAGAGTGTAAAAAAAGTATTTAAACACTCCGCGAAATAACTGAATTTGGGGAGCAGAAGGTTTAAATATGTTTTATGATAAAACCCTGAATGGTCTTAAATATTGGAAAACGTTTTAACCACTTTAGAGGTCTAAAATAAAACCTTTATTTTTAACCGTGTAAAGGAGAGTTATGAAGTTAGGTGAAGGACCGTCGCTCGACTACTGTAAGTAAAGACCTGTTCCGGTAGATAGTTCCAGTTGGATATTGTTCGTTGAGTGAAGTGCCACTGTTCGACAATAGTCTTAACCCGAGGTTTTTAAATTTTGGCACTTGTTTTTCGTTGTTTGGAGAAATAGAAGAATTCGTTGTTGGTTAGGTCCGAGCGAGGGGGTGATCACTCCGCGTAATCGGTGTACAGAGCCGTACCTTTGACTGTACTAATGGGATTACGCGTAATCTTTGAAGTCCCTGCCTTTGGCAGTGGTAATCTAAGTGTAATCCGGTGTACAGACTTTCTAAGAGTGGTTAGCCCCTCGGGTCCGAGCTCTGTTTCCACATACTCCAAACCTGAAATATATCATTTAGGGCATGCCTGACCACTAGGGAACAAATTTTTATATAATCTGATTTCTAATGAGCAATTTGGTTTTAGGCAGAATAGCGGTGTTGATTACGCAATTACAATAAAATTATGACAGCATTTTACTCCTCTAAATTTACGATAGCTGTTTTTCTTGACTACTTTGATCATGATCGCTTAATACACAAACTCCATATTACGGGAATTAGAGGAGTTTCCAATGAATGGCTAAAATCTTATCTTTCTCATAGAAATATTAAAACAAAGATAAATAACTCGCTAGTAATCAAACTTTACGATGTGGTCTCCCTCAAGGTTCAATATTGTCCTCAATTCTGTTTAACTTATATTTTAATGATATTGTATTTTTATTTAACGATGACCCCTTAACATTGTACGCGGATGATTCCCTACTATTAAACAGTGATTCCGATCTAAAACGAGCAATTGAAAAATCTAACGAAGACTTCGCTTTAATTAATGTCTGTCTTAAAATCAATAACTTAATATTAAATCACTCAAAAACTGTCTCCATGTATATCTCAAATAAACAATTCGTTCCGAATGTAAATGTGATAATCGATAATTATCATATCGACAGAGTTGGCTTCTATAAATACCTAGGTCTATGGTTTGATCAATCACTTAATTGGTCTAAACATGTGGATTCTATTGCTAGGAAAATTTCGTACAATAGTTATATTATTTCTAGAAACCAACATATTCTGAGCAAAAAAATTATGGTTAATCTGTATTATTCCTTAATCTATTCATACCTAAATTACTGTACGTTCGACTGGGGAAATACTACGCAAGGTAATATATATCGTTTGTTCCTGCTTCAAAAACGAATTGTACGAATCATTGATCAGAAACCTTACTATGAGTATGAACACACAGCTCCTATTTTTCAAATGTTAAATATTCTTACAATACCACAAATTGTAAACTATATCTCTCTGGTTCTTATCTATAAATCTATTCATAATGAGGCTCACAATGAATTTAATCTTAACACGAAGTCTCTTTATGACTTTCGAAATAAAAAAATACTTCCAACAACCCAGTCTAGACTTACAAGGAAACTACCCGAGGTGTAACACACCTATTTTGTTTAAACTCGGGTGTTTGGTAGACCTTCATGTAACTTGAAAAACCCCAAAGGGAAATGTCTCCATAGGTAACCGTTTTGAGATGGCAACCAAAAATGTTTTTGACAACACAAAATGGGAAAACAAAAAAATAAATAAAGAATAATTAAAAAGTTCGAAATTGATCAAAATTTGATTAATTTTGATCGATGTGATCAATATGGGTGAAAATGAACGAAAATGGCTAAGGTTTCAAAAATGTAAGAGAAAATGAATAAAATTGCAAAAAAATGACACAATATCTTTAAATGTGTGAATTTTTTTCAAAAGTAATAAATTTGAATACATTTGACCAATTTTGATCAAAATTATTAATTTTGATTAAAAATTATAAATTTTTATAAAAATTTATTAAACTTGATTTACTGTGTGAAATCGGTGTAATGTCTAGAAAAAATATTCGATTAATTAATCAAATTTTATCAAATATTTTTTGATTGATCCTCTTGACTACTTTGAGGTGTGGGCACTGAAGAGTCCGCGTTAGGAACCACAGTGCCGACCATGGTATAATTAGAGCTCAGGTTAAGTTAAAAAGCATTCCATTGTCAGTAGCCCACTTCGCAACCGCATATAAATCTTCTTAGAGCTGAATCCGCTCCTGTGTCGTGGCGACAGAGTGATCCAGTTTAGAGTCGTTGACAAATAGATATGAGCCCAGCATGATGAACGACATTGGGCAATGAATTAATAAAGATGGAGAACAGTATCGGCCCAAGCACGCTCCCTCGAGGTACTCCACTAAGGCGGTGAGGGGCAATGAAGTTAATGAGCCAGATGATGGCCTTGTCCATTAAATTTATCTTTTTCAATGCATCAATAAGCCCTAAATTAAGAATGGTATCGAAAGCCTTGCTAAAATCTAAGTAGATGACGTCAACTGGTCTACCCTCATCTAGCCACACGGTTCAGTCGTTCGTTGCGGTGAGAAGGTTGGTGGTGCCGGATTGAAACCCATGCTGTGGAAGGTGCAGGAAGTCTCTTTCATGTAAAAATTCCCTAATGGATTTGTCTGCCAGGTGCTCAGCTACCCAGGCAACATGACCTGTTTTGACTATAGGAGGGTAATGGGAAGGTTCAGTGCGAGTTCCAGCTTCATAAATGGGTGTGATAGGGGCGTATTTACAGCAATAGGGCACAGGGTCACTGTTGAAGCTCTTGCTAATACTGATCGATACAGGTGGTGCAAGGACTAGTTGTTTCGGCATAAATGGGTGAAGACCATCGGAATCTTCAGACGAGGTTTGCTTCAGGGATAGCAGCGGTTTGAAGACCGAGTTGGGAGTGCAGGATAATTCAGTAATGACCTTATCCAAATCTTGGAAGGGATTGTCAACACCAATTTTTGGCGTGAACGTATTAAATGAGACAGTTATGAAGTGCTTATTGGGAATGTTGGTCATCTCTCGAGGGTTGGAGGTCAAGGTACCATCTGTAGCTTTCATTTCATTGATAGTGAAGGATGTTTTACGAAGGCTGTTTACATGGCTATAGAAGAATTTGGGGTTGTTAGCTATCTGGCAGGTTAGAATTTTCGTTTATGTTTCCGTGATACATTAGTTACGGCGTTCCTGGCTTTCTTATAAGATTCCAAAGCAAAATCAATCTGTGCCGGTAAATACTGATGTGTCTTTGCTCTGGCATATCGTTCCAAAGCTGCAGTCTTATATCGCCCGGCAAAGTGGCCAGAGAAACGGTCAGGAAGATGATTTCGGGGGCAACGATACGGTACAAAAAGGTCAATTCCACCTATGAGCAACAATAACAGCACCACACAAGGAGAACGCAACCCGTCAAAAGTCGTGCATTTTCTTGGGTCGGAAGGAGAAAATTCGGAAATTGTCTTCCCCCCGCCCGTAAAATGCTCAGCGTAAATGTTCGTCCAATGAAATTTGTACACAACACTGCGTTAGCGTGTTTAAAGGCTAGCTGAGTTCTCCTTGTGTTTGTTGCTCCTAGATTCCACGATACAGGATTTCTAGGAATGTGGTCCAGCAACTTTGTAGATCATAAGTATAACTAGCAATAGAAACCTCAGGCAGAATATCTACTTGTTGTGCGTTGAATTTGGAGGGGAAAATTATTGCTACCCCACCCCCTTTTGGAGGACCGCAGCGATCGTGAAATCTGGGGTTTAAGACTGGTTTCAGTAAGAGCTACTACGTCTGTGTCATTAGTTTGTATCACTACTAGTAGTTCGGAGAGTTTGTATGAAGTTAATGTATTAATATTTGTTAAGAATTCAGAGCATATTTGGTCAACTTTAGTGGGCAATTCGCTGGAGAAATTAAGCTGGGTGGTGAAAAAGTGTTGGCCAAGGGGTTCATCTTTGAGTTGCTATCGTGGAATATACCAATCGCGCTATGACCTCAGACCAGGTTGAACCGTGGAGCACTCAGGAGTAAGATGGTTTAGTTCGGAATAGATAATGGCATTGACAATGTTCTTTAAAATATGTACAGTAGTATTTACAATATAAATTAAAGCGGGACCGGGAAACAATAATTCCAGGTCTAACGTCAGTTGTTTGGGGCCTCTTGGTGTGCTGAGCAAAACTGTTGCTGCATTAGGCCAGCGCGAGGAAGTACTCAGCCATTGTGGATACACGTCTGTTTCTCCCTCCCCCCTCCCCCCTCTTACGATTTTTGAGTTCAACAGGAGATGGGCCGAAAGAACATGATAGTTTTAGAGCAGAATCTTTAATCTTCAAAGCCTTTACACCAGCGATAAATTAATGTTTTATTTCTAGTGTGGGAAAGACCAGTTTAATAGGGTGAACATAGTTTGAGTTTACAGTCTGTTCCTTGTAGGGTAGCAAGAGGGAATGCTTTGTTTGGGAAATAATTTCGGGGGTAAGCCCAACGTCGCGCGATAGAGTCTGGATAGTGACCACATCATTTGGATCCGCAAGATTGTATAACATTACATTGAATTGACAAGTAAAGTTACCGTCACGTTCATGAGAGAGGGACGTAACTGATTATTTCCCTATTTTTACAATCTTTACATCTATATCCCAGTCGAGATCAAAGACAACCTCCCTGATATGGTTCTCAAGGACAGGTGGAAATGATGGAACCTCGACTTGCTTACGCAAACCATCCATTGTTGTCTCATGGGCCGCTAGCTGATCACCAATGTCAGTTTTGAAGGTTGACACAGAGTTGGCAAGGTGATTACCACCTACATCTAGGTCAGAAAGGCTCTTAGCTACACAATTATGGTTTTTCCTTACTGTTTCTTTTAGGTAAATAAGTTATCTGCTCTGGGCATCTAAGTTGTCATTAAATAGAGGGAGCTGATCACTCTGTGCCTCTATCATAAGCCGTTGTCCTTCTACATCTTGTTGGTAAAATGATAGTTTAAATCAGCCGTAGGTGAGACCGCATTATGTGTTTTAGATGCCATCACCTTACTGCTGAAGAATTGTGAAGATGAAGCATGATAACGATGACCACTGTGTAAACCAAAGCTTTTGCGAGCAATATAGCCGCTATCCTAAAGGTAAGCCTCGGATCGACACTATGAGTACAGATAACTACAGAAGTAGAAGAAAAGAAACTGGGATCTAGATAGTTGCCTACCCATTCTAAATTAGGTCGATGAATCACTGATCTTCTGATTAATCACGTCCGTTGTATTTTATGATGTATAAATCAGTTTAAGAGTAGTAATGAGTGGGGAAATTAGAAAACCGTTACCAGGCCTGTAGCGCGGGTGTCGAATGTTGGAGATCTCAACCTAGGGACAATCGACTTAAGCGAACCCCTAAGGTACCCGTCTACAATTAATAATAATGACTGAATACGCCCGGGACTACTCGCGTAACGTGATATGGTGGGGTTAGCGAGGGTCCTCAGTATTAAATTGGTGTCTAGGAGAAATTTGTTATTAAACGTATCAAGCCAGTTGTTAGATTGCCAAACACTAATTGATTTAATTTAAACTCAATATCCTAACCAAACATTTAAGCTAACTTAAAACTACCTAAACACTAATTAAACTAAATGAAATATTATCAAACTAAGCAACTGGCCAGTGCTCGCGGCATTAACGAAATGTAAAATCTAGGTTGCAACCATTACTTAACAAAGTTCATCCCGAAATGTTCAGTTGAACTGCGGAAACTTTATCGAAGTGGCAGAGTCCGGTTGGAGCCGTGGAAGAATCTGAGCGACGTTGTTGACGTTTCGGAACAGCGGAACACAGAATTTATGTTGGTGGCGATGGTATCTCGTACAATATGTTGAATGCAGCCGCTGTATGGTTGGGCATAACGAATTGGCCAATATAGATTGTTCCTGTCCTTATCTTGAAGTCAACACGTTTACAGCTCGAAGGTTAAACAAAACACGACTTTAACGTCCAAAATTAGTTGAAATATCAATTATTTTGCTCCGATCATAAAATGGAGTCCTTTTCAAATCAAATTCCGAACCGTTACTATTTCTTTTTTTAGCTCGCGTCCGAGCGCGCGTTATTAAAAAAACTCGCGTTATTTATCTCGCGTATTATTTTCCAACTCTTCAATTTTGAGAATAAATATAAACGTAAAAATATGTATAATACATGTAAGCATATTTTAACACAATAAATAATTTATAATATATATAATGTATAAGAAATATAAATGACTATCAAACAACTGGTCTTAGACACGTCGGCATATCAATAAGGGGTCAAAGGGGCGCTGTGATCTCCTCGCTATCCCACAAAAACAAAGATATCCCGGTAAAAGGACGGGCCCTTCCCTTACCTGGGGTAAAACACAAACAACCGAATCACCCAATCGCCAAAATATTCGACCAGCAATTATTTCGGGGGAAAGGGGATGGTATATTTCTTATTAATTTGATATTTCGCATTACAATTCCCCCCCTACTTAAGTCGAACGTCCCCGTGAGACCACTTTTTTAACAGTGATAGATAAACAAAAAAAAATAAAGTTAAAAAAAATATGAGCTCAAATGAAATAACTACAAATCTTCTGGTGCACCATTTTAACAGGCCTTTAGAAACTACAACAAACCAAAAAAAAAAATACCAGGCACACTATCGTCGGACTCTTCCAGTTTGTGGGTCTCGTTGACGAAGGTTGTGAACACCATAACTTGCCGGGGAGCTAGTAACTACAGGGGCATCGACATTTCCATCTATATCTGAATCCCTTAAAATACAATCCGTTCGCTGTACATATGGTTTTAACTGGCGGATATTATGGGTCCCTTTCAAAAGTTTTCCCTTACCGTCCGCTAACCTATATGTCCATTTGGACAACTTCGCGGCCACCCTGTACGGTCCATCAAATTTCGGCGCAAGTTTCACGGCATAATTATCCGCGTTGCTCGATTGAAAATGCGTTTTTTTTAATACTAAATCACGAACGTTTAATTCGACATCCCGATGACGCTTATCGTAAGAAGCCTTCTGAGTAGCTTGCGCTTTCTCAATATTTTTACGGGCGTTTTCTAGTGCTTTGGCTACATCTTTAACAACCCTAAGAGAATGAACTTTTTCTACGTCTGCGCTCAAAAAGTGGTCGGGATCGTGTTCGCTTTGTATACTGAGTGCAGTTCGGAGCTCACGACCGAACATCAAAGCGGCCGGAGTGTATCCGGTGGTTTCAGAGGGGGCGGTTCGCATAGCCATAGCGTATTGCTGTAATCCGCTATCCCACTCTTTATGATTGTTTGTCACATAGGCCGAAATTTTTATACCTATAGTCGCATTGAACCTTTCGGTGAGGTTCGATTGGGGTGTATAAAATGAAGTAAACCGCTGTTTAACATGGAGCTTTTTGAAAACAGCTGCCATTAACTTAGACGCGAAGGAACTTCCATTATCCGAGACAACGACTGCGGGAAGTCCAAACCGAGAAAATACATCGTCGACTAAATGTCGAACGATCCCGGGGCTACTCGCATTACGCAGAGGGAAGACTTCTATCCACTTGGTTAGGTAGTCCGTTATGACTAATATATAACGAAAGCCACGGTTGGAACGCGGGTAAGGACCTTTAAGGTCCATAGAAATTACTTCCCATGGCTGGGGAATAGCGCTGGGTTTCATTAGACCCGGGGGCGCCTGATGAGAAACCTTATGCGTTTGACAAACATCGCACGAACGACAGTACTTGAGAACATCCAGAGTCATACCATCCCAACTATACTGACTTTGGATGCGTTTTAATGTTTTTTTGACGCCGAAATGTCCCGCGGATGGGATATCGTGGCTAAGATGCAAAATCCTAGCGCGTAGGGATGTAGGTACTAAAACTCGAAATGTTTCCCATTCGACTGGGTTGGCTTTACCGATGTCTTGGTATAAAATTCTATCGCGGATATCGCAACGGGGCGCAACTTTTTCAACCCAATTTCTGATTGAACCGTTAGCTGGGATTTCATTATCCTCCATATATCTTATTAACGCTCCTAATTTTTCATCAGCTCGCTGCGCGGTGATTAATTCTGTATTGTCGAACCGAACTATAGGGGTAATTTATAATATATATAATGTATAAGAAATATAAATGACTATCAAACAACTGGTCTTAGACACGTCGGCATATCAATAAGGGGTCAAAGGGGCGCTGTGATCTCCTCGCTATCCCACAAAAACAAAGATCTCCCGGTAAAAGGACGGGCCCTTCCCTTACCTGGGGTAAAACACAAACAACCGAATCACCCAATCGCCAAAATATTCGACCAGCAATTATTTCGGGGGAAAGGGGATGGTATATTTCTTATTAATTTGATATTTCGCATTACAGGCCTAGCAGTGTTGTTAGTAATATACCATCCTAAACCTAAAAGATTTTTCCTACAATCGACCAAATATGTAAGGAAATGACTTGATCAAGGGTCAGTCCATGTCAAATCGAGACGTTGGGAGGTACTACCTCACCGATTTGTACATAAAATTTTAGTGCGTAAGTAGCCTTGAATTAATGACCATTTTCAAAATTTTGGCCCTCTATCGATAAAATTGGCCATTTTATGAACAATTGAAATTTTCCCACACCAAAGGCTCCGCCGACCCAAAAATCAACATTTTTGGCCATATCTTCCAGCGACATACCTTTAAACTATCGCAAATTTGTTTTCTATGTGTATTTTGGACAAGGAATCGTATTCTTGCATCAAAAATTACCTGTAGATATTGGTTTGGAAGATATTAACGTTTTCGGGGGGTCTAAGAAACCCCCAAAAAACGGAAATGACGTCACCTTCGATTTTTTTCATTTTTTTATAATTTTTAGTTATTGACCAATGAAGCACACATTTAATGTTTCAACAATGAGAAATGTTTGGTTAAAAATTTATAAGAAAAATTCTAGTTCGAATTGAATTTTTGATTATGTTGATAATAGAGATAATTTGTGAATGACCTTAAAAAAGGTGTTCAAGGTCATCAAAATTTACTTTATCGCTAGGCCATTTAAATGGTTAATGTGCCCTGAAAGTTTGAATTATATGACACTTTTAGTTTCAGACTTATTATACCTGAAGTGTTTGGTCATAGACATGATTCATTTAGAGTTAATATAATTTCGAAATAAACTCTTTACATTGAACATTGTTCAGTTTATGTTAAACAGACATGGTCCAAGAAGACGCACTTAAGGGTCAATAATTCTAATGCTAATAATGTCAAGTAAATGAAACTTTCAGGGCACATTAACCATTTAAAAGCCTCAGCGATAATGTAAATTTTGATGACCTTCAACATCTTTTTCAAGGTCATTCACAAATTATCTCTATTATCAACAGAATCAAAAATTCAATTCGAACTAGAATTTTTCTTATAAATTTTTAACCAAACATTTCTCATTATTGAAACATTAAATGTGTTCTTCTTTGGTCAATAGCTAAAAAATATAAAAAAATGAAAAAAATCGAAGGTGACGTCATTTCCGTTTTTTGGGGGTTTCTTAGACCCCCCGAAAACGTTAATATCTTCTAAACCAATATCTGCAGGTAATTTTTGATGCAAGAATACGATTCCTTGTCCGAAATACACCTAGAAAACAAATTTTCGATAGTTTAAAGGTATTTCGCTGGAAGATATGGCCAAAAATTTTGATTTTTGGGTCGGCGGAGCCTTTGGTGTGGGAAAATTTCAGTTGTTCATAAAATGGCCAATTTTATCGATAGAGGGCCAAAATTTTGGAAATGGTCATTATTTCAAGGCTACTTACGCACCAAAATTTTATGTACAAATCGGTGAGGTAGTGCCTCCCAAACTCTCGATTTGACATGGACTGACCCTCCATTGAACAACGGCGAAGATGTTAAAAAACCAACAACGTTTTGGAGAAACTAAAATATAGCTGCGTTCAGTAACTCTCAACGAAGTATTTGAAAAATTATTTTTGTTGCTAACGGGACGTAGAATCTTGTTGAACGCTTTTTACGCTTCATGTAAATTTTGTAAAATATTTTTTTTTCGCCTGTCCCAGGACAAAAAGTGTAAACTTTTTACCCTAAAACGTTTTATTCGTCTGTTCTCGGGGTAAGATTTACCCTGTCCCGAATTTTGTTCACTTGTTCCAGAGCTCAAACGTAACACTTTTTACTCCTCCTCGAAAGGAGGTGTAGAGGGAGTAATCTAGCTTTGTCGTCTGCTTAAATTTCGTTTCACGAAAACATGACGGGAAACTTTTTATAAATAACCTTTAACCTTTAACTACTCCCTTCTTACTCCAACTCGTTTCTTTCGTCAAGACAGAATTGAAGTAAAATGACGTCATATGGCTACACTTTTTAACCTGCTCAAAAAACCCAGAACAGGCGAAAAAAAACCACCTAATATCGTCTGTTGCGGGCGGCGTCTGCAGCTAGCCTTACTCCGTGCTGCGACGTCACGTGACCGTTGAGCAACGGAAAAAACTGCTCGTACAGCCTATGACTTCGTTGCTCAACGGACGGGCAACGTGACGTCAAGACCGGAAGTTAAAAAACCCGTTCAGTAAAAAACGGCTGAACGTTGAGCTCACTCTGAGCTTTTTTAGAGTTACTGAACGCAGCCTATATTTATTTATTAAATTGAACCATATGTAACATAATCACTCATAAGTATGCCATAAAAGCATTTTCGTTAATGAAACCTTGTTCACGGGATATGACGTAAATTACGTCACTTTCAACTCCGTGACGAAATACGCGTCATCAACTTTACTGATGGGAAACGGAAATTAGTGAGAATTCCTCGCGCGTTTCTGGCTTTGCCCATGTCCAGTTTAGCTCGTGCCTCGCGATCACATGATTTCATTTCCATGGTAACCTTTTCAATAGCGCAAGGATTATAAGAGTTTTTGCATTTTTGGGTCCGCTTAATGTATGTTCCGTGTGAAACAAAGTCTCATTGAATTTTTTTCAATGTAAATGTTATACAGAGGCATACTTATGAGTAATTATGTTTCATATGATTGAACCGATACGCGGTACTTCGGCCGATAGGCCTTCAAGGCGAAGTTCCAAAATAAAAACACGTGACGCGAGTAATTAAAAACACGCGACAAGAGCAATGCGAAAATAACCACGTGACACGCAAAAATAAACCAACTAAAAAGGACTGTCAAAAAGTAGGTTGTTCACAATAAGTTTGATGTAAAAAAAGGGGGGAACGGGGAAAACCGAAGGGGGAAGTCAAATACCAAAAAGGGGGAGGCAAAAAAACTTCAAATGCTTGCAACCAAAACTCAAAACCAGCGACCAAAAAAACGTAGAAGAGAAGAAGAATACACGCGAATAACCTAACAATAATCCATTGGCGAAATTTGAATCCCTCTGAAAACAAAACACTTCCAGGTTATCCAGTTCTGTTTGGATCAACTCATTTCGATCAAATCGGAATAAAGTCAAATTTCGTTCATTGTAATTGGATCTAATGCAACAGATTTCGGATTTCAATTTTCAAACAAAATTGATTTTGAATGTGCCCAGTTTTGACTAACCATTTTTTAAAGTTTTCCCTGTAACTTTTCTCATATTCTTGCGGCAATTATGTAGTAAGGAGGAGGGATTTGTAAAAACGTTACTAAATGTTACGAAACATGTCACACCAGAACCAAAATTATAGACTTTTTTAGCATACAGTCATAATTTAGTACTTGCCTTTCTCATTTATATAATGATTAGATTTCTAGAGCTAAAACAGTAAATACATGGGCATAACCTCTATCGTTTTCTGTACGCAAAACCCCGATGATTTTAGGGATTACCTACGCAACAAACTACTAAGAAGCCACGAAAATGGCCAATCCGTAGGAGGGAACGGTCATTACTTGAATTATTATTTAATTTTTTTTAATTTCAAGGTTTATGGTACTATTATATTTGAGGGAGTAGTGAGGTAATTTAGGGGTGGGTGTCTTTCCAAATTTTACTCTTCGTTAGAAAGGGTATGGCAGTCATTTTTTAATTGACGTAATTTGCGAAGGGTCCCCAAAAACCAAGTGGATAAATTACTTTAAAACCAATTAGCCCCAGTTGGCAATAAGAAATAACGTTACCGTTTATAGTTTATATATTAAAATAATCGTAAAATTATTTGAACAAGGAACCGCAGCTGCGCAATTAAATTTGACATGGTCTCGAAGGTAAGAAAATATTCGCGCTAAACTAATTTTTGAAGTCTGAAAAGTTTAGAGCGTCGCTGGAATGGGTTGAAAATGAAGCCGGCTTGATCTAACGATAATAGGCCCAATAAGAAAATGAGCTAACGCATTCTCGACTTAAAATGAGAGTGGGAAACCCCTTCTCGGATGTACCGTTCCCCCTTTTGTCGGATAATAGCTCCAGCAGCTCCGTCTAGCCCCTTTTCAACTAAATTAGGAGACTCGGGAAAAGGAGAAGCATTTTTAGATCTACTCTCTCTTTCACTCCGTTTTGCGAGTCTTTAAATCGCTCCTTAATTCTAATTAAAGGAAGAACTTTTCGAGAAAAAATTGAGTTTCAGCTTTACGATACTATACGTTTATTCGCTTAAGTCATTTCCTAGAGAAACTTTTGAGTACTCCCGAGGGAGGGGATGTTGGCTTACGGGTATAAGTATACCATTGGAAACCTTAAAGGATAATGAGTAGAAAAATAATTTATTCACTAATGTATAAAAGGTAATTACAAATAGATTCAACGGAATACACGTGATATACCACTATCGAAACACTATCGAACACTGAATATTTATCTTAAAGGGAAACTCTCTGAATGGTACGATTGAGGAACATAATTTATGTCGTTTGGTTTTTGGAGATAAAACTGAAAATTCTCGAATTATTTCAGAGCAAGTTTATCCAGTTATTGTTTTAATAAATTTAAACTTGGTGAATCCACGCAAAACCATTGATTTTATGTTAAATAAATAAAATAAATGAATAGGGCTTAATTTATTATGTTAAATAGATAATTTAAGCCCTTAATTATTTTACATAATTTATTTAAAATAGGCATTTTAAGTCACGCACAGGTCACTATCATGATTATTAGGACACCCTCCAAAGAATAATTCATTATTAAAATTATTAAATCAAGATTAAATAGATTAAATCAAGATTAAATAGATTAAATAGATTAAATCAAGATTAAATAGATTAAATCAAGATTAAATCAAGATTAAATAGATTAAATCAAGATTAAATAGATTAAATCAAGATTAAATAGATTAAATCAAGATTAAATAGATTAAATCAAGATTAAATAGATTAAATCAAGATTAAATAGATTAAATCAAGATTAAATAGATTAAATCAAGATTAAATAGATTAAATCAAGATTAAATAGATTAAATCAAGATTAAATAGATTAAATCAAGATTAAATAGATTAAATCAAGATTAAATAGATTAAATCAAGATTAAATAGATTAAATCAAGATTAAATAGATTAAATCGATTAAATGATTAAATCAAGATTAAATAGATTAAATCGATTAAATGATTAAATCAAGATTAAATAGATTAAATCAAGATTAAATAGATTAAATCAAGATTAAATAGATTAAATCAAGATTAAATAGATTAAATCAAGATTAAATCGATTAAATCTAGATTAAATCAAGATTAAATCAAGATTAAATCGATTAAATCGATTAAATGATTAAATCGATTAAATGATTAAATCGATTAAATGGTTAAATCGATTAAATTATTAAATCGATTAAATGATTAAATCAATTAAATGATTAAATCAATTAAATGATTAAATCACGATTAAATTTTCATTAAATTAATCGTGATTATTAGGACACCGTAAGGCCTAGTGATCTGTCCCTCGGTCACGCAGCTGTTTTTTTATTTACATGTTTTCCGGTAGAGACATGAATTAATTAAAAGACGATGTTTAGAATCCTGTATGTGGTTAGAGCCTCACTACTCAATAAAAGTGCGATGCCGAGAGAGCCCATACCCCATCAATTGGAAGAAAAAGTAACAAAATATTCACAGGGTGCCCCTTTAAAATAAGAAAAGTACGCTATATTTTGTAGAAAAAATGTGGTCATAAAAGGTTTGATACTACTTTAGAAGAACGATAAAAGTAACGAAAACCAGAAGATGTTGGATCTGAAGTGCATTAAAAGCCATCTAAAACATCGAATATTAAATCAGTCGGCGACATCTGCAGATTGCTTTATTCTTTTGGGACCATACAAATATGCGAATTCGCTTCCATTTCGCCCCAAAAAAGCGTCCCTTGGGCCCGCGGGTAAATGGTCGGAAATATACCGACTTCCTGTTACATTTATTTATCTCCGTTCAAAACAAAAAAGTTGAAAGTATTCGGACTAAGAACGTGTAGCGTTTGAATATCTTAGGTATAGGACGCAAATTCTTCGCGTACTACGGTGCAAACGAATTCCGCGGGGAATTCTAAAAGCAAAGGAATCGAAATAAACACGACGCGCGCAAATTTTGTCAACATTTTATTTCTGGGAGGCAGACAAGAGCTACTATCCGAATTAATTGGAAATTTCCTTCTAAAATATGATACGAACTTTCGAACCGACTTGATATTATTATTCTAATTCTAGCGAGAATTCGTTTGGTTTGGAATTCGCCCCGAAGAATGTTGACTCGAATCGAATAATGGAGTTTATCGAATAGCCACGGAATTTATCTTTGCCTCGGCTTTTTCCGAATTTTGTTCGTGATCCAACCATGGGCCAAATAATGATAAATCCAGGACATGCCTCTGGTACCTTCATACGTACTAAATCGGTCGTCCACCAAAAGTAACGGGCGGCCATTTTAGTAGGCGGGGAAAAGGAGCAAATAAAAAAAATTGGGAGCAAAATCAAGCAGAAATTTCCGGTTTCCCGAACGCCATCTTGTGTTGACTAAGTCGAAATTTTGAAATAAGTGGCGGTTGTAATTCGAAAATCCTGCCATATTGGCCCTCATTTTTAGATTAATGTTAACGATTCTAGGAAAGTATATGTTTAATATTATATAATTATATATATTATACTAATTATGAACCTAGTACGTAAAAAAAGTACTTACATTAATAACCACATTAGATATGATAACTGTGAATAAATATTCCAGGATATTTGAAAACTGCCCCTAAAATGACGTAGGTCCGCGATCGCGCATTTTTCCAATAGGGGGCAATAGTGGTCGGGTGTTAGCGCTGTTGGTCGGGTTTTTCGCGTAGAGTCATATCCTGGATTTATCATTATTTGGTCCATGATCCAACCAAACGAATTCTGAATACGGCCGCGGTTACGAGTGAGCTCCCTAGTTACGACAAAAGGATCGATTTACGATACGATTTGAGCTAGATAAGAAATATCATCGTAATCGCTGAACGAAAATCCTCCCAATAGAGTTTGAGCCGCGCAATTACCGGCTAAGAAATTCTAAACAATAACGAATAAACTACTCGAAAATCCGAAATAAATTGGTTTATTTTCTCAAAAAGCACAAATGACCGCTTTACGAAAAGAAAGAGAAAGATGTTCTAAAGTCTCGGCTAAAACTAAACCATCCTAAATCTTAGTGGACATTACGCGATCAAAGGGACTTTGTCGGAAGCCTTGATATGGAAAGCTGGAGGGGATTTACGATCTCCATTTCGAATCGTACGGAATAAACTTCGCTAAAAGATTTCCGAGGAGAACCGCGCTACACGTATACAATATCTATTACATTCTCGAATCTTTAAAGGCGGTAAATATGGCCAACTCTTTAGAAACTTCGCGGGGGCAACTTTCGTTTGAAATACGGGAGCGCGATTTCGAGGAGTCGCCGCGCCTGAAGACCGCGGTGACAATCTTTACCGCGTATTTCTCGAGATAAGTAACCATAGGATCCGTTCAATAACGTGGCGAACGACTCGGCCAACTTTCGACAGTCTCTTAGCGGAAAGCTATTACCGTCATCTCGAGCTGACTTTTAAAACGTTTCCAAACGAAACATTACGCTGATTTACGCCACACGGCGTCGCTACAGCCCGCTGGATAATAGTGGATTTCCCTTTTTCGTCTTACTCGTAAGTGTGCCTCTGCGTAACATTTACATAGATAATATTTCAATGAGACCTCGTTTCAAACGGAACATACAATCAGGGGACTCAAAAACTGAAAATTTTTATTATGTTTAGAAGGTAACCTTGAAAACTAAATCAGGTGATCCCGAGGCGCGAGCTAAACTAAAAGTTGTTAAAGTTAGAAATACGCGAGGAATTCTGCGCGTTTTCGAAATCCGCTTCACAAAAGGCCCATTTTCATGCTCGCTGGTAGCGGATAAAAATTGTCCAAATTCGCATCCGCCACTCGCAAGCGTAAAAAAAAATATCTGTTTGAAACAGATCGACGTGGAAAGTTAAAAAGTGTGTCGGAAGCGGATTTTGTCGATTTTTACCCGCTACCAGCGAGCGTGAAAATGGGGCTTTAGTAGTGTTCGTACGGGGACCCCGACCCCGGCCCCGACCCCGGCCCCGACCCCGACCCCGACTGTCGCAAATCAAGTCGGGGTTTTCCATTTTTCGGGGTTATGTTTTCGTAGTGTAATTTTAAATTTTCGCGCCGACGCACCCCGCTAAATCCTAAAAATATAAAATAGATAGGTTCCTCTTTTCCCTTTTTTCGTGGGCGACAATAGAATGATCCGAATGACCTTCGGCTGATGCCGCTGACGTAGCTCTCGCTTGACGCTTGACTCCGACTTGAGTCACTTTTTTAAGTTTTAGTTTCATAATTGCCGTTGTTTCGGACTCTCTCAGTCTCAGATAAGGAGTGTGGAGTTACAACGTTTGTAAATAACTTGTGAATTTATAAAACAACTTATTTAAACAATAACAATGCCTAAGCTATAGACCTCTATTTTAAAATCTACCTATCTTATCTATTATTACTATAGTCCTAGTCGATAATTCAAAGTAACGGTAAAAAATGCCGCCGATCCGTTTTGTAAAATATTTTCGGCGGCGTAATCGTCGGCCATTTTCGGTATGGAGATACAGGCCGGAAGGCAGGCAAGGCTGGCAGATTTCGATAGATCGAAAACGGCCAACTCTCTCAAATGTTTTCGTTTTGAAAACGAAAATTTTGCGGCGTAGCTATCGACTAAGACTATTACTAATAGTCCATAGGCTCATAGGCTGGCTTACACAAGATACACTATCTAACCTTAAATCGTAAAATTGGGGTATTTTTATAATTTTTCTATTCTTAATAAATACAAAGAATTTTCCATCCCCGACCCCGACCCCGACTTGTTTTTCGCGGGGTTAGACCCCGACTTTATTTTGACCCCGTACAAACACTAGGCTTTACCTTAGTTTCCCTTCAATAAAGCTGATGACGCGTATTTCGTTACGGAGTTGTAAGTGACGTAATTTACATCATAACCCGGGAACAAGGTTTCATTAAAGAAAATACTTTTATAGTATACTTATGAAGGAAAATGTTACGTATGCCATTACGCGAGGATGTAAAAAAGTTGCTCTATTCCGTGTCTATTTTCGGAGGCTCCTCTTCATGGTCACCGAGTATCCGGATCTACTTTTTTCTCGTCGAAAGGTTTCGCATTTTTAGCTCGTTTTTCCGCGACGTTTCCAAATGCACGGATTATCTTTCCGCTCGTCCGTACTTTGCTACGACGGCTTGACCTCGTTTTCGGGAAATACCTCTTTCTCCGAGAACGGTGTCCGATTCAAAACTAACTTCGAAATCACCGAAATTCAGCTGAAACCGCTCGACGCCGAACGGAACTCCGAATTGGTTAGAAACCAAGAAAATGCTTCAAAAGAGGAGTCGTGTCTGGTGAGTAAGTTTTCGCGTCCGGTCTACACCGGACGCCGTTTAAAAGCGAACGAGAACTTTTGAGGGATTTATGACGCACTTAAATATAAAAGCTTTGAACTTAAATTTAATCATAGAGTCTTTGTTCTCCAGTAAATCGTCTTTGATTTCACATTTACTTCCTCATTCTAGCGCGTAAAAAATGTTTGTGAATTTTAGTTAAATAATGAGGCATAATTTTGTTTAAAGCTATATTGAAAAGGAGAGTTTATACGTAAAAATTAGTTTACGTTTATTAGCGTATATACCAAAATAAAAAGCGTTCTACTATATTTAAAACAAAGGAATGAAAATGCTTTTTATTTTTGGAGCTACTGCAAACTGAACCAAGGCATCGTTAAAGACAAAGCCAAGGGTCTCTTTTTTAGAGCTAAAACTCGTCAGCAGCTCGAGAGGCGTCTGTCAGGTGATTAAAGTGTTTTATCCGTCCCTGCCATCCTCCGTTTCATCCTTCTCACGCGACGCGAAGAGGACAGTCCACCACATACAGGAACCGAACGTTAAAAATAGCTCAGGTCCGGGATCTTGGACCTCAACACCACCGGTTCCCAATAGGGTCGAAGACGGCCGGCTCGGGCCCACGCAGACGTCACCCTCCCAGCCACTCGCCCTTCTCTATTCGATGAGGGCCGCCTCCCTTCAACTCGTATCTTCGAGTCTCGCCACGGATTTGATCCCGAAGAAGCGCGGACGAGTTGCCCCGTTAAAAATGATTTGATGTAGTTCGCCCCTGAGCATCCGGGTGACGGCTTTCCCTCGCAACCCGTTAATATTGCGTCCACCAAAAGGAAGAAAGTTATTCGGGTGGTACATCGTGTTCAGGGGTGAAGGGAGGGGGTGCGGGAGGCTTACTTCGCGGTTTATCACGAAAGGCGGCTACAGAAAAGAAATGGCTCTTCTTTTTCTTCTTGGTAGCGCCAACTACGAGGAGGTTTTGCTAAGAAGATTAAGGGAACACACACACAGAGAGAGATATATATAGAGTATCCGCGAATGCATTCCTCTATCTGTTGAATAGCCGCCCCAACCGTCACTACGATGATATATGCAGAGGCATTTATTACACGGGCGAGTGCCCGTAAGAAACGAGATTATTAGGCCCAAAAAACCACGGTTGCGAATTGAATCAAGGCTAACTTTCTTTCGCGGATAAGGTGGAACAAACCTAAAGTGAACTGGCTCTGAAGCCATTTGAGACACTCCATTTATAAATATATATCAACTTAAAATAGACAGTAAACGGCCATTAATAGAATTTCAAATTTGTCGCGTTACGCGAATAATAATATTTTTTAAGGCCTATAGGCTTCGTGGCGGGTTTCGTCACATTCATAAATATACATCAATTTAAAATAGGCATTAAACCGAGGGATCCGACATTTGCAAATGTCTCCATACGGGATTTGGAATTTCAAAGTAATTTCATAACACGATTTTCGTGCTGATTTCTGGTGTTTTAGGCTGATTTCGAGATCTTGGAATTGATTTTCACCCAGATTTCGATATTTTCAATTTGATTTCAAGATTTCTAAAATCATTTATCGTTGGAGTGTGTATTTAATTGGTACGAATTTTTGATCCCTCGCGTTAAACGGTTATTAATTTGATTTCTTTGATGACTCGAGTATATATGGTATATAAAGTTATTAAAATCAAACAAACATGTTAACTGTTTCGTCTCCACTGTCATTTACAATTCAAACTCAACTATAAGACGCGCTAAAATTAGCCAGTCAATAAAATAAAAACCGAGCGAAAGGAACGTAAAAACAGAGTCAGATGTTTGTCATCAAAGTCCGGCGTTGCGAAGTCATTAAAGTTATTACTAATAAGAACGCGGGGCGTGTGGTCGGAATTAATCGGAACAGCATTGAGAGACAGATCAGGTTTCCAAAGAGCTTTCAGCGGCGGTTCATTTCGAATGCGTTTCAATTTGAGGAACTCAACCAATACCCTCGAAATGTATACGTTTATAATTACGAAGAAACGGGAAATTATATAAATGCCGACGAAACGTTTCGAGACAATATAGTAAACAAATTAAGAAAGTTACCGACTAAAGCCGCGTTCACACTAGACACTTTTGAACCATTTTAAAACGGTTTCGAAAGATCAAATTGTAAAATTTAGCTATCGAATGCATTTATTGTATGGCTATTTAATACAGTTGACACCGAAAATGTTCAATTTTACTTTGAACACGGCTTAAATGATCCTAAAGTATCGTTTAGAAAGCTAAAACCGAAACACTCAAATGATGGAAAATAAAGGCGGAAATTTTAAGCAATTTCATTAGCTAAATTCGGGAATTCCAGTCTAATTAATTAACGTTTAGAAGGAGAATTTCGTAAGAGAAAATAAATACAAAATAAACGTTTCTAAATTAATTCTTTAACATATTTGTAAGCGACGATACGAGCGAAGAACGGACAACCGGGAAAAGTGAAAATAACGAAAGCGAATGCAACGTACAAACAATATCTCACCTCTGACGCTGAGGGTCGAAATTTTTGAGTAAACACTCTCAAAAATTGGGATGGTCGATCTATCGACGCGGAAATAACCGGTTTATCGTATAAACAAGTGGGAAAAGGATGAAAGACGCATAACACGCCGAATTAGATATTTTTTTATAACTCTACCCCGCGAGAAGCAGACTTAGTTTGCGCAAACTAGATGGCGGGTTGAAGAACTGAGAAAGCGTCCAAACGAAGAGAGTGTAGAGAACAGCGCTGCGGAGAGGGATCGGAGACGTCCGACCGGCCACAATGTTTGCTGTACTTTGTCGAGAGACGGAGCGCCAGCACACTTGGCGCTTCCACGCGGAGAAGCCCCCCTCCGTCTCCTCCAGCATCCCCATCATGCCCGGTGCCGGTAAACGCCGCTTGGAAGAAATCAGACAAAGGCTTAGCGGCCTTTTCGCCCAAATGTGGCGTGACGCGGTACGGGCTACGCGATCATCGCGACCACCATTTGAGTCAAACTATCAGTTGACGCGAAACGTTAGATGGAAGAAATGACTGAATAGGGACAAAGGTATAGACCCAAAAATGGATTTATATTAGAAACCTTTTTGGTGTTTCGGTATATTGGGAAAGTTTCGTCGGATCCCCCCTTAAGCCTTAAAAAATTCGATAAGGGCGTTAAATGTAGGTTAAAACGCGATTGATCAAATTTATTGTTCCTCTATTTTGATATTGGAATTCCAAAGCGAGTTCGTATTTTTATCGGGTTGAAGGACTATCGCTTCGGACGGTTCTCGGAATTTCAGAGTCGATTGGAAACGAATGCCCTGATTTGATATATTAAGTTATATTGGTCTTGTCTTCCGCTAGCCCCGGGATTCGTAAAGGAGACAATACCTCGTGCCAGGCGGAAAACAGACTCTTCAAGCCTAACCGTTTCTATCTCGGCTCTTTAGACATCTACGAATGGCGGAAAAGTACGTTTCGCAGTCACCTCGCTCGTCTGCCTTCGAGAGATAGAGAAAGAAAGATAAGCGAATTCGAATACACTTTCTCAGCACGAATTTCCCGGATTTTATTTCCAGCCTATACTCGTAGATCCGGGGGAATATTGCCCATTTTATCTCTAGACATCGCGCCAGATAGATTTATGATGGATATCCCGGACTGGATCTCCTCTCTTTTTTTAGAGACATATTGAAGATTTCGCGAGATTGAAGCGCTAAAGTCAGATGTAAACACGAACTGCCGTCGAAATAAACTTGTACTTCTTCACTCCAATTTCGACGCGAGATACGTTCTCAGCAACCGGAAGTGTCATATATTCTAGGGTGTGGGGCTGTTCACAAATTACGCAAAGTTCTTTTTCCATACCCCTACCCCTCCTAATGCAAAGTAACATTTAAGAACTGCCCAAACCCATGGCTGCCCAAATTCTTTAGCCTGAAAAGGTCGATATTGACCTTCAAAAGCTTTATCTCTAAAATATACCAAAATCTTATAATACAAAATAATTAATAGGAGAGTAATAGAAGTTTATTGTACATGAAAGATAAAGTGTATACACTTATTGGACCCTTTTTTTTGGCGACGGATCCAACATGAATTCGTACAAATCCCGTACACTCTAGAGAAAAATGATTTTACAAATTTTGAAATCAATTTGAAACCCCGAAATTAGTTCCAAAATCTCGAAATCAGCTCAAAAAAACGAAAAATCAACGTGAAAATCGTTCTTTGAAATCTCAAAATCAGTTTCTGATTCCTTAAATCACTTCTGAGATTCAAAATATTTCAAAAGTCAGAATAATAAAATTAAATTTTAACACAAGGTGATCTCGACCTTCAAAAGGTGGATTTTTCAAATTAGAAATTTGTCTTAAAAGTATTAAAATTCTTTATTTAAGGTTATTTATTTATTTGTTTTACGTCTGCAAAACTAATCGTACTATTATAAATGAAAAAAACAACAACTAAGTTCTTAAAATTATTGAGAATTCGGGTTTCGTTATAAGACTATGATGTGTGACGTAACATTTGAACGATATCCACCCCCCCCCCCACTTGTAACATTTATTAACGCTTACGTAATTTGTGAAAGGCCCCTATATCAGTAACTCGATCTAGTTACTCTCTTATTTAAAAAAACGGTCCCTATAGAAAGGTAAAAAATAAATAAACGGAATTAATTAATTAGATTGAAGAAAAAGAAAAAATTCGGTAAAGGTATTCTATTTATATACTGCCTATAAAAAAATATATTTAATTTTAGGTAAATAAAAAAAATCAGCAGGCTGAATATTAAAATTGCGATATGTTTTTTTTTCCGCCAACATTTTTCCTTTAATATGTTTTTTTGGCGTATACCTTCTTGAATAATAATCGCGTGGTATCTCGGAAAGCGGCAATTTGAATTTTTTAAGGTTGCCCTCCATCCCCCAAGATTACCGCTATTTTACACTTATCGTAGAGCAAACACAATTTATTCCCGCATTGCCGAGTTACGTAGTAACCTCATAGTATTGGGTTTCTTTATCAGCTCCGTAAACTAAACCGGGGTTTGAATTTGGTAAAGCTAAAGATAACCATGGGTGATATGGACCGACGTTCAAATTCAATTTCAAATGAAAAATAGTTTTACCCATTTACGCTTTCAATTTCCAAAATAAACGCGAAATCCCAAAATTGTAGGGACCATAAGTAACATATTAAATATTAGTATGACACTTCCTATTCTCCCGACGATTCTTAATGATACTCTGTATCGCCAATGACTAAGGACTGATTTAAGGGGTTTTCCCCCGAGTTCTTCCGTTTCCTCTTTCCATAAAAACTTGTCGAGGTTAACGGTAATACTTATAGCGTTTTCCATTTGACTGCTCTCGAGCGCTCAAGAACGATCTGATCAACATTTTATGTTCCATTTGCGTGCTCGGATTTGCTCCGATCAAGTTTTCGCGTGTTCCATTTCCCGCTCTCGGGTGCTCCAAGATCGCCCAAAACTGATCTGCCGATTTTGACAGATCAACGGATCGAGATCGAGATCGAGATCGGAGCAAATTTTTGCGTGTTCCTTTTAATTTGGTTGGCAAAATGGCAGACCAAGACGTGAAAATTAATATTACTAGCAGATGAAAAACAACAAAGCGCGGGAATATGTTAATGTTATGTTCCATTTGCGGTTTTACTCTAGTCGATTGGGGCGAGATCTATGACGTCAGAGACAGATTCGGAGCGAATCTCGAGCAATCAAATGGAAAACGCTCGAGTGTAGGGAGCTGTTGGCTCGCGTGGCATGAAGGGCTTGCCACAACCCTCCTACGCATTGTAACCCGGCCACCTGTTTAAAGGCATTATAAGTCGCTAGATGACTTGGGCCTATCCGAATGATCAGCCAAGGCTATTTCAACAATAAAAATAACGATTACTTCACCAAAATAATGATAAATTATTGAATTGTAAGTCCAGGGTTGCCAAAAACCTGTTTTTGCCGGGACCTGTAGGAAAAACTACTAAAAACCGGAAAAAATTGAAAAAACTCTTTTCATGCTAAATTAATCATTGATATATCTATTAAGTGACTAATTTGGTCATTGCAAATAGGAAAGATGAAAAAAAGCCAGAAGAAGAGTGAATAGAATAGAAGAATATACTGCTTTTATTATTTATTTTTTATTGAATTTTGCCACTAGAGGTGGAAAAAACCATGGAAGTACGATTTTCCACACGGTTTTTAACAGGAAAACAATAGGTGGAAAAATCTAGTTTTTTCCAGCCGGTTTTTTCCACCCTTCTATAGCACAATTGTACCAACCCTGATTGCAACGTAAAATTCACTATTAAAAACATCACCTTATTTTCTAAAGTTAGTTATTTTCGAATTTTAAACGTGTTCACTCGTATTTATCCACAGTAGCCTGGTAGTAATTACGCAGTCATTCCGCGACAAAATATCATTAACCTAAATCGTTAAGTGTCATACTTTAGCTTATTACGTTACTTATGTAGGAACGTATCAGTCGCACATCATCCCCTTTTTCTCAAGATACTTAAATATTATTAGGGAAACAGAAAGTTGTACAATTCTATGGTAATTTTGGAAGAAATGTTTTAAAATTTCGAGTCTAGGTGGAAAAAACCTTTTTGTAGAAAAATATTCGATTGGCCCCCGGAATACGGTTCCTTTTTTACATTTAGAATTCGGGTCTGTAAAATAAAATAAAATCGACTCCGGAAAGGTCCCAACTTTATTTTTTTCTGCGAAGGGCCGCGGCTTTTTTATTATTATTTGTCATTTTGATCGAATTATAGGAAATTGCGTTACCGGGACTGGTACGGGCTTAACCAGCGTAGCCCACCCGAAATAAAAAAAGATGTTGGAAAAGGGGGGAGGGGAAATGTATTTCGCGTTGAAAAGCAACCGGAGGATTTTCAAATATAGAATGAACACGACTATGTTTTCGTCGAGAGCCTGGGGATGTAATTTCACTTTCAACCGATATATTACACAGCGCCGTCACCAGCCTTAAAATGTAGCTGGGGCACAATTACTAACTACATATTTGGCAAGGGTAAACTGATGTTTCAGTTTCGTGTAAAAGTAAAATTAGATGACATTTAAACAAATAATTTAAATTGACAATCATAAAATGAATTACTTTTAAATTTTTACAAATCAGGGCGAAGTTACAAGTTCCACTTGAAACTTCGCCCTGAAGGCCTATCGGCCGAAGTACCGCGTATCGGGATTAACGTATTAAATAAATATATTTTAGTTTCCCCAAACGTTGTTGGTCTTTTTTACCTCTTCAACCGTGTTCATTGTTACCTTTAGACCAACGGTGGTTCTCGTTTTCTTAGATGACATTAAACCCATAATTTAAACTGGAAAACATAAAATGAAATACTGAAAGATTTAGGTGGCCCCAAAGGCCCTAATTCCAAATTTTTCCCAAAATCCTAGTTGGGGCCAAACAAATTGCAAGGGGGCTCGACCCCTTCTAGTGATTAGCCTAATATTACGTACATTACGATAAATTTGGTCAAGATGGCAACCATGGTTTAAAGTCGGGGCTTGATGACGTCGAGCTCAAGATAATTTGAATGCCCGTTTATAATTTGTACCGGATTGAGAGTCGTCGATGGGCGAAATAGGTGAGACAATCGCTAGTAGGCCACATTTATTCGACACCGTGAAAGACAAGTCGGAATTCCGAGGAAAGAGAATCAATCGATACACCAACTCGCGAGGAGCGATTTCTCTCCGCTGGTCCGAGATAGCCGCGAGCTGCTTTCCACTTTCTCTCCTCGATTGCCGCCTAATCGGATTTTCCGGAAATAAATATCCATTTAATCCACGCCATTATTTTTAAACATTTCAGGCTGAAGGGATATTTCATACCGAGTATGTATTCGGATTAACAGATAATATGCTGCCGCCAATATATCCTCTGATTCCATTAGAGAGATCTATTCGTGCTTATTACCGTTGAAACAGTATCCATTCCCGTTCAAATTTTTGTCTTCCAACCATTCCCATTCTATTGGGCAAAACGTTTACATTCCCGCTAATTCCTGAAATTTCCATTTCCGATTCAAGTATTAGAAATAGAACGAAAATCCATTCCCCATATCACTCTCAAAATCAACTTTTCCATCCATTCCCCATATCACTCTCAAAATCAACTTTTCCATCCATTCCCCATATCACTCTCGAAATCAACTTTTCCATCCATTCCCCATATCACTCTCAAAATCAACTTTTCCATCCATTCCCCATATCACTCTCAAAATCAACTTTTCCATCCATTCCCCATATCACTCTCGAAATCAACTTTTCCATCCATTCCCCATATCACTCTCAAAATCAACTTTTCCATCCATTCCCCATATCACTCTCGAAATCAACTTTTCCGTCCATTCCCCATATCACTCTCGAAATCAACTTTTCCATCCATTCCCCATATCACTCTCAAAATCAACTTTTCCATCCATTCCCCATATCACTCTCAAAATCAACTTTTCCATCCATTCCCCATATCACTCTCGAAATCAACTTTTCCATCCATTCCCCATATCACTCTCGAAATCAACTTTTCCATCCATTCCCCATATCACTCTCGAAATCAACTTTTCCATCCATTCCCCATATCACTCTCGAAATCAACTTTTCCATCCATTCCCCATATCACTCTCGAAATCAACTTTTCCATCCATTCCCCATATCACTCTCGAAATCAACTTTTCCATCCATTCCCCATATCACTCTCGAAATCAACTTTTCCATCCATTCCCCATATCACTCTCGAAATCAACTTTTCCATCCATTCCCCATATCACTCTCGAAATCAACTTTTCCATCCATTCCCCATATCACTCTCGAAATCAACTTTTCCATCCATTCCCCATATCACTCTCGAAATCAACTTTTCCATCCATTCCCCATATCACTCTCGAAATCAACTTTTCCATCCATTCCCCATATCACTCTCGAAATCAACTTTTCCATCCATTCCCCATATCACTCTCGAAATCAACTTTTCCATCCATTCCCCATATCACTCTCGAAATCAACTTTTCCATCCATTCCCCATATCACTCTCGAAATCAACTTTTCCATCCATTCCCCATATCACTCTCGAAATCAACTTTTCCATCCATTCCCCATATCACTCTCGAAATCAACTTTTCCATCCATTCCCCATATCACTCTCGAAATCAACTTTTCCATCCATTCCCCATATCACTCTCGAAATCAACTTTTCCATCCATTCCCCATATCACTCTCGAAATCAACTTTTCCATCCATTCCCCATATCACTCTCGAAATCAACTTTTCCATCCATTCCCCATATCACTCTCGAAATCAACTTTTCCATCCATTCCCCATATCACTCTCGAAATCAACTTTTCCATCCATTCCCCATATCACTCTCGAAATCAACTTTTCCATCCATTCCCCATATCACTCTCGAAATCAACTTTTCCATCCATTCCCCATATCACTCTCGAAATCAACTTTTCCATCCATTCCCCATATCACTCTCGAAATCAACTTTTCCATCCATTCCCCATATCACTCTCGAAATCAACTTTTCCATCCATTCCCCATATCACTCTCGAAATCAACTTTTCCATCCATTCCCCATATCACTCTCGAAATCAACTTTTCCATCCATTCCCCATATCACTCTCGAAATCAACTTTTCCATCCATTCCCCATATCACTCTCGAAATCAACTTTTCCATCCATTCCCCATATCACTCTCGAAATCAACTTTTCCATCCATTCCCCATATCACTCTCGAAATCAACTTTTCCATCCATTCCCCATATCACTCTCGAAATCAACTTTTCCATCCATTCCCCATATCACTCTCGAAATCAACTTTTCCATCCATTCCCCATATCACTCTCAAAATCAACTTTTCCATCCATTCCCCATATCACTCTCGAAATCAACTTTTCCATCCATTCCCCATATCACTCTCGAAATCAACTTTTCCATCCATTCCCCATATCACTCTCGAAATCAACTTTTCCATCCATTCCCCATATCACTCTCAAAATCAACTTTTCCATCCATTCCCCATATCACTCTCAAAATCAACTTTTCCATCCATTCCCTAACCGAAAATAAGATATCAATCTAATTCCAGCCCATTCACGCGGTATTCCCACTGTTACCATGGTAAATGGTAAACATTATGCGAGGAAATGCGAATGGGCGTGGTTTTTCTTCTAGGAATCACAAGGCGAACTAGCTGCTGTAATACCAAGAATTAATTTATTGGTCTTTAAGAAGACTTTCTCCCCAATCACGAAGGGGGGGGGGGGGCAAAGGAAACGTCGCGATTCCATAGTGGCGTACGAAGTCAGTTTTAGGGAACCAATGTGTTACCAGGATATTTTTTATACCCAAGCTATCGAGTGCCTTTTACCACCATTAATTCAGATGTCCGGCTTATAATGCGTAGGGTGGTGATGAAAAGCCCTTTGTGCCACGCGAGTCAACAGATTCCTACGTTTACTATTACCGTTAACCTCAACAAAGTTTTATGGAAAGGGGCAACCGATGAGCTCCCCTTTAACCAGTGGGAGTTGTTCCGAGTTTAAACCCAGTGCCACCAGCTGGGATCGAACCCGTCTCCTTTTGCTTCGAGGTGAAAGTGCTAACCACTCCGCAACCCCACTCCAACACATTACTTCTCGCTAACAAGGAGACATCCCGAAGTGTAAACCACCAATTTTGTTCAAACTCGGGGGATTGGACCTTCATGTAACTTGAAAAATCCTAAAGGGAATTTATTCAATGGGCAACCGTTTTGCCATGGCAACGAAAAATGTTTTTGACAACAAAAAAATTTAATTTTCCCCATGTGAAAAATTTGAACAAATTTAAAAAAAAAATAGAATGCCAAAAATAGACAATATAGATAAAAATTGCCGAAAAAAATTAAAATTGATCAACTTTTGATCAATTTGAACAAAAAGTACAAACATTGAAAAAATATTTCGAAATTGTTTGAAATAAATTATTTTTTCCAAATTGTTTGAAATAAATTATTTTTTCCAAATTGTTTGAAATAAATTATTTTTTCCCAATTGTTTGAAATAAGTTATTTTTTAACAATTGTTTGTAATAAATTATTTTTTTTCCAAATTGTTTGAAATAAATTATTTTTTCCAAATTGTTTGAAATAAATTATTTTTTCCAAATTGTTTGAAATAAATTATTTTTCCAAATTGTTTGAAATAAATTATTTTTCCAAATTGTTTGAAATAAATTATTTTTTCCAAATTGTTTGAAATAAATTATTTTTTCCAAATTGTTTGAAATAAATTATTTTTTCCAAATTGTTTGAAATAAATTATTTTTTCCAAATTGTTTGAAATAAGTTATTTTTTAACAATTGTTTGTAATAAATTATTTTTTCCAAATTGTTTGAAATAAGTTATTTTTTAACAATTGTTTGTAATAAATTATTTTTTTTTCCAAATTGTTTGAAATAAATTATTTTTTCCAAATTGTTTGAAATAAATTATTTTTTCCAAATTGTTTGTAATAAATTATTTTTTTTTCCAAATTGTTTGAAATAAATTATTTTTTCCAAATTGTTTGAAATAAATTATTTTTTCCAAATTGTTTGAAATAAATTTTTTTTTCCAAATTGTTTGAAATAAATTATTTTTTCCAAATTGTTTGAAATAAATTATTTTTTCCAAATTGAAAAATATTAATAAATTTAATTTTTTTTTATCAAATGAGGTAAATTTGATCAAAAGCAGTAAATTTGATCAAAAACGATTATAATTGATTGGAATTGATTGAAATAGATTATTTGTGAAATATCGAAATAATATATAGATAAATTGGTGTATTTGAAAAAAAAATATTTTGGTCAATTTGGTCAACAATGATCAAAATGGGAAAAATGTTAAATTTAAAAAATATATAAAAAATGACTAAATTTTAACAAAAAACTTTAAAATAGTTTGAAATAAAATATTTAAAATTTTTATTGTCAAAAAGATTTTTCGTTGCCATGGCAAAACGGTTGCCCATTGAATAAATTCCCTTTAGGATTTTTCAAGTAACGTGAAAGTCTACCAATGCCCCGAGTTTGAACAAAATTGGTGGGTTTCGCTTCGGGATGCCTCCTTTATTCACTGTAATACCATTTCAACTGTATCAGCATCCCAACGCGTAAGTAATCCCTGATAGTTTAGTCCACTATTTCTATCCCATTTCTCGAGAGCGGCGAGATAGGTTGAAGAAATCTCAAAATTATCCGTTATATTTACGATCGTACAAACGTGAAATTCTTTTAAAACAAAAGTTTTCTCGGTGAGAAAGAGAACGTATCGTACTTTCGTTATAAACGGCGGATGGTCGCTAGAAAAAGCGCAGGGGATGCTTTATTTTGAAATCTGGACAAACGTTCGCGAAGAGAAGGACGAAAAAGGAGAAAAATAATAAGAAAACAGAGCCAGCGATGGAAGAAGGAACTTCGATAAATCTTCGTCCGCTCGAATCGCGGCGCTTCCAGTTCACTCGGCAAATCGAAGCGAGGGGTTTTCGTCTCCTCGAGAGACGGCGGGCGGAGGGTCCCCGAGGACGCGGGGTCTACGGCCGCGGATAAATTGCGCCAGATAAGAGACACAGGTGTCCGAAACTACTTTAAGCGACCTTACACCATCCATTAGAAGAAATTACGCGTCGAGTGACACACCACCCCGTCAAATGCCAGCTCCCGAAGGACCACCGCTACCCAATTTGTAGTATAAACAGAGCCAACGACCGCAAAAAAATGTTAATTACATCATAATAGGAATTGCCGCCGTCTGTAACAAAAAAGTAAAAGACTCAATCGACTGAAGCGGGAAGTTAAAAGTACGCCTAATTGTTTATCCTACGCCTTTAGACGGAAAAAGCAATGAGCGAGAGTCTTAAGAGAGCGGTCAAAAATTAATGTCCCTGCTTCCGTAGATTTGCGCGGCTTGGTCAAGTAACACTTTCGAGAATATGGGAAGGATGTTTTCCGGAGCGTGGCCTAATTGGTCATTCCGCGAAACTGCTTCCACGGATTAATTCACGTCGCAACCGGACGTTTTGATCCTTCACTAATTGAAGCGTTTGTTTCTAGAGGGCGTAATGATCCCTCGTTTTGTAAACAATGAGTTGGGTAGCGAAAATTCGAACCCAAATTAATAATACGAACAAGCCGATCGCCGCCACTGTCATATCAAACCAAAGCTCGTCTCTAGTTCGTACAAATATTACCCAAATATGATCCAAGTCACTATTATAAAGTTCCTATGAATTTCCAGCGCTATCGAGCCATAGCTGAACCACTCCGACAATGAACAGCTATTTCTATACTAAAATATTAACCATGTAAATTTTTGCTAAAAGAATTTGATTAAGTATTGGAATTACAAATTCATTCGAATATCATTATTGAAATTACAACACCATTTGCGAAAATGCTTCTATTAGTATTACAGATCCAATTTCGAAATTCCCTTAAGATCCAAAGGACAGTTCGCGATAAATTCAGTTTGGATACCAAAGTGTCCAGCTCCCTTAAAGCGCAGAGCATCCAAGCGCTGTTCCCCTATCTTAGATCTCAATTAGAGCGGTTTATAAAATGATCAGTTACCAGGCTGGGTGGTTTATAAAAAGTCCAGTTGCCAATATGTCTAGTTTCCTAAAAATCGAATTTTCCCAAAAAATAGTTCTAAATAGTATTAAATCGAGTACCCTAAAGGATTTAGAATTATCATTAAGTTGCCTAGGTGATGAATTAGAATGTGGTGGATATTATAAAATTTTCAGAAACAAATACAAGGGAATGGTAATGGTTAAACAAATAATTTATTTAACGCTACTAAAAAAGATTAAAAAAATATATCCACACTGTTAATCTATCTTACTATTAAACCTATCCACGCTGTTCAGTTATCTTACTATTAAACATATGAACGATGTTAGGCTATCTTACTACTAAGCAAATCCACACTGTTAAGCTATCTCAACATCTATAACGCTAAAGTACTAATGGGTTCATACGATACCATAAATGTATAACTTTCATGGGTTACCATCAACATCAAGCATGGCATTCACGATTATGTCACATTAACAAAACGCGATTCGGATTTGCCAGATTGCCAAATTCAAATTAACAATGAGCACCAGTGGCGTAGACAAGGAGGGGTGTTTCCGGGTCCAGATCTCCCCCCTTGGGCCTACCTTTGACTGTACTAATTTTGCACCCTCTTCTCGACCCTCCTCTTAACATTTACGTACTTCGACCCCCCCCCCTTGACGAATTTCTGGCTACGCCACTGGTAAGCACTAGTCTGCGAATTCGGGTAGTTGGTTCCTTGCCGAATTTTTTAAAGAAGTAATAATACTCATGCGAATTTCTTTTATGAGGAATAATACTATAGGTAACTAACAGCTAGGAGCAACAAACACACAAGAACGTTTTTCATTGGCTAGACGCTTTAGCGCCTGCCGCCGTCGGAAGGGAAAAATTCGGAAATTGTCTTCCCCCCCCCCCCGCCCGTAAAACGTTCAGCGTAAAGGCTCGTGACGCTCGTCCAATGAAATTCGTACACAACCCTTCGTTAGCGTGTTTAAAGGCTAGCTGCGTTCTCCTTGTGTTTGTTGCTCCTAGATAACAGAATCTACATCATTTTTAAAAGAGATAAATAATATGTCACATAAAAGAGTAACCTTTGCTTGCTGGCAAGAGACTTTCATTATTAATTCTCCGTTAATTTTCGGAATACGAAATCCATACTTTAACTTCCTTCGTGGTTTTAGTAACCACAGAGGCGACGACGGTTTTTTATATAACAAGAAATTTTATTATAATATCACAGTTTCTCACATGGTACCGGTTTTATTTAAAAAAATCGTACTGAATATTATAATGTTCCAAATGAAAATAATGCGACAAGGAAGCGCGAGAAGCAGTGGGAATGATGATGAAAATGATACTAACTCGACCAATACAATGTTAACTTTCGATTTCAATTTTACGCTACAAAGTAATTTAGACAGAGAAA
Organism: Leiobunum rupestre; assembly: GCF_980474605.1. Lineage (NCBI taxonomy): Eukaryota > Metazoa > Arthropoda > Arachnida > Opiliones > Sclerosomatidae > Leiobunum > Leiobunum rupestre. The sequence continues at coordinate 38,647,211 of NC_143389.1, forward strand.
ATACTATGTAATAAGTTTAATTAATTAAATTTAGTTAATTTTTATAAAATGGAAGATGTTTATAGACTTAGGAACCAGAAAGTTAAAGATGTGTTTTTGGGTTAAAAGCTCTGAGCCAACCCATAAATCCTGGCTTGATAGATTTGATTTATCTACAGGTTTGGTCCCCTTTGTTAATTGCATTAAAACTAGATTAGGTGGTTCAAGATCGGATCATCTTGGCGTATACCTCGATTTAGATTTACCTTGCAATGAAAATATTATAAACACTAGGGAAACCTGGTGTTTTGATAATGCATTACTAAAAGACAAAAAAATTTATGATATAATTAAAGACGCATTTACATATTGCCTACAGGGAAATATGCAAAAAGGGGCGAAATCCACCCGAAGTACCTTCCTATTTAATAATGTTTGAGGTAGATGGCGACACTATAAAGTTTATGAAAAATAAACTGTTTTATAAAGTTATTAATAAATTACTAAATTATAGTACTTTAAATTCTTATTAAAAATTTATAATTTTGTATTTTAAATCTCGACAAAACCGTTCTCCACTAAAAACTGAAAACTTTCAACCAATCGTTGAAAATCAAAATTATGACGTCATGTTACTATCAGAGCGCCATCTACTAACAAATAACGCCATCACCACGTTACCTCGGATGAATTTTACCCCTTTAAAGTCGTCTTTGCCCGTTAAAAATTGTAAATCAATCTATTTGGAGACTTGGATAAAATGTATTAAATTTTCAGAGGTTGATACTGCAAGTTAAAATGGTGGGAGAGTATAAAATATAAAATAAAACCAACAGGGTGACTAGATTACATAAATATCCGTAAAACTATTCTGAATTTTATAAAACTCACTTACCAATGTGTTGGAGCACGAATTAAAGTAAACAATGTGATTACGGCAAGTTTCGCTATTAAAAAGGATATACGCCAAGGTGATCCATTGTCGAGTTTGTATTTGCGCTGTCTCTTGAGCCATTTCTATGTTACCTTAGGAAAGAACTTGCTTGGGCACATAGTTTAAATCCAGGGGGTCGCTAGGCTGTTTTAGGAGGCGCTTGAGCCACCTGTAATATTTCAGAATCGCCACCTAAAATTTCTTATAAACGCCTCCTAAAATGAAACTATTGCTTCTACTAAAATTTCCGAAAAATTCTAGTAAAACGATCAAAAGTCTGTCCCGCTTCGCTCTTGAGTTTTTCAAATGTGTCGTTATATACCTTTATTTCTATGTTTACTGGCTACTCTCGTAACTCTCCTATTCTAAACAAAATGAAATTATTTTTTGTAATGCCGGTTTACCCGGTGAAAGTAAATATTAAGAACCACATAAATCAGGGCGTACCGAGGATTCGAGTTATGCGCCAACTCCATCTTAATTTTGGCGAAATCTTGGAATTCGTCTTGAAAAGAGTTAATTGTTACAAAAAAGGTTCGTCGAAAACTTTAGGGGTGATACTCCCCCTCCCTCCCCCCAAACGGAAATCCCGGCAGGGTTTATGGCTTAAGCGCCCCCAAACTTCAACCCCTGGCGACGCCACTGTTTAAATCTACCATTTATACCACGTCCATTAAAGGGAATATAGCCTCAGGTATTTGGTGTGTAACACCAACGTTTGCAGCTCTGGCCGCTCTTGCCTTTGACTTAAAAAATGTCAGGGAAATTTGAAAAATTGAAGGGGTCTTCCATAAAGATTACTTTGGAGGTTATATTCCCTTTAACCAATACTTCGTTCGCTGACTATTGCATTAATTTTGTATCAAGTGAAATGGGACTAACGGTTTTAAATAATGAATGTATTAAATACTCTCAATTAAGCAACGCAAAAATTAATTTAAACAAATTAGTGGTCTTTGACTGGGTGGTTGGTGGAATCGGACGGACACCCCGCTTAGCATAAAAGGGAGTAGCACTGAAATAGGAATACTTAGTGTTAATTTCAGTACTGAAAGCTCTTGACAGGACATTTTTATGAAAACGTTATAACCGAACTTACAGACAATTTACACAGCTATTTAGAATTAAAATCACGTAATGTAGAGTTGAGCAAGTATTATTAGTTTATTACCATTTACCCTTCTAAAACGCCATATTGAATGCTCAGAAAGTGCGCTTAAAATATGCTTAAATTATGTGTGGGACTCAAACAAACACTGGGTGAGCAAATATATCGTCACACAAAGTATAGATGAAGGCGGCTTAGGAATGAAAACAATAGATACACAATGGGAATACTTTACAATTACTAGATTAAAAAAAATACTTTCTAAGCAGCTTCACAGCGCGGAAATTGTGTTTTTTTCATTTTATCTAAGAAAAACTAATTGTTTTGGCCTCGCAGCTGGTATTTTTTGTTTTAAAAATATAGAGTTCGATTTCAAAATTTTACCTAAATGTTATTGTGATGTTTTGAATTTTTTTAAATTTGGTTTTGAGCAACAAAATCCAATAGAACTTAAGCAGCTGGTAAGTTTATCAATACAATAAAATACAATTCCTTTATTTCCGAAATGACGTTTAATAGCAAATGGTACGATTTATATGTTTAATTTATCCACCAAATTTTAAATATAGAAACATAACAATGGGTAAATCAATTTTTGTCGACGTAGTTAAATGCAAGCGCTCCTACGCAAAGGGCTCTTAATCGAGAATTCAAGATCTTTACAATGATGATTACGAAAACATTTCCTTTAAATGAAATTCATTTGTGGGAAGGTCTGCCGGATTCGTTTAAATTATATTACAGCAATTAAGGATTAAAAACTAAAAACATAATTTAAAACAATAATGGAATGTGAAAATGTGTTGTTAAAAAATATAGTGAATACCAAAAACACAGAAAGTTTGGATGATAAAGCCCTGAAAATATTTAATTTGACTAAAAACTATGTTAAAATAAAAGAATAAAATATTCTATATAGAATATTAAAGGGCAATATCGAGTTTTGGAAATGTCACGCGAATATCCTTTCTGTAATAATGTAAATGGTACCTTAAAAAATATGTATCTGGAATGTGAAATAACAAAATGGTTCTTAGAACAAATTTTAAAACTAATTCATAGCTATGACAAAGATTTTGTGCCTAGTTAAGTAAAATATTAATGATTGGAAAGAAATTAAGTTCTTAAACGCAACTCTTTTGCTAATAAATATAGGCAAAATAATTATTTATTTTGGCTATAATGAAGGCATGAATTTGGATAATCTAAATCTTACAAACAAAATAAACGAATACTATTTCCTCAAGCTACTCAAAATATGCTCTTACCATTTAGAAATGGAAAAGAAAGGCGAAAATAAATTATGTATCTATGTTCAAGGAATGTAACATGCGTCAAATTAATAGTACAGGAGCCTTGTGTTTAAATCCAGAATTTTGCAACTTATTTACGTTCTAGTAAACTGTTTTGTTTTTTGAATTTGTTTGCTTGGTTTGTAGATACTGATATGATTTTAGACAATTTTAAGTTTTAAATAAACCTGGTTGGTAAGGCTTCAAAAATAATAAAAATAATAATATTAATATTTTTCGCAAATAATTTGCAACCACAGAGGCAAAGCTTATTGTGAGTAGTTACAAACATATATTAAATAAATAACAATAAGAAGTAAAATTAAGTTAAGTTAAGTTAAGAGAAAACGTTTTAAACAACAATAGACCAATCAATCTAAAATAGAAATTGAAATAAATTAAATTAGGAATTTTTAACAATCGAATCAGCAAATAAGCAATCCGAGGCCATCGAACGAAGTTGTTGGATTGAGAGTCCCGGATGTCAGCGGGCAATTTATTCCAGGTTCGAGCACACCTGAAGAAAAACGAACTCTCCAAAGCCTAGCATCTAGCGAACTTCAGATAGTACGTAGGGCAAGACCGTCGGCCATTCATGTTCAAGCAATTGTCTAGATCGAAATCTGTACATCATACGAGTTTCCATAGCGTTATCCAGTCACAGAAAACGGACGTATATGGAGTAGTTGCAAGCGTTTTCCGTAAGGAATATGACCAGCTGAATGTGTCCGAGGCGACTTCAGAAAGAAACGGGAAAAGTTGCGCTGTATGAGTTCCATTGATGTAAAGGATTCGAAACTTCGGAGACGCGTAGTCGAGAACTGGCAAGCACATCGAACGAAAAAGCGTGGTGTATGGATGCGCGCGTGAAACCCGTGGTTCGACGAATAAGGCCGCATAGTCGGAGAGCACTGCGACACTTAATTTTGTAATTCTTAATTTATTAAAATAGTTTTAGTTTTTCTATATTCTTAACGTCATCATTGATTTCTTAAAACATCTGGCGGAACTTTAATTTAACGTTTCGTATATTTTCCTACCATCTTGACTTTTAAGTTTTCCCACATGCAGAAAGCATTCTCATTATCCTCTAGAAATTTTACTTTCAGACCTTTTATATTTGCTATCCCCGTACGGGTGTCCAAGTCCAAATGCTTCTCATTAGTGTCTTATTCTTACAAAAGTTCTAGCTTTAATACCCGGCTTCGCCCGGGGTCTTAGTTTTAATGAATTAGATCTGATTTGTACGTAAGAAAGGTAAACGCTGTAGCAAAAACGCAACACTCGTAGCAAAAACGTAACACGCGTAGCAAAAACGGTAGCAAAAACGTAACACGCGTAGCAAAAACGTAACACACGTAACACGCGTAGCAAAAAGTCCTGAACTACTTAAAAATCCCAACTAAACCTTCCCTTCTATGAAGTCCCTTTCTTTCACACTAACTCCCCTTCTACGAATTTCACACTTACCCGTTAAAAAAGTTTAAAGGTCGGGACGGGCGCAAGGAACTCAAGAGAGGAAAACAAACTGGGCGCGCCGAGACCAGCCGAAGAAATAGATAAGGGAAGCAAATAGGTGAAAGTCCAAAGTCGAGTAAAAGAAAATTGAATTATGAGTAAAATTGAATTAGATTAATAACCATGTTAGTTGGAAATCAGACCCTGAACATTGAGTTAAAATTTCAACTAACCGTTCTCGAGTTTTTAGGAACATGACATACAAATAAATAAAAGGACAAACTTTAAGACTTATAGTTATAGATATTCTTGTTCGCGAAAGTGTTATTACCCCAAAAAGTGTTCGAATGGCTCTCCTCTACATACGGTGTTTTATGAGCGGTACACATCTTGTCCTATTGTGCACCACCAACCCCCCCCCCCCCCCTCTCTCGCTATTCTTCGATATTCGCCCCTCTTTATACATCTGACTTTTCAACAAACGTTATGTTTTAAAGACACTCTACTTCTGCTCTCTCGAAAGTGCTGTGGAACCAACAAGTCGGCCCAGGCCGTAATATTAGTTCCACATCGCTGTATTCGGGTGGGCAAACCCATACACCCTTAGTAGACACAGGTAGGCAAACTAATACAAAAGCTGTTGAGGCTACGTGATTTCTTATCGTTTGATATATAAATTGCCATCCTAAGTTAAAGAGTGGATGCCGCCCACCCTTAGGATAGGCGGGTGGGCAAAACAATACAAAAGCTGTTGGGGCCATGTGATTTCCTATCGTTTGATAGACGGAAAGTATCAAAGGTGAAATAGGTAATCAAAACACGACGAACATAATTCTTTTAAATTATTGAAATTAGTGGAAATATGATTTAAAGAAATTCTTAAGCTGGTATTCAAATGTGTTTATTTTAGGAAATTTATATCAAACATTTGGGTAGTTTAGGCACCAAAAATCATGTAAATTCGCAAATTCATAAAAAAAATACCAATGAATGTAATTTTGCAGAACAGAAATTAATAGAATATGTCATTCTCGAATTTTATATTATCTCTGTGATTAAATTGGTATTTTCTTAGAGCAGATATTTAATATGGATTATTAACAACTGCATAAATCATATTATTGCAAGAATGTATTTATGTACTAAGAATATGACAAGATGGATACTTTGCAGCTTAAGGGCCTGTTGCAAAAGCCCTAGCCATGTTTACCTGACAGAGCTGAAACTTGCACACAGTTAGAGGTAGAGAAGTAATATAGGTGTAGTAATTTTTGAAATACAGATGCGGAAGGGTATCGTTCGGCGCGAAAAATGAGACTTGACCCTTGGAGGAAAGAAGGTGTCCAACCTGTGGAAGCTATGATGACGAGAGGTTTTTTGTCCACTTTTAGTTTCGTTTTGGACGAAACATCCGGGGATAAAACTCTGCCCTTGACATTGGCTATAAGCAGGGGCAAATGTGCTTTGGACTGGGTCACAAAAAGGAAACACTTTAATCAACACCATACTTGCGGCGGATTTGTTTTATAGGAAATTGGAAATCAGTTGAAGACGCGTCAGTGCGATGATTTCATCGCAATTTTAAGGGCGTATTACAATTTTCGTGCCGTACGATATCGTACCATTCGGTGACTCTCCCTCTAAGGGGGTTGGTCGGAGGGGGCGGAAATTAATGGCACTGCGTGCGCGTCAAATAAATCTATTGCGCGCGTCACAGAGTTCTATCGAATGAGACCAACTTTTAAGGGGGTTGGCCGGAGGGGGCGTAAATTAACGGCACGCGTGAAGGGGCGGAAAAAAGAGTTCTATCGAATGAGACCAACCCGTCCACCCTCAGGAGACCCGGGTTTAATTCAAACTTCCCGCCAAACTAACTGCTCGATGAAATATTCAAACAAAAAAACGCGCTGAAACTTTCGGACAAGAGCTACATCTCTGGACCAACTATACAAACTATGAAAGTGTTCAAGGGTAAAAGTTCAAGCAATATTTCCGAAGAAGACGGCGTTGCTCACTTGAATAAGGCGTCGGTTTTGGAGACTACGCGGTCAGAAATCTCGGTTCGAATACCCGTGTCGTCAATATTAGAAATTATTTTTCGCAGCTCCATCTACCGTGTCATCGCTTTCCACGACAAACAACAACAACAAACACTTAACGACATTCCGTCCATAGCAATAGTGTCACTTCGAATATATATTCGATGTGAAACTAAAAAGTGGTACCACATGCGGAAACAAGTCACCGGCCATCACAAATTTCTACTACCGACTATCAACTATTAGCTTCCATCCAAACCTATCAACGAAACACCCCTTTCTCCAATAATCAACCGAAGAATTAAAATCTTCCAAACTTAACTTAACCTGAAATTATAATCACGTGACATCCCCGAAGAACAAAACCAGAGAGTTGGCCAATTTTGAGTCAGAGTCTCTCAGGGTTACTGAGTGGAACTTGTAGGAAGAGTTCGGAGACGAGTAGTCCCGGGGTAAAGGCAAAAAGGTCGAGATTGTCAACAAAGAGTTCCGGCCGAGTAGCAGGGAGAGTTATTAGAAGTTTGTATTATAAAAGACTTTAAAAAAAGCGAAGTAGAGTTCGAGGCTCGCGGACATCAGCCTACATTGCGGAACAAACGGGAGTCAGCTGGAGCCAGTCCATGTCCAAAGTAGCCCGGCAACGAATTCCAGGTCACCGGACACCGACCCAGCGAACAGACTGTATTCATCTTGGGGGAGCCAAAGCCAAGAAAGGCTTTATATTAATTTGAGAGAGAGCCCGCGATACTCCCCCACGTGATTCCCGCGAAACGAATTTTATTTGCATGCTCAGTTTATTTTAATGTCGTGTATATTTTATTAAGGGGCTTTTATTTTATTCAAGTGTATTTGTTACCATTGCTTTTTAAATTATATTACTTGGACACCCGACATCCGCGTATTTATAACGTATAATCATAGTCCTAGACATTCTTATATCTGGAATAGTATTGAACGGCCAAAACGAGAATCCTTCTTACCTTTGCTGACGCTAGGGAAACCCTAGCGCCAAAAATAATTAACCAATAATTAAAATACACTTTTAGTAGAGTTGTTTAAAATTAGCGTCGCAGCACGATTTCCAACATAATTAACGTGGGACGCCCACTTTAGATATTTCCATACTACGACAACCAAGAATCTTCATGGTGTAAACACGGTTTATCGTAACGTTGTTTATCTCGTAGATAATATCGTATCGATGATAAGAAATATGTTAACCGTGATAAAAATTAGAACGGTCATTGGGCCAACAAATCATCGATTTTATAGTACACTAATAACCAATCATCGAGAAAAGGGTACTATGCAGGGTGTTATGGATAAGTATGTCATAAATCATACCGCGTGTTCTTTGGGTCCTAATGAGTCAAAAATGTCCCATGAACATGGGTCCTAAAATGCTTTGTTTCAGAGTTTTATTCCCACAAAAATTTGGCCGAAAACAAACGAAATAACCAGTAATGTGAAGTTCGGTATTCTGTATTGAACACAATTGTTTATTTTTAATGGTGAAGCGATTAACACAATAGCAAGTGCCAAAATTTAATTATTGAACTAGCAAAAGTGTGCTAAATCCTATAATGATTTTATTAATGCCAAGTTCCATTATTTCAAAGAATCGATTGTAATCGACACTGTTAAACATGGTCAGAAATTTTGGAAATAAGCAACTTGTACGAGGTGAATGCCAATTCAAAGTATTTCCCCGATGGATGCTGGGATAGTACTTCTTATTTTGGAAAGTGCACAAGATGAAAGGGAATGGTACTTTTACTGTTGAAGACACGGAATTGTAGTTGTTAGTGTTGAATACTCGAAATGGTACTTGCGAATGCTTACAATTGCTTCCATTTAGTAATCATTTGTTTTTTAATGGTGAAATGATAATGACCATAGCTGATGTCATTAATAGAATTGATTATTAAGTGTCATAAGTCCTACAATGGATTTAATAACACTTGGATAAAGTTTCTTAAAGAATCGACATAAATGCTATAATTACTTAGAATTGAAGTTACATATGCAAATTTCAGTCACTTCCGGCCCTAATTCAGGTAAGAGCTCGTCGTACAAATGATTCTCGAACTCTTTCAAAGATTCCAACTGTGTCGCGGATAGCTTCACAGCCATCAATTATGCGTTGTCGTCAACGTCGCGAACTTCAGTTTTGTAAACTAAGTCTTTCAGATAGCCCCAGAGGAAAAAGTCGCGTGGGTTTAAATCGGGAGATCGTGCTGTTCACACAACTGGTCCACCACGACCTATCCACCTTAAAGCAAAACTCGCATCAAGATGAGCTCTTACGTCGCTGCTAAAATGGGGTGGAGCTCCATCGTGCAGAAACCACACGCGCCTTTTCGTTTCTAAAGGTACCACTTCGAGTATCTCGGGTAAATTATCTTGTATAAGTTGTAAGTATGCCTGACCATTTAACCTAGGCAGAAGGAAAAAAAGGACTAACTAAAGGGTCACCAACAATAACACACCAAACATTTAGGCTAAACTGCGCTTGAGAGATCTAGCATTAGTTCCGTGGGGGTTATCTTGACTCCACTGGTGAGTGTTGTGCAGGTTGAGTATACCTTCACGGGAAAAATTGGCTTCATCGGCTGTTAACAGAATACTCGAGAACTGATGGTCACGACCTACTTAGTCAGCAAATTACGGAGAAAAGTCAACTCGCCTAGGATACATGTAGTCAGCGTCGTTCAGATCTTGAACCTTTTGAAGGTGATACGGGTGAAATTGATGACCATGTAGAATTCACCAAAATATAATGTGATTTACACCCAATTGCCTCCCAACTCGCCGGGTACTTGTTCCAGGATCGTTTTCGGCAATGGTAAGAGACTAAAGTAATTATTGTTTAAATCAACTTTGATAAAGTAATTTACTTAACTAAAAAGTAAAACGAATCATATCGAATAACATGTTTAAATCAAAAACTAGTTGAATTAAACTGGTGTAAGTACCTATTCCTCAAGGTTTTCTGGTACGTTTTGTATTCTCTCCTGGTTGAATTTGTCCGTGTTCTCTAAAGCGTCTGTCAACAGCGGAAAATGTGCGTCGATCTCCTACAATCTTTGAGCTTCAACACTATTTGCCTGAGCCCACCCGTAGATTAGCTGCATATCCACGTACTTAGAATTAGTAAAATGTGCCATACTTATATTAAATTTGGATAAAAAATAATGAATTGTAGATACAGCCCACTTTATTTTGTTCTTTAATAGTAAAGAACAAAGTCTAAAGGGCGGGATTGACTATTTTGCTGAATATCTGTACTGTCTGAACTGCTGAATTTATAAGGAATCCTTCTATAAATCCTATTATCTGAACTTTTGGACTGTTTTGCTGAATGCTGAATTTCTGAACTGTCATAGTAAAAAAGTTCAGACAGTTCAGAAATTCAGCATTCAGCAAAATAGTCAAAAAGTTCAGACAGAACCGAAAAGAAACCGTTCAGAAACCGTACAGAAGCCGAAATGAAGCGATTTGAAATTTCGAGTTCAGAAATTCAGCATTCAGCAAAATAGTCAAAAAGTTCAGATAATAGGATTTATAGAAGGTTTCCTTCTAAATCCAGCAGTTCAGACAGTTCAAAAATTCAGCAAAATAGTCAATCCCCTAAAGGGCCTCGCTGACTTTCAAAAAACTCAAATAACGAAATTGAAATTTATCCCCCTGACCTAATGCGTTCAGAGGAGATAAAATGAGATAACGCCTACACATCTATAGTGTTAGGTCTCATTAAGTACAGCTAAGGCAAAAACGTTCGGTGAGGTATTGTTAGTGTAATATTTTCTTCCACCTAGGCTAAATGGTCAGGCTTTACGCAAATCAGACTGTATCAGAACCGTTCCGTGTCTTCAACAGTTTCCTTAACACTCGTATTTCATTCTGGCGTGCTTTTCAAAATAAGAAGCACTATATCCAAGCATCCATCCGGGAAAATACTTTTAGGTGTCTTCAAGTGTGCAATTGCCATCGAGTGTCTTTAACATCACCAGATTTTAATATTTCGATTACAAGTAGATGATAGGCAGAAATTATTGGCTTATTTGGGGCATTTAGTGTCATACTAAAAGATCATTCCTCCTGGTTTGTTTGACTTCACGTTTTAACAAATTGACGTATCCAGGATCGTTTGTGATATAATTCCAAATACGTATGCTCTAAATCATGAAAAATTCTTATAAGTTTATTCAGTCGATTACGAAATTAAAATGGGCCGATTAGTACTGTTTAGAAACGGGGATCCATAGAGCGATTTTTATTAAATGGAAATCTCAATTTTCAAAATCTTAATCTGGAAACCTTCAAAATAGATATCTTTTAAATTGGAAATGTGAGTTCTCGTGATTTAGAATATATATTAATTTGAAATTTTCAGGGCACATAGAACGTGCAGGGGGTCACTTGACAACGAAAATTTCGATGACCTTCAAGGTCATTCAAAAATTGTCTCGAGAACCATTAGAGATACAAAGTTGGTTTCAATTTGAAACGTGTTCCCCGTCACATTTTAGGACTAAATAGCTTTAGGCCCACCTAATTTGACCAAAAACCGGTATAGATCGTTATGAAAATAATGTACCAGAGACCAGGTTGAAGAGCTAATAACTCGAAAAGCCCTCACTCTAGGGTATCAAATTTTGCTAGACATACATATCTGGTAGGGGTCTTTAGAATTTGCAATTATTAGACGATTGTCCAAGTCTTAGCTTCACCAGTTTACGACAACCATTACGCCACGTTGCCTGAGTATAATACAAAACTTTAATGTTAAGCCGATATACTCGCTACAAACTGTCAAGATAGTCTCTCGCGGCCCTAAACCGAAGCGAAGCAAGATATTATGGGCGAATTTTAAGTACCATTTTTCCAATAGATTAACTACTGTGAACTTAATCTTCAAATACCTTACAGGGAATAGAACCGCGGGTATTTGGTGTGGACACTTCCAATATTGGCCTCTCCATTAAATATTTCTGGCCCTAATTAGTGAATTCTGGATCAAATTGTTAGGGGTCTTCTATAAATAATGCCTTGACGTTTTATTCCCTTTATATTGTCAGGCGAAATACGTTATATAAAAACCTTCTCGAAAACATTTTTAAGTTGAAATCTATGAAGAAACTTTACGTTATATTTATAGAGCTACACGATGTAGAGAGTAATAAAAACTATTACTTCGAGAAAATGTATACATATTACAGTAAATTTTGAGCCGTGATTAACATTAGCTATCGCCCAATGTAGTCCACTCGAGCCTGCAAAGGTACATGTTTCATCTTGGTATCATAGTAGCAATATAGTATAAATAGACGATTATATCATCAGTTACTGGCTTAGCACGGTGAACATCTCAATTCCAAGGTCATATCTTAAACTCTGATTTCCCCTTGATCTAGTAATTGACACCACGTTTGATATGTCCAAATTTTCAATAGTTCTTTCTATAAAATTGGGGGGCAAGAAAATGGGGTTATGGAAATTTTTTAAAACTCGACCAAATTTGACCAAATTCTTAAAAAACTTTCTAAGCGGCTTAGCGGGGTATTTCGATTTTTTGCCTGTTATAGTAGACTAGACGAGTAGTAAATGACGTTTTCGTGACGTGTTGGGACTCATCTCTCACAATCTGGGCAAGCATAAAAAATTTATAGAAAGAACTATTGGATCAATGTTACGTTTTTACATGGCGTGAACTCCAATATCTCAAATCATAAAACGAAATTTTAAATTTTGGTTTCGTCACGACTTCAGGGGCGTATAAGAATTATAAATATAATTTTCAATCAATTAATGTAGAGTTTAGTAAATTTCAATTATATTTCGGTAGGATAGCAATAATTATTCAACCTGAAACCGTAGCGCTAATTATAAAATCCCAATAAAGCACTCGAGAAGGTCTCAGCACGACCATATAGTATCTTACTATAGTTTAACTCGCGTTCAATATTTCATTCGGTGAAATTTTATTACGCTTACTAACGATATGTCATACATATCGCCATTTGAGTCTGTTCCAAAACAGTTCGCTTCAATAAGCAAATAGGGCAACTTCCAAAACATTCGTTGGGACAACCAAACCCGATGTTCCCTCAAAAATCAATATATTCCCCAAAACCAACTAATGTTGAACAACGCGAGATGCTTGACGCCAATCTACGAAGAACCTTCGTATAATTTCATCAGCCAACAGCAAAAAGACCGTCTCTTCCGCGACAGTAACTCGTTTAAATCAATCGGGTCTTTTAGCTTTATTAACAAAGGTATCTGTACGGAAAACAATGCCAATATCTCGCTAGACAGGAGGGGAATCTGAACAGAGCGCCACTAAAACGAGCGTAAACAGAGGGAAAAAGGAGAATAGGACGCCTAGATAAACTTCGTCGGAAAGAGTTCCACGCTGCATTCCGTCTCTTGTTAGGGGAATATTACGCAAACTCCGACATTGTTTTCTTTACCGATCCCCGGTGGTAGTCCCGAAAACCGACCGGACTAAACAAACTGAAAACTGTGAGATTTAAAGGTAAGGCTAAGGTAAAGTCTATATACGTGTTTCGATATCTCTTTGATATTAACGAGAGCCGCAAGCGCGGATGGACCCGAAATTCTACCCTTACTCGTCACGTTGCGAAGAATCGCCATGTCCGTAGCGTCGAGTCACTGAAGGGCCGTTTGGACTTTCTCTTTCCACTCCATCCTCGATACATCGTCTCTTTTACGCGGCAGTGGGGCTCTTCGTCCTTATTCCACTCCATCCTCGATACATCGTCTCTTTTACGCGGCAGTGGGGCTCTTCGTCCTTATTCCACTCCACCGAGCGAAAGACGAAGCCGCGTTTCCCAATATCACCGAGCTCTAGTAGCCGTATCCGGGAAGTCCATCTTCCGTAATAATGAGACAACCAAAATTAAGGTTTAAATATCATTTTTATATATTAAAACTCTAACATACTTCCTCATATAGTACGTATTTAATTTATATACATGTGTATAAAAATATATTATAAAATTTATCTGACAATTCCCCCGTATAAAGTTCCAAACTTTCGTGAAATCCCGGTAGATCGATTCGAGTCTTAGTGTAGATTTTCTGCGCTGTATAAAGTTGGGTCTATTTATTAAAACCTATAAATTGCCGGCTAATTTTGACTGGACAATCTAAACCGAAACGCTTTCGAACAAAACTAAACTCGATTAAAATTAGCATATTAATGAGAACTTCAAATATTTCTTCATACTGCCATAAGCTCCCGTATGCAAATTTACGGTTAGTTATCCTTATAAGAATACACGGCCTATAGATCTCACTCCGAGGAGTAAGTACAGCGTGTGATGAAATCCAGGGGTCGCGTTGAAAATTTTAATTCCCTTTCTGGAGCATTTATCTTTGTACAACGTTTTTTTCGCCATGGTGCTCTACGTATCGTAAGTCTATAATGGTCTTGAGTGGTTAGCACTTTCGTCTCGTTACAAGACGAGCCGGGTTCGATTTGGTGGCACTGGGTGAGATCTCCGAACAACTCCTTCCGCGTTGATTTTGCAAGCAGGGTGACCACAGGAAACCCTCAAATTTTAAATAGTAAAAATAGGAAATTTATAGTCATTTTATAGGAAATTATAGGAGTAATTTTTAGGTAAATATATGAAATTATAGGAATGTTCAGCCAGGCCCGTCTTAAGACCTTTTGGGGCCCTGGGCTAAATTATTTCTTAAGACCTTTGCGATCGCCAACGTTCAGCCTTTGTATGTCCGTTATCTAAATTCAACTATTTAATAATCAAACCAAAACTTTTTATTTCAAAAGTATAACATAGGCCCACTGAAAATTAGATTTTTACTGACGTTAGGCTTTAGAAATTGTTGGTACCGTATGATACGCGATGTAGCGATGAGTCAAATTACTTTGGACGTAAGTATAAGATACATAATATTAAATGAGCATAAATAATATTTAACTAACTAAACCCTAATCCCTAGAGTAGTGGTTGTATGGCTGGCCTTTCCGGGGGCCCAAAACTGACTGGGGGCCTTAAGACGGCCCTATGTTCAGCGAATTTAAAGGAAATTATATAAATAATTTTAATAAAGATAAAACAAATGCTTTTAAAGGAGCTTTAGTTGAATAATAATATTACATTTAATATGAAAGCATCACAAACTTTGAGACTAGATAAATGTATTATTAAAGTAATATTACATTTTCATTTTAAAACACCAGCCAACAGTAGAAGTCAATGAAATTAGTGCTTTAGTAAAACGCTGGCGGTTTTTGAGCGCCGTCTATCGAACTTTAAAACTATATTGAAAGCAAAGCGCGAAATAGGAAATATATATCGAAAAATAGGAAAATATAGGGAAGTTGTAGAAAGACAAATGAAATATAGTGTGGTCCCCTGTGCAAGTTATCTCCTCACTGGATAAAGGGATTTTCCAATGAGTCCATCGGTTTCTCCTTTCCATAAATACTTAATGAGGTTAACGGTAATAGTATAAGTCTATAATATTATTCTATAAGTTTGTTACTTTGGGGAATATTTTACTGAGAGCTAGTAACGGAGTGACGACATCACAAGAACAAAATCTCCCCCTAGCGAGGCGTACGCAAAACGGCGACGAAGCCCGTAATGCAGTCTGTCTTGTGAATAGCTCTCAGTAAATCTTTTGCGTGTGAAGAATAGGAAGGGTCACACTTATGTAACAATATTATACACTTATGGTAATAGTAAGTGCAGGGAGCTGTTGGCTCGCGTGGCGTGAAGGGCTTGGCACCATCCACCTACGATTTGTAACCCGGCCACCTAAATAAATGGCAATAAAAGTCGCTAGATGACTTGGGTATATATTAACTTAGCTGATTATTATTATTATTTATAACACTTTCTGTTCTTCACAAGCAAAACTACGTTTTGCGTTATCTCACTCTCACGTCTCATGAAGGGGGAAATTTTCTTTAAAGGGGAACGGCCAAGCTTTTCCAAATATGGCCTTATTTCCGTATCAAAAGATTAAAAAGACGTTCAATATACTAACACGTAAATTTTTTGTCTTGAAAAAATAGCTTATGGCCCAAAAAGTTGAAACGCAAAATAGCGCCGGTGTTTGGGTTTGAATTTTCGGCGCCATCTTAGGGGCTGCCGCCAGCGCCCTAACCCCCGTATGAGCGATTTGCGAACTATCCTAACTTTTAAAATCGCCCAATTTAGGCTTAGGTCTCTTATAACTGGAACGCGCCCCGCGTGCAAAACATATTTTTCGCGTCTTCAGCAGCGCGCGCTTTTACGTTGTTTTTCTGTATCACCGACTTCTCACCAGGTGTCGCGGCGGACGCGCGCTTTTCGATTTCCTGAAAATTCTTTATTTTATTAAAACTTAACCATTCAATAGTTTTTGATGCAGTTTTCACCATACATTTTAGTTTTTAATGGGCTATAGGGCTATCTAACTGGTTAAAGCTTGACCGTTCCCCTTTAACTGATAACGTGCTCAGCTCTCATATAAGTATATCCTAAAGAGACATACTTATAGATTAATATCATAGACTTATGGTAAAATACGACTGAAAAGAAACATATTAAAATTTCAAAAGCGCATTTACACCATCAAAGTTCCAGCCTACGTCACTGTTTAAAATTTCTGGTACACTAAAAATGTATAACTTACGCTGCTAGCGCCCCCATTTTGTGTGAATATCTAAGTTTGGTAAAACGCGAATTAAAAATTCAGCACAATCCGCTTTAGAGCCTGCGAAATACGTAAGTGGTATTTTAAGGATATAAATAATAGAATTGGTGCAGAATACCTGTAGGAAATCAATAGGTGGATTCCGAAAGTCGTCGGGTGAAAATTCCCTCCCTCCCCATCTTGAGAAATATATATATATATATATATAGTTTTAAGTTTAAGTTCTTTATTTCGGACGTCAAATAAAAACGTTTCCATGGTCCGGCTAAGTCATTATATGACTTTTAACCGGCGTTTGTATTTTTTTTTATATATATATATATTATTCCGTTTATTCTGAACCAGCAACTGGTAGCTGCAGATGTTCCGAAAATTTGGTTAATGTAGGTGTTAGCATAGTAAATGAGCACCAGTTATTCTGTTTTAGAACGGAAAGTAATAAATTTAATTCCAAATATTAAAATTATTAGCTTTAAACTTTTATTATGAACAGAAATAATTTGTCTAATTCACGTTGAACATTTTAAAAATATTTTCCATTGTTTAATGTAAGAATTGTGATATGGTAACAATATCTTTTTAATTAAACGAAGTCTCCATATGTACTCGCTTTAAAAATATCTTAATAAGAGTAATTATGACCATCAATGGGCATTGAGGTATCGTTATTACATTGCATTCAATGGATTATTTTTGAAAAGTCAACCGATAAATGAGTAGGGTTTCACCCAAAAGGGAGAACGGACTCCTACAGAATGACTGTAGAAGCGTGGGATTAATTATCTAATAAGTTGGCAAGCCAAAATATACCTCTCCTCGGAAGAATTGTCCCTAGTGGTATTAATTTCTCGAGATAACCCTTAAAGATGTATCTCCGCAATTTAGAGTTATTTGTTAAAAATTTTATCCCAGTTCTATCCCGCCCGGTATAAAATTTAATTATAATTAGAATAATTGAGACGAAACGATCAATTTTAATTTATTCAGAATATCATAAGTTAAGTAGTTACAACAGTGAGTTAAACGTACTATAACAATGCACAATTGAATTAAACCCTTTTTACAGTACAAGTTTGTCAGTTGAATATAATACAAAGCAAATTTTAATGAAAGAAATAGCTACAAAGGGTATTATAACGACCGTTCGCTTTTTGGTTTATAATTTTAACGGAATCGGGCAGATTTTAATTAAACGATAGTTTATCGAAATTTTGTTAAAAGAATATTCCCTAAGGCCGCGCGATCAATTTACGAGAATAATTTCCCGTCGCCGTTATATCGAAAATTTAATTGATTCGGGATTGCCAGAACTTTAATGTTATGGGCGAGTGATTAGAAATAAAATGGCAACCAGAATTATGCATAATTATAAATGTTTATTTTTATTCAGAACAGTCTATGTAACGTTCTAGATTTAACTTTCATCAATAACCCAACAATATATATCCCTTCTACGTAATTGTGCAGAACTGGTACTCAAGTATCCAAGACTAGATTTGTCTTAGTTCATCGTGATTGAAAAATAAACCAAAACACACTTACACTTACGTAAATATCATAAATTATACTGAGTAATTTTAACTAAATTCAAACTACCTTACTATAAACTCTTATCTTAATTAACAGCTGAGAGCTGTTCGCTACTAATATCTTCCAATCTACTTAATTAGCCTCACAGGTTGAGTTGATAATTTCAAGGGTATAATTAGGTTATTCCAATAAAAACAATCAATTTTATCTTACAGCTGACTTGAGTTAGTTCACAATTACTTCAAAACTTTCAGTCTTAAACACGCACTGTTCATACACTTAAGTCCATTCGCTCACGTTCCAAACGCGAAACACAATTTAACTCTTTCCTTGACCGAAGACCGAACATACTAATTAAAACCGCAAAGTTACCTCATAACTTTTGACCGACACCAGGACCCCGTCCTGTAGTAGTTCGTCTGACCGCCAAGAACTAAGAAACACTAATCTGCCATATTGACGGCAACGGCTTTATATACGTTTATTTGATGTTTTTTAGTCCCGTCAAGATTTGACTAAAGTTCGAAAAATTTAAGAGATTATATTTTTTACCCGGTTTGATTGATAGTTCTCCACACGGTGGCGCTATATTATTACTTTTATATAGTTTCCGCGGGAGTTTTGAATAATTATCCTTTTTCTAAGCGTTATTAAAAGGTAAAAAACCCGCCTTATCATAATGGTTTCTTTACTTTTCATATTCCTAAAAGAAGTCAATGGCTCGGCGGTAAACTATCTGCATTGTAACGATGCGACCCGAGTTCAATTCCTGAACACGCTCAAATAAAGTAAAATACTCAGATATTTAATTAAATATAATATTAATATAATATTAATATAATTTATAAATATAATATTAATATAATTTATTAATATAATATTAATATAATTTATAAATATAATATTAATATAATTTATAAATATAATATTAATATAATTTATAAATATAATATTAATATAATTTATAAATATAATATTAATATAATTTATAAATATAATATTAATATAATTTATAAATATAATATTAATATAATTTATAAATATAATATTAATATAATTTATAAATATAATATTAATATAATTTATAAATATAATATTAATATAATTTATAAATATAATATTAATATAATTTATAAATATAATATTAATATAATTTATAAATATAATATTAATATAATTTATAAATATAATATTAATATAATTTATAAATATAATATTAATATAATTTATAAATATTTAATTAAATTTATAAATATAATATTAATATAATTTATAAATATTTAAATAAATTTAAGATTAATATAATTTATTAATATTTAATTAAATATAAGATTAATATAATTTATAAATATTTCATTAAATATAAGATTAATATAATTTATAAATATTTCATTAAATATAAGATTAATATAATTTATAAATATTTAAAATGATATAGAATAAATTATAGTACCTAACGTTATAACTTTGTAAATGGCATTCGCCAAAGCTGTTTTTTTGAAAAACACCGTAACTTAACAAGCGTTGGTGGCTGAGTGGTTAGAGTAAGTCTCTTGCACAAGGCAGACCCGGGTTCGATTCCCGGCCGGCGCTATTAAATCGCAAATTGATACTAAGACGAATACCGTGTACAATTGGTGGAAACCCTGCCATTGGACGTTGAGAGGTAGCATTACACATTGTCCCCTCGGAGAGGTAAAAACATCACAGCTGCAATCACTGCGAAGTGAGCGGAAATGGTGGATCCCACGTTTTGGCGCTGAACAAAGTTTATACATCTTTTTTTTACTATGATTATCTAAGGTTTATTTAAAGCAAGTCACCAAGTCGCGACTGAAAAAAAAATCCTCTTGGATGCTATTCCAAATTACACCTAAAGTACTACACAAAATATCTATTAAAGGGAATATAACCTCAGGTATTTGGTGTGGAACACCAACGTTGGCAGCTCTGGCCGCTCTTGCCTTTGGCTTTAAAACGGTTTGGCGCCACTGTAAATGGAAATTTTAAAAATTGAAGGGGTCTTCCATAAAGATAACTTTGCAGGTTATATTACCTTTAAAGGGAATAACTTTAACGCGTTATTTATGGAAGACCCCTAACAATTTTAGCAAGAATTCACTAGCTATCGCCAGAAATATCTAAAGCCATAATAATGGAGAGGCAAATATTGGAAGTGTTTGTGTTCCACACCAAATAACCGCGGTTCTATTCCCTTTAATTTAAAAATTCACCAATCAAGAGCTTGGCAGTCTACAGGTAGGGTGTCGGCTATAGCATCCACTCTCTATCCCAAAACTGTACGCGAAGTGGATGCTGGTCACCCCATTGCTGCGCCTTTTGTCGGGATCAGTGGCTCGCGTCGAGGGTGAGACCGTCAGTAGTAGGATTCTGCTACCATGACTGTTTTTGTCACCTGTCCGGGCTTGTGGACGCTGGCGTAGGGCATAATGATGAGCCCACCGGTGTAGTAGGCTGCCTTGATTGCGCTTGGAGCACCGGTACACAAATATCTGAAAAAGTGCTACCGATTGTAAAATAATATTATGTAAGCTTACTAGTAAATAATAAAAACAGTTAAGCCTGGTTTTCCTGGTCGATTTTTGAAATTGATTTGTTTATTTTATATTCGTGGTATTGAGAATGAATGAATTTAAAATGTTTTGGCCCAATCTTCGATTTTACGCTTGACTTCATATTGCGCGGGCCGTGAATAAGAAACACGTTGCCGAAGAATGTGGTCTGCTTCATATTCATCAAAAATAAACATCGTTTTCGAGTATTATCCATCATATATCTATGAAATTATCACATCCATTTTGTGTGACCTTTAATAAACAAAATGCCGCATGGTCAAAATATTTTCTATGGAAATAGTAAAGTAGGAAAGTGTTGCAGGAGCGTAACCGAAATTCACTGAAAATTTTCCGTTAAGTGTGGAACAAGTGATAACGACGCTTGTAGAGAAAGGTTTTTCTAGATACCTAACTGATTTGATTGTTTGAAGGGGAAGGATCTTGCTCTTCGAGCATATAAGATAGCAACGCTAAAAATCATCATAATCATTATCCCGAAGTAAAAATAAATTCATTCTTGTTTGTATTCAGTTTGCTCTGAACCAGTTAACGATAGTCAACAGTTGGAAATTCCGGTTTAGCAGATCATGATACAGTTTGAAAAAAATTGGTGTTCTCAGACGAAATGAGTACCAGTTGTGAACGTTTTGCGGAGAAATTCAATTTGACATAATAAAAAACAAGTATATGTATAAATTAAAGCTAAAACTAATTAAATTATTGACAGCTTAAAGGGAGTATGAACTTCGATGTTTATGGTGGTTCAACGAATTTCACTTTTATCCCACCAGGTTTAACAGAAGCTAGGGGTGATTGGCACTAGTTACGTTGACAAAAAAGTCAGCGCGTGTCAGCAGACGATGGTTATTATTAATTCATACACCCTTTAAGTTCAGGCATAGCCGCCTAGATTAATCTAGAAATGGGTTTTTAAATACACGCATTTCCAAATAATATTATGACTACCAGTTTTCAAAAAGGCAATGGCAATTTTAAAAATATATTTAGTCGTTTAAAATTATTCCAAAAATTGCCAAAATGATTCGATAAATATTTCTTTTTATCTAAACCATTTTTCAATATTTGTTCCTTGGGATATCCAAATTTCTGAATGTTACCCTACAAACTGATTTCTAAATAATCATGTTTTTAGTCATTCTAAGTAATAAAATTATGCATTTTAAACTTTTATTTTTGAATTTTCTAACTCACCAGTCAGATGGTCGATTTTGTATCAATAGAATATTTTTATTTGGAGATTCAAAAGGAAGAAAGCACTCTAGCAGATTGAATGTAGGAACATCTGAGGAATTTTTCTACAACCACTGTTTTTAGGGTGATAATGACAGATATAGTGTGGGACATTAACTTCAATGGCGGATATAGTGCGAAGCAATGGCGGCAATGGCGGATATAGTGCGGGGCAATGGAGGCTATAGTGTGAAGCAGGAATCCATAACGCTACTTTTAATGAGTATCTCCCCATATCCCCTGTGGTATTTTGTGGCGGAACATTGTGGGAGGGGCTAAAAACGCTTATACCGCCGTAAATGACGTCAAATTCAGTGACAAACAAAGGCTTATAAGCTCCGCCTACTATGTTCCGCCACAACGGCGGGGAATCGAAGCCGTTATTCATACCAAGTAGCGTTATGGATTCCTGTGTGAAGGAATGACGGCAATGGCGAATAATATGCCGTACAATTGCGGCAATGGCGGCTATAGTGCGAAACAAGGGCGGCAATGGCGGATATAGTGCGAAACAATGGCTTCAATGGCGGATATAGTGCGGGGCAATGGAGGCTATATAGTGAAGGAATGACGGCAATGGCGTATAATAAGCCGGACAATGGCGGATATAGTGCGGAACAATGGAGGCTATAGTGTGAAGGAATGACGGCAATGGCGTATACTATGCCGGACAATTGCGGCAATGGCGGATATAGTGCGAAACAATGGCGGCAATGGCGGATATAGTGCGAAACAATGGCATCAATGTCGGATATAGTGCGAAACAATGGCTTCAATGGCGGATATAGTGCGGGACAATGGAGGCTATATAGTGAAGGAATGACGGCAATGGCGTATAATAAGCCGGACAATGGCGGATATAGTGCGGGACAATGGAGGCTATATAGTGAAGGAATGACGGCAATGGCCTATAATAAGCCGGACAATGGCGGATATAGTGCAGAACAATGGAGGCTATAGTGTGAAGGAATGACGGCAATGGCGTATACTATGCCGGACAATTGCGGCAACGGCGGATATAGTGCGAAACAATGGCGGCAATGGCGGATATAGTGCGAAACAATGGCTTCAATGTCGGATATAGTGCGAAACAATGGCTTTAATGGCGGATATAGTGTGGGACAATGGAGGCTATATAGTGAAGGAATGACGGCAATGGCGTATAATAAGCCGGACAATGGCGGATATAGTGCGGAACAATGGAGGCTATAGTGTGAAGGAATGACGGCAATGGCGTATACTATGCCGGACAATTGCGGCAATGGCGGATATAGTGCGAAACAATGGCGGCAATGGCGGATATAGTGCGGGACAATGGAGGCAATGGCGGATATAGTGCGAAACAATGGCTTCAATGTCGGATATAGTGCGAAACAATGGCTTCGATGGCGGATATAGTGCGGGACAATGGAGGCTATATAGTGAAGGAATGACGGCAATGGCGTATAATAAGCCGGACAATGGCGGATATAGTGCAGAACAATGGAGGCTATAGTGTGAAGGAATGACGGCAATGGCGTATACTATGCCGGACAATTGCGGCAACGGCGGATATAGTGCGAAACAATGGCGGCAATGGCGGATATAGTGCGAAACAATGGCTTCGATGGCGGATATAGTGCGGGACAATGGAGGCTATATAGTGAAGGAATGACGGCAATGGCGTATAATAAGCCGGACAATGGCGGATATAGTGCAGAACAATGGAGGCTATAGTGTGAAGGAATGACGGCAATGGCGTATACTATGCCGGACAATTGCGGCAACGGCGGATATAGTGCGAAACAATGGCGGCAATGGCGTATATAGTGCCAAACAATGGCGGCAATGGCGGATATAGTGCGATACAATGGAGGCAATGGCGGATATAGTTCGAAACAATGGCGGCAATGGCGGATATAGTGCGGTACAATGGGGTCAATGGCGGATATAGTGCGAAACAATGGTGGCAATGGCGGATATAGTGCGGGACAATGGAGGCAATGGCGGATATAGTGCGAAACAATAGTGGCAATGGCGGATATAGTGCTGGACAATGGAAGCTATAGTGTGAAGGAATGACGGCAATGGCGGATGTAGTGTGGGACAACGGCGCATATAGTGCGGGACAACAGCGGATATAGTGTGGGACAATGACGGATGTAGTGTGGAGCAATAGCGGCAACGGCGGTGGCCATGAACAAACAAAGTCAATTATAAAGGTTCGTCATTCGGTCCCGATCTTGACTGAGCCGCGACCTAAATTGTGAGTCAACAAAGTTCACCGTAAATCAATGACCAGCTCGTCTGTGACGGCGCGTAACGCTACTTTATACGGAGCCATTAAAAGATCGCTTGCACGCTTTAATCTCTCGGGGCTTGCCGCAACTCCTTGACTGATTCGTCGCCACGAATTTACGCTGCTGTAAATAATAAGCGGCGCGTAGTGGCGATTGTCAGCAAACTCGATAATTTCACGAATACCCCGAGATTTGGGTAACTTTTCGATTTAGTTTTGTCCAGCAACTTTTTATATTTATTTCAGTCGTCGCGAGCCCTACCTTCTCGAAAACATTTTTAAGTTGAAATCTATTTCGGCGAATTGACGGCAGTATAGAAATTTGTATCTTATGTATGAAGCAACTTTACGTTATATTTATAGAGCTACACGATGTAGAGAGAGAGAGATTAATTTTATCTGATGTTTGCAACGACTTTACGTTGTGTTCGTATTCTGAGCGCGAGTGAGTGGAAGTCGAATTTTGTCCGGTTTGGCGTGCCATAACTCTTAGGGTTCGTAGATAACTTTCGAGTTTTTCCGTATTTGGCGATGGAAGCCACTGGTATTCAACGTGGGGCGGGGGCTTTGTGGACTCGATTCTAGAGGGGCTAAAGGTTTAGTGCTTTCCCCCCCCCTCCTAGGATCTTGAAGCTTTTACCCTCCTGCGTAGCTTTAATCTTTGCAGAATCTTTAGTCTGAAAGTTTTTGCAGGGGTGACAAATTTTACACTTATTTAATCCCCCGCATCTAGAGAAAAACTACTCATCGGAGGCAAATTCTGAAACCACCAAAATTCCACAGAAATATTCAAATAAATAATAAAAAAATCTGATGATATAATTGAGATTGTTGGTAGCTTTTACGCGTACTTTTACAGGACAAATTCGAGGGGTCCGACATTCATGCATATCCCGTACACTCTAGAGAAAAATGGTTTTATTAATCTTGAAATCCACTTCATAATCCTGAAATCTGGCCAAAGTTAGTTCCAATTTCTAAAATCTCAAAATCAGCCTTATAAACAAGAAATCAACAAGAAACTTGCGCACCGAAATCTCAAAATCATTTTCTCAAAATCCCGTACGCAAAATTTGCAAATGTCGGACCCCTCGGGCAAATGTATCTGAAAACCGTCGGGCGGCTCGGGCCAGGAGGCGGTCAGTATAGTTTCCATTTTATTACTTAAAATTCCTATACATCTACTTGGCTAAAGCTATTTAACGGAAATGGCGAGTAATAGTCCTTTTTTGGCCAGCGCCGCTGCGCGCGAGAGGGGAGAAAAAAAGACGCCCTAGTAGTCATAATACGCACACTCCCCACGATATCTTAACTACGCGGAGTATTAAAGGGGAACGGCCAAGCTTTTCCAAATATGGCCTTATTTCCGTATCAAAAGATTAACAAGACGTTCAATATACTAACACGTACCTTTTTACCTCTCCTAGGAGGGGTTATACAACCACCGTGTCTGTCTGTGGGTCTGTGGGTCTGTCTGTCAGGCCTGCGAACGCGTTCGCATTTTCGGTGCAAAGTGTAATCACTGCGTACGCAGTTTCTCGAGATCTCTGCGTTCGCAGTTTCTCAAAGGGTTGGCAAAACCACCGTGTGACGGTGAGCGTTAACGGATTCATTTGCGGTTTGGTTTGGATGGTGTTTTTTCGCCCACTGTCGTGACGGTTTGGTGTATTACGTTTTTGTAATGTTTATGCGTAGGTTGTTAGTGTTGAAGTTGTTGTGTTTGTTTTCTGATGGTTGTGCATGTTGAGTCTGTTGTGTTTATATGGGCGTTTTCTCTCCAACTTCTTCTTAGTGACTTTGGGACGGACCGAGTGCTGAGTGTAATGCGACCTCTCCACGTCCAATGGCAGGGTTTCCATCAGTTGTACACGGTATTCGTCTTAGTATCAATTTGCAATCGCATCGGGCGGGATTTGAACCCGAGAACTCCTGCTTGACAGGCGGACGTTCTACCACAGAACCACCGACACTTGTTACGCCTTATTGAAAATTAGACCTTCAGCTTTATCGGAAGCGTATTTAATAGATTACGAAATTTTGGTTTAATTGAAATAGAATTGAAATTGAAATTATTGCATCGAAGAAATTCTAATTTAGCGTTTCTCTATTGATTAAAAACTAATGCGCCACCCAGGTATCGAACCCAGACAATTCGGCTTGGCAGTCGAGCGCTCTACCACAGAACCACCGATAGCTGCTTAGGTTCACTGAAATTAAGACATGCATCGTAAGCATAATAGGTAATAAAGTCTTTTTTTATTAATTAATTTATGAAGGCCTAATCTGGTTTTTTTACGAATTAAATTTTAAAGGTTAAATCTTGTTTTAGCGCAGTCAGCCGAGATTAGAGGGTTAAAGGGTAGACCCTGTGGGTGGTCCACTTTGTTAGTTTTTTTTTGTTATTTATTTACGGGTATTGTTAACGACCTATATATAGTTGTGTTAATTCAAAGGAGATAATTTAACGTTAATTGCTTTAAGAGCTGGCGGTTAGTCAAGTGGCTCTCTGTGCTTTGTTGATGGTAAGGTTTTTGCTTCTTGTAAATATATTTGGTGTGGATATTTGGATATCTACGATTTCTAACGCAGTCAATGATTTCCTGGGTGTGCGAGTCATTATATGATATTGGAAATTGGACGGCATTGGTCTTTTTCATGCGGTATGTGTCACAACGTCAACTGGAAGTCTACGAGTGTTGAAATAAAATGAGCGTTAAAGATGCGGCAAGTATTTCGTAAGCGAGAAAAATACAATTACCATCTGTAGATATTTCTTTCATTAAAATTTGCTTAGTATTATATTCAACTGATAAACATGTACTGTAAAAAGGGTTAATTTCAATTGTGCATTGTTTTAGTAAGTCTAACTCGCTGTTGTAACTACTTAATTTATAATATTCTGAATAAATTAAACTCGATTGTTTCGTCTCAATTATTTAAATTAAAATTAAAATTTTATACCGGGCAGGGTTTGAACCGAGAATACGTTTTTCGTAAATAACTCTGAATTACGGAGATATCTTTGGGGGTCGTGTCGAGAAATTAATACCACTTGGACCATTCTTCCGAGGAGAGGTATATTTTGGCTTGCCAACTTGTTTTGTCTTGAAAAAATAGCTTTTGGCCCAAAAAGTTGTTTGGGTTTGAATTTTCGCCGCCATCTTAGGGGCTGCCGCCAGCGCCCCTAACCCCGTATGAGCGATTTGTAAACTATCCTAACTTTTAAAATCACGCAATTTAGGCTTAATTATCTTATAACTGGAACAAATTTTTCGCGTCTTCAGCAGCGCGCGCTTTTACGTTGTCTTTCTGTCTCAACGACTTCTCACCAGGTGTCGCGGCGGACGCGCGCTTTTCGATTTCCCGAAATTTCTTTATTTTATTAAAAATTAACCACTCAATATTTTTATGCGGTTTTCGCCATAAATTTTAGTTTTTAATGGGCTATAGGGCTATCTAACTGGTTAAAGCTTGACTGTTCCCATTTAAAGTCAAATATGAATAATTATCTCAATCATCCTGTTGGAATGTAGCCATGTGAGGTAAAAACGTAATTAACTTTGGATAATTATAAATAATGATCCTGATGTCAGATATGGACGAATCTATCAGCAATATATAGAGTGCACATTTTTCTATCATATTTGTAAGGCCGGCATTTCTAACTTAAATAAATAATGAAATACATTGATATAACGAAAGCCTAAAAACGCCGTTTTAGGGGTAGAAGAGCCTTAAGAATCGCGGCGTAAGATATACAATCACTACAACGAAAAACGTTCATTGAAACGCGTACTAAACAAACTATCAACTATTTAACTTATGATTCTTATGCAGGGCGTATTAACCATTAGTCAGAGTAGGCACGTGCCCAGGGTGGCGTTTTTCTAGGGGCGCAAAAACTATGATAAAGCCCCACAGTCGAAGTAGGCGCCGAAAGGGTTAATCCGCCCCTGTTCACTTTTTGTTTGATACTAACATATTACTTGAAATTTTTAAATAGCTGGCCCAGTATGCCTGCAGATGTCGCGGCGCACAGAGATTCGTGAGCTCGCAAGAGAGAGAGCCTTGTGTTATGATAGTCTGAAACCGATATAAGGGTGGTTGGTGCACATTTCCTGGAAGCCCTTCGTCTATAAAACGCAATAAAAAAGTCGGTAGATGACTTTGGCCTCGGGTATTAGCCTAGCTCGTTTAACCTGGTTAATGATATCCCTCATAACAGCACTGACAAGGAGACTACCCGAGGTGTAATACACCTATTTGGTTTAACTCGGGTATTTGGTAGACCTTCATGTAACTTGAAAAACCCCAAAGTGAAATGTCTCCATAGGCAACCGTTTTGCCATGGCAACCAAAAATGTTTTTGATAACACAAAATGGAATTTCTACTATGGAAAATAACATGGGAATCTGATAGATTTTAAGGGTACCCCTGTAAAAATTTAAGAAAAAATTAAAAATTTTGAAAATGCTAAAAACAAAAAAAAATAATAAATAATTAAAACGTTCGGAATTGATCAAAATTTGATTAATTTTGATCGATGTGATCAATATGGGTGAAAATTAACGAAAATGGCTAATTAATCAATTTTGATCAATTTCGAACTTTTTAATTATTTTTTATTTATTTTTGTTTTTAGCATTTTCAAAATTTTTAAATTTTTTAACATTTTTACAGGAGGGTACCCTTAAAATCTATCAGATTCTCATGTTATTTTCCATACGAAAAATTCCATTTTGTGTTGTCAAAAACATTTTTGGTTGCCATGGCAAAACGGTTGCCTATGGAGACATTTCACTTTGGGGTTTTTCAAGTTACATGAAGGTCTACCAAACAACCGAGTTTAAACAAAATAGGTGTGTTACACCTCGGGTAGTCTCCTTATGAGTACGGGAAATGGTTCATACTGAACAGTTTGATCCTAAATTTAGTTTAAGCAAGGGGTTTATGCGGCCAGTTATTAAAAATAGACCAAGAGGTAAACGAAATTATATTATCGCCTTAGCGAACTTGTTAATGAATATACTAGCCTCGAGAGAAACGGGAAAACGTCAACCGAGTTTCGTTTCCGCTCCGGCGACACTTAATCTTACGCTTTGTTATTAAATATAATATTTTGAACCTGTCAAATTGCCGGTATTTTGTTTATTTTAGGTGAAACCAAATGGAAGTGAGTACTCGAAGACGACGTTTATTGCGTGTCAATATGTAGCAGACGTTATTTACCGGCACACGTCAAATCGAAGATGGAACCAAAAATACGCTACGTTCATTGAGTTTTCAATACATAGTTTGCACCGAAGGGAGGGACCTATGGTCTCCAAGGAAACTGGGAGGGCGATCAAAAATTCAAACCATTTCGCGCGTAGCTACTAAATAGGTAGGCATTTTGTTGGTAATCTCGTCAAAGCTACAAAACTAATTAGATTTATGCTTTAAAATTTTAAATGGGCCCTAAACAAAGTCAGATAAGATTCTAAGGCCGGGTTATTTAAATAAAATATCAAATTACGACAGAAATATCTACTAAAAGAAGTTGACAAAGCTTATCAAAGTTAGGCCTTTGCGGTCATCCTTTTTACAATTACCTTCACTATCGAATAAAATAAACAATTTTCGCTCTCCCTTGGTAATTGAACTACTCGAACAATTTTTAACCAGGCAGATAACCATTTTTAACGTGAAACTAATTTCTTAATCATTTGAAAATAATTAAAATCCGCAAACAGACGATTGAAACTGTTCACCCTCCCGTTATACTAAGAAATCTACACCGGCAAAATGGCGGCATAGAATCGTTCATTCTTGCTCAAATTAAATATTTATTCTTGGTTCTTATATCTATACTTGGAACTGCGTCATTGATGACGTAGGGATGCAAACTATGTATTCCATGAAAATAAAAAAGTTGTAAGCCTAAGTGGAAAAATAAACAATCCACTTCCGTTTCCGCTGTTTTCCCTAAAAAATCGACCATGAAAACAATGCTTCCATAAAAACTCGTTGAGGTTAACGGTAATAGCTAGTGTAGGGAGCTGTTGGCTCGATCGCGTGGCATGCAAGGCTTGCCACCACCCTCCTACGCATTGTAACCCGGCCCCCTGAATTAAAGGCTTCAAAAGTCGCTTGCTGACTTAGGCCTAAGGTGGTGCCTTGGGTATTAGCCTAGCTGATTATTTATTATTTATTTATTTTATTTAAAAATACAGTAAAAGCCTCTTTTTAGTTCAAGCTGAACGTTTCTGTTTTAACAATTACATAATTGAATTATATTTTTCTTATTAGGCTGAACCTTCCTCTAGTGCTTAAAATAATTTTGATAATTCTAATATTAATAGCTAACGAGATATAAGGTCCTAACAAAAGGGTAGTTTGGGCGCTTGCCCAACTTGTTTAGCTCCGGGGTTCCGAATTAAAACGTAATAACTTAATTACTTTTAAATTTAAAATTGTAAAAATTATTTTAGGCACGAAACAAGAAGCTGTTTTACACTGAATTATTAATTTTATAAGTTAAAGTACAAAATTAAAAGAGTTCAGCTTGAAATAGCGTGAAAGTAGACAATGGCCACTGTAGTCTTCCCCCTTAAATGTTTTTGTTATTTACTAGTAAGCGTACAACATAATATTATTCTACCATCTGTAGCAGATTCACGGATTTTTAAATTAAAAGGATATTCAGAATGATAATTTCTAAAAATACCACAGCTTTGTAAAATTGTCACTTCTATATAAAAACATTATAATAAAAATAAAACGAATAGAACCGTACAGGGAAGAGCAAATTTGTATCCCGGGCATAGCGATATTTATTTTTCAAAATTTCACCTAACGACGTGAAAGTTAGCAAAAAAATATCGATAAAATAAATCAGAAATTCATGGTTCGGCATACGTGTTTCCGGCGCAACCAGGGAATTCCCGCGCTATTTATCAAGAGTGATATGGCGCGGAAATAAGGTGACTAGGCAGCCGTACAAATTTATATCCAGAAAATTTTGCCAGTGAGGCTATTTTCTCGCTCGATTGGGCTTCTTTTCAAAGGCTTTGGCGGGATGCGAATTTTTGGAGTGGACGTTTAAAAGACACAAACACGAATAATAATTTGTGAAAAAACATAATTATGTTGAAAAATATTTGTTATGGTTTTAAAATTGTTTATATAAATATATAACTATATATATATAGTTATTAATTGACAAAAACTTCACGCTTCTATAAAATTTTGTACTCTAAAGCCCCATTTTAAATCACAATTTTTCCGAAGAAAATTCACGCTTTGGCGTCAAAACCAACCGCAAGAAGCTTCTCTATTTGCTTTTTTGTCACGAGAACCAGATATCTAAATGGATTTGATATAGGCTTATTTTGAAATAAAAGCGCGTCAAAAAAGCAAAAGCGAAAAGCCTAAAATGTTTCGTAATTGAAAACGGGGCTTTATTTCGTTAAAATTCGGCTGTAAAATGGGCTAGAATTTAGGCTATTTTTTTGAAGAAACATTTTTAACGATGGGCGGGTTTTCGGGCTAGTTTAACTTCCGTTTGGGCTGTAGGACGTCATTTATATCTGGCAACTCTGTTTATATCCCAGAATTCGTGGCACTCTCTCAATACGGTATTATATTGAGAGTTTCCGAATTTGATTTTGAAAGTTATTTCTACCCTCGACGTTTTATTTCTAGGTCAATAAAATAAAAGCGAATTCTCCTTTGATATAAAAAACCCATCTATTGGTGTATTCGAAGAAAAAAATAAAAAGGTCGGTATAACTTTTCATACCACGACACAATACCTAAGTTGGTTGTTAGTGAAGCTACTTCGAAAAGTGAAGTAAAATATTTAAGATCGAGTTTTGAAACCTTCGTCGCCCATAACCAAAAAACATATTTTGCGGTCCTTTAATGATAATATTATTTTTGCAAAAACAAACCACTCAGGCATAGCCTACGCAGGCTGGATGCCAGGACAATGCAACAAATGTAAAAAGAACTAAATAAAATTAAACACAATCAAAAATACACCAGTATACCTTATTTTTGAATAATACCAAACAAACAATTTAGTATGGCAAATTGTTTATTTATAATTATCATGATGAGCTTCGTGATTATTAGAACACATTTGATTACATGGATTAAATTATTAAACCAAGATTAAAAGATAATCTTGATTACATGAATTAAATTATTAAACCAAGATTAAAAAATAATCTTGATTACATGGATTAAATTATTAAACCAAGATTAAAAGATAATCTTGATTACATAGATTAAATTATTAAACCAAGATTGAAAGATAATCTTGATTACATAGATTCAATTATTAAACCAAGATTAAAAGATAATCTTGATTACATAGATTCAATTATTAAACCAAGATTAAAAGATAATCTTGATTACATGGATTAAATTATTAAACCAAGATTAAAAGATAATCTTGATTACATGAATTAAATTATTAAACCAAGATTAAAAGATAATCTTGATTACATAGATTAAATTATTAAACCAAGATTGAAAGATAATCTTGATTACATAGATTCAATTATTAAACCAAGATTAAAAGATAATCTTGATTACATGGATTAAATTATTAAACCAAGATTAAAAGATAATCTTGATTACATGAATTAAATTATTAAACCAAGATTAAAAGATAATCTTGATTACATAGATTAAATTATTAAACCAAGATTGAAAGATAATCTTGATTACATAGATTCAATTATTAAACCAAGATTAAAAGATAATCTTGATTACATGGATTAAATTATTAAACCAAGATTAAAAGATAATCTTGATTACATAGATTAAATTATTAAACCAAGATTGAAAGATAATCTTGATTACATAGATTCAATTATTAAACCAAGATTAAAAGATAATCTTGATTACATGGATTAAATTATTAAACCAAGATTAAAAGATAATCTTGATTACATGAATTAAATTATTAAACCAAGATTAAAAGATAATCTTGATTACATAGATTAAATTATTAAACCAAGATTGAAAGATAATCTTGATTACATAGATTCAATTATTAAACCAAGATTAAAAGATAATCTTGATTACATGGATTAAATTATTAAACCAAGATTAAAAGATAATCTTGATTACATGAATTAAATTATTAAACCAAGATTAAAAGATAATCTTGATTACATAGATTAAATTATTAAACCAAGATTGAAAGATAATCTTGATTACATAGATTCAATTATTAAACCAAGATTAAAAGATAATCTTGATTACATGGATTAAATTATTAAACCAAGATTAAAAGATAATCTTGATTACATGAATTAAATTATTAAACCAAGATTAAAACATAATCTTGATTACATAGATTAAATTATTAAACCAAGATTGAAAGATAATCTTGATTACATAGATTCAATTATTAAACCAAGATTAAAAGATAATCTTGATTACATGGATTAAATTATTAAAACAAGATTAAAAGATAATCTTGATTACATGAATTAAATTATTAAACCAATATTAAAAGATAATCTTGATTACATAGATTAAATTATTAAACCAAGATTGAAAGATAATCTTGATTACATAGATTCAATTATTAAACCAAGATTAAAAGATAATCTTGATTACATGGATTAAATTATTAAACCAAGATTAAAAGATAATCTTGATTACATGAATTAAATTATTAAACCAAGATTAAAAGATAATCTTTATTACATAGATTAAATTATTAAACCAAGATTGAAAGATAATCTTGATTACATAGATTCAATTATTAAACCAAGATTAAAAGATAATCTTGATTACATGGATTAAATTATTAAACCAAGATTAAAAGATAATCTTGATTACATGAATTAAATTATTAAACCAAGATTAAAAGATAATCTTGATTACATAGATTAAATTATTAAACCAAGATTGAAAGATAATCTTGATTACATAGATTCAATTATTAAACCAAGATTAAAAGATAATCTTGATTACATGGATTAAATTATTAAACCAAGATTAAAAGATAATCTTGATTACATGAATTAAATTATTAAACCAAGATTAAAAGATAATCTTGATTACATAGATTAAATTATTAAACCAAGATTAAAAGATAATCTTGATTACATGGATTAAATTATTAAACCAAGATTAAAAGATAATCTTGATTACATGAATTAAATTATTAAACCAAGATTAAAAGATAATCTTGATTACATAGATTAAATTATTAAACCAAGATTGAAAGATAATCATGATTACATGGATTAAATTATTGAACCAAAATTAAAAAACAATCTTGATTACATGGATTAAAAGATAATCTTGATTACATAGATTAAATTATTAAACCAAGATTGAAAGATAATCATGATTACATGGATTAAAAGATAATCTTGATTACATGGATTAAAAGATAATATTGATTACATGGATTAAAAGATAATGATTAAATCGTGATGGAAATTATTAAATCGTGATTGAAATGATTAATCCGTGATGGAAATTATTAAATCGTGATTGAAATGATTAAATCGTGATGGAAATGATTAAATCGTGATTGAAATTATTAAACCGTGATGGAAATGATAAAATCGCGATGGAAATTATTAAATCGCGATGGAAATTATTAAATCGTGATGGAAATTATTAAATCGTGATTGAAATGATTAAATCGTGATGGAAATGATTAAATCGTGATTGAAATGATTAACTCGTGATGGAAATTTTTAAACCGTGATTGAAATGATAAAATAGTGATGGAAATTATTAAATCGCGATGGAAATTATTAAATCGTGATTGAAATTATTAAATCGTGATGGAAATGATTAAATCGTGATGGAAATGATTAAATCGTGATTGAAATGATTAAATCGTGATGGAAATTATTAAATCGTGATGGAAATGATTAAATCGTGATGGAAATGATTAAATCGTGATTGAAATGATTAAATCGTGATGGAAATGATTAAATCGTGATTGAAATGATTAAACCGTGATGGAAATGATAAAATCGCGATGGAAATTATTAAATCGCGATGGAAATTATTAAATCGTGATTGAAATTATTAAATCGTGATGGAAATGATTAAATCGTGATGGAAATGATTAAATCGTGATTGAAATGATTAAATCGTGATGAAAATGATTAAATCGTGATGGAAATTATTAAATCGTGATTGAAATGATTAAATCGTGATGGAAATTATTAAACCGTGATTGAAATGATTAAATCGTGATGGAAATTATTAAATCGTGATTGAAATGATTAAATTGTGATGGAAATGATTAAATCGTGATTGAAATGATTAAATCGTGATGGAAATGATTAATTCGTGATTGAGATGATTAAATCGTGATGGAAATGATTAATTCGTGATTGAAATGATTAAATCGTGATGGAAATGATTAAATCGTGATTGAAATGATTAAATGGTGATGGAAATTATTAAATCGTGATTGAAATGATTAAATCGTGATGGAAATGATTAAATCGTGATTGAAATGATTAAATCATGATGGAAATGATTAAATCATGATGGAAATGATTAAATCGTGATTGAAATGATTAAATCGTGATGGAAATTATTAAATCGTTTTAAATTATTAAATCGTTTTAAATTTATTAAATGATGATAAAATACGCGAAAAAGTAGATTAGTCCATAATTAAAAGGGATAATATATCTAAATCCTAAACAAATTTGAAGAAATTAAAAAAATTACTAATAACTCGTACCGATAGGTCTTCGAGCGAATCTCGGATCATATAGATCTTCGAGTAATAAACTACATAAAAACTAAATAAAATAGCCAGAAATTCCAACGGTAGACCGGTTTCGTTCTATTTGGAACTCATCAGTACCGTGCGGGAAATCTGGCTGGCGACTGTTATATCGAAAAGAGAAACTAAGCCTAAACATTAAAAATTTCAAAACGCGTTGCATAGCAACGGAAAGCCGAAAAGGGGGGAGTGTGGTGGAGAATAGTATATACGATAAGTTAAGTTAGAAGAGACCACCTATGGACTGTGAGAAGGGTGATAAAATACGCGAAAAAGTAGATTAGTCCATAATTAAAAGGGATAATATATCTAAATCCTAAACAAATTTGAAGAAATTAAAAAACTTTAAATTTATTAAACATTATAAAAGTATTATAGTGGCTTTTCATGATAAAATCGAAGACCATGGGTAAGCGAAATGAAATTTAACGAGGTAAATTGTAGGGACAAAATGATTTTTGGTTATATCTACGATACGGCCTGAAAATTAGAGCATGTAAAAAAAAAGTCACAAAACTATAATATTAATAGGATTTTAGTCTGAGAAATTTTTTATTTGATGAATAATTTCAAAGAAAATGTTCATCTATTGTTAATAATAACCATTTAATTCAATTTGTTTTTACCTCTCCGAGGGGACAAAGGGGTTATACAACGACCGTGTCTGTGGGTGGGTCTGTGGGTGGGTCTGTGGGTGGGTCTGTGGGTGGGTCTGTGGGTGGGTCTGTGGGTGGGTCTGTGGGTGGGTCTGTGGGTGGGTCTGTCTGTCTGTCAGGACTGCGAACGCGTTCGCATTTTCGGTGCAAAGTGTAATCACTGCGTACGCAGTTTCTCAAAGGGTTGGCAAAACCACCGTGCGACGGTGAGCGTTAACGGATGCATTTGCGTTTTGGTTTGGATGGTGTTTTTTCGCTCACCGTCGTGACGGTTTGGTGTATTACGTTTTTGTAATGTTTATGCGTAGGTTGTGAGTGTTGAATTTGTTGTGTTTGTGTTCTGATGGTTGTGCATGTTGAGTCTGTTGTGTTTATATGGGCGTTTTCTCTCCAACTTCTTCTTAATGACTTTGGGACGGACCGAGTGCTGAGTGTAATGCTACCTCTCAACGTCCAATGGCAGGGTTTCCACCAGTTGTACACGGTATTCGTCTTAGTATCAATTTGCGATCGCATCGGGCGGGATTTGAACCCGAGACCTCCTGATTGACAGGCGGACGTTCTACCACAGAACCACCGACACTTGTTACGCCTTATTGAAAATTAGACCTTCAGCTTTATCGGAAGCGTATTTAATAGAGTACGAAATTTTGGTTTAATTGAAATAGAATTGAAATTGAAATTATTGCATCGAAGAAATTCTAATTTAGCGTTTCTCTATTGATTAAAAACAAATGCGCCACCCAGGTTTCGAACCCAGACCATTCGGCTTGGCAGTCGAGCGCTCTACCACAGAACCACCGATAGCTGCTTAGATTCACTGAAATTAAGACAGGCATCGTAAGCATAATAGGTAATAAAGTCTTTTTTTATTAATGAATTTATGAAGGCCTAATCTGGTATTTTTTAAAGGTTAAATCTTGTTTTAGCGCAGTCAGCCGAGATTAGAGGGTTAAAGGGTAGACCCTGTGGGTGGTCCACTTTCTTAACGACCTATATATAGTTCTGTTAATTCAAAGGAGATAATTTAACGTTAATTGCTTTATGAGGTGGCGGTTAGTCAAGTGGCTCTCTGTGCTTTGCTGATGGTAAGGTTTTTGCTTCTTGTAAATACATTTGGTGTGGATATTTGGATATCTACGATTTCTAACGCAGTCAATGATTTCTTGGGTGTGCGAGTCATTATATGATATTGGAAATTGGACGGCATTGGTCTTTTTCATGTGGTATGCGTCACAACGTCAACAGGAAGTGAACGAGTCGTCCACTACCAGATATCTACGGTATCTTCATCAAGGGCGAGTGTTGAAATAAAATGAGCGTTAAAGATGCGGCAAGTATTTCGTAAGCGAGTAATTCCAAAAAGCCTCTGTAGATATTTCTTTCATTAAAATTTGCTTCGTATTATATTTAACTGATAAACTTGTTCTGTAAAAGGGTTTAATTCAATTGTGCATTGTTATAGTACGTCTAACTTACTGTTGTAACTACTTAACTTATGATATTCTGAATAAATTAAAATTGGTCGTTTCGTCTCAATTATTTTAATTATAATTAAAATTTTATACCGGGCGGGATAGAAATGGGTTAATATTTTTAACAAATAACTCTAAATTGCGGAGATATATCTTCAAGGGTTATCTCGAGAAATTAATACCACTATGGACAATTCTTCCGAGGAGAGGTATATTTTGGCTTGCCAACTTGTTAATATTTAATGTTATATTTGACGACACATGCAGGGCAAACTTCTACATTCAATTTTACGACATTTTTTATTAATCAGCTATCGAAAAATAATGGAATTGCTAAAACCGAGCGATCGCAGTAATTTAATTCTAGCCAAGCGCAAAATGAAATACGAGATAATTATTTTTACACCTCAATAGATTATCTTCGGAGATTGTGGTGGAAATTATCCTAATTCAACGATTTGTTTGGACGAGCACGGTAGAAGTGATATATTTTTGCTTTGGTAATTTTCGCTGAATATTCAGATAGTCGTACCTAGTCTACGCGCGTAAAATTTTATTAGGGCCGTCTCACCATGAGTTATTGATTTATTCGAATTGTCCCAAAGACTTCGCCCAATGGATAAAGTGAGAAATGCGCCAATAATGGTTCCCCGCAGTCTTTAGGCCAAGTTTTACTCAAATATTTTCCTGGACTAAACTTCTATTATTGATTTCCGCTGGGGATATTAAAATGTCTACGACATCATTAAAACCATATTTCAATATTATATATATTGAAATATTATGCTAATATATGCTATTTTACAAGGAGAGGCGATTGTGATGATCAAACTCCCACACCGAAAAGCGTAGTTTCATTTCGAATTTTATACCCCGAGGATTTCGAATAAACTGTGAATTTTGGAGAATTTAATAGATGGTTCGTATAGCCAGGGCCCGATTAACAGTATTGGGGGCCCTGTGCAAAGTAGAATTTGTGGCCCCTAAAAAATTCAGACCTTACTTTTTGACTTAAAATAATAATATTAAAAAAATAAAAAACAATTATCTCTAAGAGCGGGACCCCTTAACCTCAGGGGGCCCCGGTGCCATGGCTCACATGGCCCATACCTTAATACGGCCCTGCGTATGGCATAGTTTGTAAACGGAAAACAAATAGCGTAAATTAACACCAAATAAATGTAACAATTACTAGGGTACGTTTTATTGAAAGTTGTTTAAATTATCCTTTTAATTTAAAAGAGAACAGACCAGGGTGCCCAAAACGGCTATCTTTAGTAAATAGTGATCTTGATCTAGGAAATGGTCAGCTCAACCTTCAAAATATCTACCGATAATGTATTTATTTATACTTCGGGAGAATGCCAATAGGTGGTCTCTTTTAGCTTGTTCCGGGATTTCGGAGTAGAGTAAGAAGAGTAAAGCTATGACGTCATTCTGTGGTGGCGAATAGTTCGAGTCGAAGTGGCCTTTTTAGCAGATAAACACCTAGGAAGATGAAGATTACGCATCCTGGAATAGAAAATTGTATTCCCACTATGCGGGCTCCCCGATCTCTTTAAGGCGCCATCCCATAACAGCCAGAGCAAATACTTTTTTTGGAATTTCGTCTGCCAGTTGTTCTAAACTTTAGAATTTTGAAATTCTCAGGCAGTAAATGATTTTAGTCGCGAATAAACTCCGAACGGATCTTAATAGCGGAAACAAATTCAATATGAGAATGCTTTTTTAATTAATAATCCGTTAAAAACAAATAAACATTCCCACTTGTTCCGGACTCCCAGCTCGATTAAAATAACCGAAGCGGAAAATTTTAAAAAGTTGCAAATTTTCTACGCTAGATGTCAGTTTTTAACTTTTGTCCAAGAGTTTTAGGTTGGCAGCCCGATTTCCACTCCAGAAGTCCACTTTCATCCTCCTAGGATACACTTTGGCTACAGACGACAAAATCCGATTTACTTTCTTTACACCTGTATTTCAGAAGGAGTAAAAAAAGTAGCCCTAATACTCCGGAACCAGCGAATAGTTTTTGGGGGGTGGAGTAATTATCATCCCCGGAACAGGCGAATAAAACGTTTTAGGGTAAAAAGAGTACACTTTTAGTCCGAGAACAGGCGAAAAGAAACCACCTTATCAAATCATCCCGGTTTAAAATTGCGATCTTTTAAATTTGAAATTTCTGCACCCGTGGGACAAACAGAAGAAGAAAATATCTGTTTAAAATACCGCATCGATTTTTCTAGCTGAAAAAGGTACCAAATTAATGACGGAATTCATCGCGAAAGGTCTGAAAAACAGGCATATTTAACCAATCTTCAATTAGGCTTACAAAATTTTACCATTAAAAACTCCGTTGCTATTAAAAGTCCGAGTTGTTTTTGAAGGCATATATATTTTCCTCTAACGTACGCACTACGCCGGTTAAGCTCGCGCTAGGAAACGTGTACGAGAAACTTGTAGGAGTGCAGACGTATAGAACTCTCATAGGTTCCCCCTTTCACGTTTTCGAGCCGTAGCTTAACGTGTCTATTAAAATGGTGATTAATAGTAAAAAAAAGAGACCCCATCGGATATTTTACGCTTAATAGAAGCTAAGTTAATAGAGAGTTTAAGTACCACGCCTCTAAACGCCAATCGGTAATCAATCTACGAAGCTTTCTATTATAGCCTATATCGTTTCCATTCAACGCGTCGTGCTTAAAGCCGCCTAATTATAGAGCTTTCAATAGCGACACTTGCCTTACATTGGTTTTACCATAAGCCTATCGTGATGAATGAGACCCTATGATAGGCTTATGCTTTTATTTAAATAGGTGGGAACGAAATTCAGCTAAAATAGCCATTTTCGATCGAATGTTTTTAGGATTAAATTGAGAGTGGGAAATAGGGAAAAACGAATGATGTAGTGGGACAGCGGGATGCCAATTATACTAAAAATCTACCAGTTAAAACTAGCAAAGGCTAGAAAACCATCTTACTAATTTCGGGTAACATTTTTATCTAATATAGAATTAATTTATTTAGTTTATTATTGCTGGTCTTGGCTATAACATTGTTCCCACCAAAACCTAAAAAAAATATATAGGGGATTTTTCAGGTTAGAAATAGGGTGAAATTGAAACCAAATTTTGAAAAGTAGGAACCAAATAGGGTCCATTTTAATAAAAAACTAGATCTTTATTTAAATTTGGATATTTCTAAAACTGAATTAGTTCAATTCAATTTTGGTTTATTTATTTTTGTTTACATTTGGTGGTTGAGGGCCAAGTCGATAGCGACTTATAAATATTTAAAATATTTTATCACTAAATTGACCAATCTTTACTAAAAATTATAGTTAAACTTTACGACCGGGAGGTTAGTTATGAAATATACCGAATATTTCAATTTAACCAGGTTCGTGGCGCCACCTAATGTAGTAAATTATAGCTATAAACGTGAATCGATACAATTCTATTTCAATATTATAAGATGATGGTACTTTTCACCAAATTTACTAGAAATAGGGTGTTTTAGGGACCTCGAAAGAAAGTAGGGGCTTGAGGTATTTGAGGGACCTAGTGGGAGCCCTGCTATGGCCGAAACTTCCCGTGAGGCGCAATGATTGGTTTTCACTAGAAGGCATCATAATGAATATTTCTTTACGCGCGTCAAAACGTTTGTACGTCCGGAATTTGAGTATTTCATTTCGCCGCCAAGTAGTCCCGTTTCGCCGCTTTTCACTTTGCCGCCGCAAAAGTCCCATTTAGCCGCCGCTTCATTTCGCCGCCTTATTATAAGAATCATAGAAGCGTTTTACCGCAAGCAATATTTATTTGCCTTTATTTTTTTACAGTACATGATTCACAATGTTTGATAAGATGGCTTGCCGCGTCTAAATATTCTAACCAGGATAAGTTGTAATTTTCTACCATTTTCTTCAACCCCACAAGGTGCAAATCCAGTTTGATGTACGTTGGGTCACATCCACGAATTATTCTTCCTTAAGTTCCTTTCAAATCGTCTACCACCTTTACTTCTTCTTCCTTCAGAGCTTGATGCCACCCTTACTTGTTGTTTGTAGTTCTTTTTCCACAGTTGCTCCAGTGATTCCATATGGCTCTATCAAACCGTCCCAGTCCAGTAACTTTACCTGGCTGAATTTTTACAGGCACATCCATTTTGTCATAATATACAGAGTGTCTCAATTTGCTCGATCAGGCCATTTTTCTCAAAATGTATTTATGCTAGGGTTCTGAAATTTTCAGGGTTTATTTGTTAGGTATGGAAGGCTTTGGTTACTAAATTCCAGAAAAATCGAACGATTTTGTGCCGTTTTGGAAAATTAATTTTTTCACCGGTAGGTGTCTTGCAAAATGTTTCAATAGAAAAGTTGTAGGGCATAGTCGAAAGTGTAAAAATAATTTTGGTTCGGTTGAAAAAGACCTATTTTTCACTGAGTTTGGAGGTCGGGGGGGGGGAAACAAGTTGTACTAGCAGGCAATAGCCTTTAACGAATTGTAGGTAACATGCATTTCAGTTATAAGATTTCGAAAAATAAACAAATAATAATTAGCCCAAGTGACAAATGTTTTTTAATGACTTCTACAAAATGTTTTCAAAAATGCCACCTTCTGATGCAATGCACAAATATGCACGATGTTGCAAATTGCGAAATGCTCCCCGAACCATTTCTGGAGTCACCCGGCGACATGCTTCGATGTTTTTTTGTCGTAAATCTTCAACGCTCGTCACAGGTGTTTGGTATACGTAGTCCTTTATGAATCCCCAAAGAAAAAAGTTGAGTGGTGTTAGATCAGGGGATCTTGCAGGCCAACGAACAGGACCAGTTCTTCCGATCCATCTTCCAGGAAACTCGTCGTTTAGATATGCAACCACGTCACGATATTGGTGAGGTGGCGCCCCATCTTGCTGGAACCAGATGCGTCTGTACTCGGCCAGAGGAATGTCGTCCAACACGTTGGATATTTCATTTTGAAGGAACTCCAAGTAGTTTTGACCGTTCAGACGATTTGGCAGGAAGAACGGGCCAATAATTCTGTCACCTAACAGACGAGCTCACACATTTAAGCGAAACTGCACTTGGTGGCGGTGAGGAAATCCCCAGTGTGGATTCTCGTAGTCCCACATATGTTGGTTTTGACGGTTGAAAGGCCCATCTCTTCCGAATGAACATTCGTCGGACATCAGTAGTTGATCGTGAAAATCCTGGTGTGCGTCAGCCATGAGGCAAAACCAATTGCAGAAGTCGAGTCGGCGCTGTCTATCACCGTCATGCAGTCCTTGGTGAAGTGTCGCTCGATAAGGATGAAAATGGTGTCTTTTGAGTGTTCTCCAAACGTAGTTTCGATCCAACCCTAAGTCAAAGCTGGCAGTCCTGGGCTCGAGGATAGGCGACGAAGTAGGCAAGTATG
Organism: Leiobunum rupestre; assembly: GCF_980474605.1. Lineage (NCBI taxonomy): Eukaryota > Metazoa > Arthropoda > Arachnida > Opiliones > Sclerosomatidae > Leiobunum > Leiobunum rupestre. The sequence goes on from NC_143389.1 coordinate 38,690,668, forward strand.
GTGTTTTCCATGTCGATGTCCTGGAGACCACGACCACGAAACCTCGGATTGATATTACCCCAGTTGTCGAAGTCGCGGACCACTCTAAGAACCGTCGTCTAAATAACTGACTTACTAGAGAAGCATTACGACGACCTTCTCCGTAAAATAATTCTAGCATATGAGCGCGCTGATCTCGAGTGTAAAGAGGCATACTGGACAACAATCGGCCAAGCTGAGATAATGTTTTAACTTTGAAATGTAAACGCTTTAAATACTACTCGGACAATTGATATTTCACGTTAAAAAACAACAAAAGAAAAATAAGCGTAATTTTTGGTCTACAAATCTTTGTTTGATGATCTTACTCGTAACCACGTCGAAATGGAAGACGCGGTCTTTGTCTACTTTGTCTAATTAGGTGTTGAACGTAATAATTTTCTTTAACAATAACTTTTTGCAGATCTGATTATTAACTACATAGCTGAAAGCATAAGTTCCCTAAAATAAATGTACATGTGTGTTGTGATTATGTACGATTGTTTACGTTAAAGGCGATTGCCTGCTAGTACTACTTGTTTTTCCCCCCGACCTCCAAACTCAGTGAAAAATAGGTCTTTTTCAACCGAACCAAAATTATTTTTACACTTTCGACTATGCCCTACAACTTTTCTATTGAAACATTTTGCGTGACACCTACCGGTGAAAAATTAAATTTTCCAAAACGGCACAAAATCGTTCGATTTTTCTGAAATTTAGTAACCAAAGCCTTCCATACCTAACAAATAAACCCTGAAAATTTCAGAACCCTAGCATAAATACATTTTGAGAACAATGGCCTGATCGTGCAAATTGAGACACCCTGTATAAAAAGGCCAAAAGTCCCCATCAGTTGTGGGCACAATTATTAATGGCGGGAAATAGGCGCGCAAAAAAGGTCTCTATCTGATATCTCCGTTTGTATTGTATTTACGGCTATAATTACGAAAATTAGGACCCGGCTATTTACTACAAAAACGGTTTTAAGGAATATTTCGGAACGAGCCATCGTTTTTGCGTAATCGCACTTTGAACGTTGTACCCGAAACGCGTTTTACCAGGAAACTATAGAGGTATACACTTGGAATGTCTAAGGTTCCAATGGGACGGTGATACGAAAGCGCCAGGGGCGTATTAACCATTAGGCAAAGTAGGCACGTGCCTAGGGCGCCATTTTTCTAGGGGCGCCAAATCTCTGATAAAGCCCCACGGTCCATGTACTTGGCTTTCCCCTACTAAAAATAACGCTGAAAAGGTTTGGGGAAACTAAAATATATTTATTTATTTATTAAAAACCGATACGCCTCTCCTTAGCTGACCAATGCCAAGGGGCGCCTAATTTTTCCGTGCCTAAAGGCGCCGAAAGGGTTAATCCGCCCCTGGAAAGCGCGTCGAGAAAAAGGCGGGGCTTAACTACGTCAAGTGTTAGACGTAACGCGACATTTCAAATTCATTGGCTCGAGGTTTGACGCGAAAAGAATGCGTCGTCATGGTAACAAATAGGCGATCTTCCGGCGCAAAATAGGCTTATAAAACAATGGATTTAAAAACCTCAATTTGTTATCTTACTTAATATTTGGAAGTAATTATAATGTTCTTCGCGAAAGAAGCGTAGTGATACCTAATTTCAGGTATTTGTATGGTTATAAAAGAGATAATCAGGTAAGCTAATAATATAATAACCATGACTAGGCTTAATGAAGAGTTTTCGTCGAATTAGGGTAGCGAGGCGCGAGAGGTTTTCTCGTGAGTTTTCCCGCTTTAAGACACACCCTTTTCTACGAGCTTCATCACGGCCGTAAAAATCTTCCTTAGACATTCTAAGTGTATATCTATATTTTTTCCTGGTTTTACAATTTAGCGCCTTATTTAACTAAAAACCTATAGGAATTTCTAGGAAATAGCTGGGCCCTAATTTTAGTAATAGTGCTTTTTAAAAAGTAACCTGGCCTTCTTGTTTAAATGTTGCTCTTACGTCACAGTCTCTTACTTTGCCAAGTCTACGAGCGCGCGCTACAATCGCCAGAGCAATATAGCTTTTTCTAGCGCGCGTGCAAATCGCTCGTGCGAAGAATATAGTCATAAAGCTGGGTCTTGTGACGTAAAACAAGCTGGGGAAGACCACTTTTTATTTTATAAAATCAACTATTGGGTTTACAAACTCAGAAATTAGCCAAAACCCATTTTAGTGCGCTTATTTCCCACCATTATAAATTGTGCACACAACTAAATGATGGGGACTTTATACATTTTATATATTATGACTAAAGGAAGATGTCTGCAAAATTCAGCTCGGTTGCAATTTTTCCGAAGTTTGTCCAATATTTTTACTTAAGTTACTGGACTATAAGTTTTAACATAAGTTTATGATACCTCTAACAAAGGAGACTACCCGAGGTGGTTATCACCGATTTTGTTGAAACTCGGATGTTCGGTAGACCTTATGCCAAAGGGAAAAGTTGCAATGGGCTTTAGTTTTCCTCTGGCAACCCAAAATGTTTTTGACCTCTCCATTTAAAAAAACATGGGATTTTCTCGGTTACCCAAATTTTGTTAAAATTTAACCAAAATTGATCGATTTTAGCCAAAATCATTGATAAATTTTACCCAAAATAGGTCCAATTAATCTTTTTGAGTAAGTTTTGAAAATTTAATTTTTTCAAATTTTTTAAGTAAGTAAGTGAAACCGAGAAAATCCCATTGTTTTTTAAATGGAGATTTTTTGGTTTTGAGAGATCAAAAAAAATTTCGGTTACCATGGGAAAACTAAAGCCCATTGCAACTTTTCCCTTTAGCAATTTTCATACTACCATAAGGTCTACCTAACCCCCAAGTTTCAACAAAATCGGTGATAACCACCTCGGGTAGTCTCCGTAAGTGTAAATAAATACATTAAAACCCTTTAAACCAAACGTTATATTTTTAACAAAAATGTGGAAATTTGAGCTAACCTAATTGATTGCCTCTTAAGGGGAGGAGCAAATAGCTAACCGTGAGGTGTATTGCTGGGGAAACGCGATCCCTAAACATAAATAAATATTGCAAATTACGTGTAACGAAATATGTAAGAAAAAGGTTTTGATAAACAGACATTTTCAATTTCGAAAGGGACTCGTTATGTTAAAAAGAGGCCTTATTGGGAAGCAAGCATTTTGTCAGCGTAGGCGACCTACTAAGCGGCATTTTCGGGGCTCAGTCCTAAAAAGTCATTTCCGAAAGAAATCCGCTCAGCCGCGTAGCGACTAGCGACAGACTTTTTGTTCGGATAAAGGAAACAAGTTCACCAAGAAGGCGATAATATTATTTCGTGCCCGTATTCCATTTGAGCAGGTAGCATAAAATCATGAATTTGTAATAAACCTTAAATTTGAGTGAAATAATACTTCTGGCTTGATGACTTAGGCCTAAGGTAGTGCCTTGGGTATTTGCCTAGCTGATTATTATTTTTATTATTATTATTATTATTATTATTATAAGTAAGTGCCACACTTATTTATTACTTCTGACCCTATACGTCTTGGGCAGTTGACATAATATTACTTAGTCACACTTATTTAGGATAGCTTGGATTATATGTATAATAAAATTTGGAATATAATCCCCCTATGCACTTATTTATTACTTCGTTACACTTATTTAATACTTCTGGCCATACACTGCTTCGATTACTTCGTCACACTTATTTATTACTTGGGTTTGACAAATTTTGCAAAACCATGTGTTCTTTTTACTAGCGTGATAAGCGAAATACTGAATAAATTTAGTATCGCAGTGAAAGGTTTTAGGGTGGGCGCCAGGGCCAGAGGACCGTACCATTAAAAAAAGGGTAGGTTATTATTGTATTTTAAGGTATTGTAGGAAAAACGGACGAAAACTGGAGCTTCAGTAATTAGAGAGCTAAGTGGCAGAGTAGCCAGAGAAACGGCACCTATTTCGTCGAGAAGCAACAGCTTTCGGTTTCCTTTCCCCCAAAGCTCTTATGCCACTCCTAAAAGGGTGATGGCACTTTGTAGATTTAGCCATTGTTGATTTAAAACATTTTTTCTGTAGGAAAAAGCATTGCTGACGTACTGTGTATGTGTTGGTGCCATTACTCTAATGGAAGCAGTCGTCATATAGTTTTTAAAACCGCTCTATCGGCGTATCTTAGCAAATATTTCCGTATACAAGGTTTTTTTTTCGAAATGGAAAATGTTATAAGAGCATCCCCTAAATTAATTTAATCATTTAATTAATAATAATAATACACAATTTCAGTGGTCAAATTTCTTTTGGCATTTTTACTCCTCACACTTATTATTATACCACCCCCCCCCCCTCCAAGCCGAGTAGTTATTAATTACTTCGTCACACTTATTTGTTACTTCTGGCCATACACGGCTTGCCACACCTATTTATTACTTCGGCACACTTCTTTATTACTCCTAGCCATACATGGCTTCGATTAGTGTCGTATGCAGTCGATAAGTGTCATGTGCAGCTACGCGTCCCCCCCCCCCCTTCCAATCTGAGAAGTTATTTATTACTTCGTCACACTTATTTATTACTTCTGGCCATACACGGCTTCGATAACCTCCATGACCCTGCAGGCTCACACTTATTTATTACTTCTGGTAGTACACGGCTTCGATAAAAATTGAAATATAATCGCCTCTTCTTCCCCCGTGGTTTTATCTGGTGTTAGTTCTAAAACATACAACGGAACTACATGAGTTACGTAACGTGTTTTAACTATCGTTCTCACTTCGATACAGCCCAATACCAGCCCATGGAAATCGCTGTTACCTGATGATTAAAGCAATGAACTACGATGGCACTTTAACCCTTGGTAGTGGTATCCTGGAAGGTATATAGTCTTTTGGATAATAATTCGAAAAAAAATTAAAGAAACTTATAGCAGTAAGAATATATATCGTTGTCACAAAAGCGTATTATGAACCATAAATTTTACATATTTTCAAAATTATGATAGACGTAAACATTTTTACTTGCCCAACTTTTTTTTCGCAATAGCGTTCCCAAAGTAGCCCAATTTTGCCCATTTAGCAACACTGCCGGCAGCGTCCCAATCCCTCTATCAATATTTCGCCCCCCCCCCCCGAATAGGGGAGCACAAAGTAAAAATAATTGATATATTGCGCCGGAAAATTGCCGTTGAGCGCCCCTTGGCGGTATTCGCTATTAATTATCGCGTAAATAATTTCCCCTCATTAACGGAAGAAGTACGAAGAAATTTCATTAACGCTTTTGTCCCACGCTTAAGACTTTGCTTTAGCAACTCTATCGCGACTAGATAATAAATACAACGTTCCCTTTTTTAGTCCTACGCCTCATAGATGGCGAGGAATTATATTCTGGTAAAGTGAACATTTTCATAAATTTTGTTTTTGTTGACACCACTTCCGAAGGTAGACCGGTCTTTGAATATCTACAAACTGGATCCAGGGTATAGAGTGTTTGTATATAATACAGTATAGCTTCGTCGCTGTCTGTTCTAGGAATATGGAGCTCCTAAGAACTTAGAACTAAACAAATATTAAATTAATATTAAGAATGAAATTAATAATAAATTAAAATTAATAATGAAATTAATATTAAATTGAAATTAAGAAGGAAATTGAAATTAAGAAGGAAATTAATATTAAATTGAAATTAAGAAGGAATTTAATATTATATTGAAATTAAGAAGGAAATTAATATTAAATTGAATTTAAGAAGGAAATTAATATTAAATTGAAATTAAGGAGGAAATTAATATTAAATTGAAATTAAGAAGGAAATTAATATTAAATTGAAATTAAGAATGAAATAAGTATTAAATTGAAATTAAGAATGAAATTATTATTAAATTGAAATTAAGAATGAAATTAGTATTAAATTGAAATTAAGAATGAAATTAATATTAAATTAAAATTAATATTAAATTAAAATTAAGAATGAAATTAATATTAAATTGAAATTAAGAATGAAATTAATGTTAAATTGAAATTAAGAATAAAAGGTATTATTAATTAATATTAAGAATAAAGTTAATTATTAATTATTACTAAGAATAAAATTTATTATTAATTAAAATTAAGAACGAAATTAACATTAAGAATGAAATTAAAATTAAGAACGAAATTAATATTAAGAATGAAATTAAAATTAGACATTAAATAAATATTAAATGAAAATTAAGCACTAAATGAATATTGAATGAAAATTAAGCACTAAATGTATATTAAATGAAAATTAAGCACTAAATGAATATTAAATTAAAATTAATATTAAACTAAAACTAAGAATGAAATTATCAAATTAATATTAATATTAAACTAAAGTTAAGAATGAAATTATCAAATTAATATTAATATTAAACTAAAGTTAAGAATGAAATTATCAAATTAATATTAATATTACACTAAAGTTAAGAATGAAATTATCAAATTAATATTAATATTAAACTAAAGTTAAGAATGAAATTAATATTAAAGCAAAATAAAGAAATAAATGAATACTAAAATGTTTTCACGAATGTAGATAGCAACTAAAGCACCGGACTGTATTTAGCCTTGTGGCATCTTGTTTCGTGTCAGCTGGCTTCTCATTTGGAAAAACGCGTCGACTAATTATCGTGTCAACAGCATCGAATTTCGGCCTTTCAAATAAAAATCACATTGTTTCATTTACGCTTCATATTATTAACAAAAGTAGTCAATTAAGAACTGGCCTGTGCAGTGAGCGGCAGCAGACATTTCTCTCCAAACTGAAGCTTGGTTCAATTAATGTACTGATGAGCATCCTCGGCCCAATTTACAAATAATAACAAAAACTGATTTATTTAGCCATTGTTGGTGGCCTTTGCCAGAAGTTTCAAGTGTCGGGAATACAACGCTTTTTGGAAGGAACTTTAGGAACATTTAATAGGGTGTACGCTTTTCACGAGGCTACCACCCCTTTTTGGGTTTGCTAGTTTCGTCAAGGTTACATGTTGTAACCTAGCAATGATGTATTTAGGGGGTTTTTGGAAAATGTATCGAGCGGGGTCTCAAGGGGTCTAAAAAGGGGCGCACAGTTCAACCCCTCCCCCAAAATGAATCGAGCGGGGTCTCAAGGGGGTCTAAAAGGGGCGCACAGTTCAACCCCCTCCCCCCAAAATGAATCGAGTGGGGCCTCAAGGGGGTCTAAAAAGGGGCGCACAGTTCAACCCCCTCCCCCCAAAATGAATCGAGCGGGGTCTCAAGGGGGTCTAAAAAGGGGCGCACAGTTCAACCCCCTCCCCCCAAAATGAATCGAGCGGGGTCTCAAGGGGGTCTAAAAAGGGGCGCACAGTTCAACCCCCTCCTCCCAAAATGAAATCCTAGATACACCCTTCTAACGTACCGTCTCCGAATCAGCGTTGCTAGTACAGGGAAAATGAAATCCAAATAGGTAAAACCTTAAATAAATTAGGAATAAGCAGAATTTTTGTAGCAGTATAGTATATGACTATTTAAACAAAATCCCAAAACTTCGCGTCATTCCGAGTGCCACTTCCCATTCCCCCTCCCCCCTCAAGTTATAAAAGGCTTTACGAGTCACATCTTTTGATTGAAATTATGTTTCGGGGGTTTAGTTTGTATATAGCTGCTCGCTCGCCGTTATTTGTTTTGGGCAATTCTAAAAATTCCTTATTTTAGCCCCTGTGTCCTACCCCAGCCATTTAGACATTAAAACGAAACGCAAGATCTGTCTCGCGGAGATGTTGCATACCAAGATGCTCAAACCTTTGAGCCGCATAATAATCAAAGACACAAAGGACATGTGAGAAAATGTCCTCCTCTGCAGAGCATGCCCTGCACACAGCCAATCAGATGCAGATAGCTCTTAATCTGGAAATTACATCAGAGTAAGCCCTTAACCAAGCTGATACTGCTGTTAAAGAGCGAGAACAAATATTAATTATTTTAAGAAAATATATCTTAAAAATTAATATTAAAATTAGTCTTTCATTCGTTTTAAAAAGGCAGCCTAACCTTTACCAAAAAAAAGAAATCCTGTTTAAGAATGGAATGAGGATAATTAGGGATGAAGTGTTAGATTAAACTGAAATAAACATATATTTTCGAAACATCAAAATATTTTTCCTGTTTAATAATATTCGCAAAATAAATACATATTTCACACAAGTCTAATTAATTCCTGAAATGCGTCTTTATTTCTAAGTAACGTTTCGATTTATTTTTATTCCCAATAAGTTTTAAGTAAGCTATAAAAAATGATTTATCACATACTCGAGTAGATATTTTTAGATTGACTCTCAATTATTGATTCGTAATTATGACACATTAAAAATATTTCCATTTTTAAGGGGGAAGAATACCGTAAAAGCCTCTTTTTCGTTCAAGCTGAACGTTTCTGTTTTAACAATTACATCATTGAATTATATTTTTGTTATTAGGCTGAACCTTCCTCTAGTGCTTAAAATAATTTTGATAATTCTAATATTAATAGTTAACGAGATATAAGGTCCTAACTAAAGGGTAGTTTGGGCGCTTGCCCAACTTGTTTAGCTCCGGGGGTCCTAATTAAAACGTAATAATTTAATTACTTTTAAGTTTAAAATTGTCAAAATTATTTTAAGCACTAAACAAGAGGCTGTTCTACACTTAAATATTAATAATATAAGTTAAAATACAAAATTAAAAGAGCTCAGCTTGAAATAGCGCGAAAGTAGACAATGGCCACTGTAGTCTTCCCCCTTAAAACAGAACCAAATCTTTAATTACAGATTATAAATACTGTCGAAACCGTCAAAGTAAAAATATGATTTCGCATCTGACCAAAATCGAAGTTGTTTTTAATAAAAACAATTTTTAAGCTGCCGCGGGTTATCCTTATTTAAACCTTAATTCATTCTTAATTTCGACCTAAAAAAAATTTTTTTTTACAATTGTAGGATGTAAATATTAAGAAGTTTTAAACACGCGCCATCAAATAGCAGATTAAAGAAGTAAGGGATTTATCAACAATAAAAACTCGAGTAATTTGCAATAGAGTTACTTCATTGAGGGTCTATTTTAACTATAATTATCAGCCTGATTTTTTAACTTATTTATCGGATATAAATAAATTTAAAATTAAAATACGAATTTTGATTAATTCTAAATTTATTATAGCTACATATCGGAATCCAGCCAAGCGAGCGAGAGTAGAGTCGCCATAACCAAAACTAGTTGAAACATCCTTATTGAAAAACCTGCAGAAAACATATCAAGTTCGATCGATCAGTGCCATCTCGGATAAAATTGTAAAACTATTGACCAAATTTATATATATATATCCAATTAGTACTGTTTCAATAAATTAGATGGCGCAGCGAGCGCGATTTGGAAAACCGAGTTGCCAGTTAGCAGAATTTAAGCAGCCCCGTCCCGTAGTATGCGCGAAGCTACGGACAATAGGCCTTTCTATAAAGTAACATTGGCCTTCTTGATTTGATGTATCGGGCGCGTCACTAGTGACGTAGAAGTGACGTTTCACTATGAAAATTCGACGAGTCACCCTTTTTATAAAGATCTAACTTTCAAAACTGAACTGAACTCCTACGTATCTCGTGACGAAAGCGATACATTAAAACAAGTTCCGCAAGCGTAATGACTTTATAGAAAGGCCTATTCTAACCTGTGTAAATATATAAATCGTGCTTTGGGAGAATTACCATATCGAGAGAATCCGTGGACCCCGTGGGGGCCGTGGTCTAGATTCCCCCTTCCGCGGGAGGGGTGGGGGCGAGGAAAACGTCATAGGTGTTGGTTTCAATCGCGTCATCCGTCGCGTCGGAAGAGGTCAGTATTACATAAATAATAATAATAATGGTAATAATCAGCTAAGCTAATACCCAAGGCACCACCATAGGCCGAAGTCCACTAGCAGGGTTACAATGCGTAGGGGGGTAGTAGCAAGCCCTTCATGCCACGCAATAAATAAATACATTCCTGCTATAAATAAATACATTCCTGCTATAAAGAAATACATTCCTGCTATAAATAAATATATTCCTGCTATAAATAAATACATTCCTGCTATAGATACATTCCTTCTATAAATACATTCCTGCTATAAATAAATGTATTCCTGGTATAAGTAAATACATTCCTGCTATAAGTAAATACATTCCTGCTATAAGTAAATATATTCCTGGTATAAATAAATAGATTCCTGATATAAATAAATACATTCCTGCTATAAATAAATAGATTCCTGCTATAAGTAAATATATTCCTCGTATAAATAAATAGATTAATGCTATAAATAAATACATTCCTGCTAAAAATACATTCCTGCTATAAACAAATGCATCCCTGCTATAAGTACATAAATAAATACATTCCTTCTATAAATAAATGCATCCCTGCTATAAGTACATAAATAAATACATTCTCGATTGAAGTAAATAAATTCCTGGTTTTATTAATTACATTATCGTTTAAGTAAATCCATTCTAAATTTAAATATAAATGTACCCGATAACATCTGGTAAAAATTTTAGACGGGTATACAGTATAGGTCTAAGACCGTCTACTTATCAGTAAATCAAGGAAAGTGGTTCTTAACAGTCACACTAAAGAATACGAAATTAGAATCGCCACTCATCCAGTCCGTCATCGGAGCTCCCCGTATCTTGACCATCCCTCTACGACTCCGTCGATAACTCAACTTCACGAGAGCCAAATCTGAACTTTCATATCCCAAAACTTAAAATTAACATTAAATAACAATTTTCATTTACGCAAATCAGCGTTAATTAAAAATTAGAATGTTACAAAAACATTTTACAAAATTTACATAAAAGTCTGAGTTTTTATAAAGATTAGTATGATAAAAATAGACATATTTCCCTTCAAAGGAACTCTTTGGCAGTTGGTTAATTTTACTTTCGCGAATAATTACGCGTAAAAGTTTCAAAGCTCATTAAGGACCGCTACTTTTTCTGCGGCCCCCGCCCCCTTTACTCGCTTCCTCCCCCCCCCCCCCCTACCGCTCGTCGCCGTCGTAAATGTCACAGGGAAAAACTTTTCCCTGTCAGTTTCGTTAATTTCTGACATAATTGGAATCTCGTGTTATTCCAATTAGTGAATTCATTCGTTTGCTCCTATCAACCGTAATTACTCGTTTTCGTTGTAATGAAAATTACCCATAATTCAGATAATTCATAATTAATCACTGCCATATAATATAATTCGAACGCGAATACTAATACAAGTTGTAATAAAAACAACGAATGCATATTCCGTACCGAGCGAAAACTCTCAGTGTACATCTACCTACCGTGACGTAGTCAGGTTTCGTCGCTCGAGGTCGTTGACAACATCTGTACTGGCCGTTTATTGCATAGTTACGCATAGTTGTAGTCAGGGGGTATAGCTCAGTGGTAGAGCATTCGACTGCAGATCGAGAGGTCCCCGGTTCAAACCCGGGTGCCCCCTCTGGACCATTTTTTTGAAGTATGTAATAAAAAATGATAATCAAAGTCGCTTCGGTATTAAATTTAAGAAGGCATTGCTTATAATTTTATTTTTATAACACTCAATTTACAATCTAAATATTTTGTAGAAAGTTATTTTCAATAAATTCGCAAAACAAAAATGTTTCAATAGTTAAACAAAAAACTTTCGAATTCCGTCTCAGCTAACTTAATATTAAAAAACCCTTTTTTTAATCAAGCAACATTAAGTTTTAATATATCATTTTAGCTATAATGGTATTGATTTGAGGCTTGCTCTATAAACAGCCCACAGTAGCCATCTCATTTATACTTTTAACATTATAGAAATTTAATTAATAAGGAACTTACGTTTATTGGGTCTTCTTAATAAAAATTTATTGGGTATTTTAACGTCTCAGATAATCATAAAATCTTCACTTCCAGTTTGTTCTTAATCCTCCAGGTGGCGGCAGTTTCCTAGAAGATCTATGAAACACGATAACTATTTCGTCGGGTTTATGCTGGTTTCTTTAATATGTGTGTCCAACAGTAAGTTTAACCCCTACAATCTTAATCCTATTTTGGACTAATTAATGCATAGAAAATTCGCGAAAAAGGACCCCCCATATCATTGATTTATTAGATAAAAATCACCTATAATATAAAAATTATAAATATAATTATGGTATAAATAAAATTTTATTTATAACCTACACCGTGGTAACAATGAATTTTAAAGTTTATAACTATGGTATAGTTGTTTAAAATAAATTGTAATGGTTTAGTTTTAATATTTAATAATAATAAAATTAATTAATTTCCACTAAAAGTGTTTTACGCATTATGGTACAGTTGTGTATTATAGATAAATTGTAATATTTTTGGTTTAATATTTAATATTAATAATTTATTGATAATTATAAAACAAAAATTGAAATTAAATATATTAATTGTAATTGAATGGTTTTAATAGTTAAAACTTAATATTAATAATTTATTAATCATTTTCAAATAAAAATTGTAAGTAAATCTGTTTATTGTAATTGAATAGTTTTAACACTTAAAATTCAATATTAATAAATAATAATATACAAGATGTTTCAAAAGGGACTTTAAATACTGTCTAAGTGTACTTTTTTACGCTGGTTACCTCGATTTGTTTACAAAGTCCTTTTCTACCCCAAACCTTAATGTTCGCATTTCCCCGCTGCTTGGGTTTTGCGCTTGTTGCAGCCTACTTCCAGGGGCTAGTAGACCACACTTTGAAGCTCTCTGGCGCTATTTTAACTCATCGTAGGAAAATGGGGAAAAAACAGCGATAGTTCTAAACTCACCCCCTACAACTCCTTCAAATTTTTTATAACCATTTGAAACACCCTGTATTAATAATTTTCCGAGTAAAAAATCGGTCACGTCTACCGAGAGTCTAATATTAATGTTTTTTATCTTGAATGTTTAAGACCATCAAGGGTCGTCTCAAGGTTAGATTTTTGTTAATACGAGATCGTCCTGGAGTATAGTAGTTACGCGCCGGTGAAAGCGGTAATTGTTTATAGTCGTAAAAGTCTGGTACAGAGCAGATAGTGGAAAATCGAAGAAAAGGTGTCGGCCAGTGGGCCTCCTCCGGATTGGTCGACGAAGCGGACCGAGCGCGAGTCCCGTCCACGCGACGGACCAATCGGCGAGCGGAGGACGACTTCCGAAGCGAGCTGACGAGAAAAGCGGAGCGCTCCACCGAGTTAATTATTAGAGTATGTTAGTTAACTTTCTATATTACGCGGAGTGACGCGGGAATGGTGCCTCGACCAGTTTTCGGTACTTTCACGCGGCGAATATTCCCTTACGGGTCGCGCGATCATTTCATTCTTGGTTAAATCTATTGAAAATACACGTACAAGTCATACCTGTCCGGTAAGTCACCTTTCGTTTTGGAAATTACGAAATATTTCTCCGTTAAAAAAATTTTAAATAAAATACGAAAATATTCATATCAAAATATAAATATTGACCAAATAAAAATTGGAAATAATACGAAAATTGGTAAGAAATGTAACTAATTTCGATTAAGAAGTGCTTTGATGTTTTTGTTGCGAAAATTCAAAATTTATGACGCAATTTTGTTTCAATTTCTGGCGCAATTTTAATATTTAATATTCAATATTTAGTATTAAAATTGAAATTTTAATCGCGAAGTAAAATTCGTGACAACAAAGTTCGAGTTGGGGGAGCAAAAGTAATTTATAACGCGTGTAAGTAATTTGAAACTTCTTTGGGATCAAGCTTGGAAATTGAATAGAATGTCATTGACGACGATGGCCAAAGGAGGAGGAGGAGGCGAAAATAACAGCGACGGAAACGAGAAGACGAGCGCGGTCAATTCGCAATTGCAACAGAACGAGGTCAGTTCCGTGTCCGAGGGATTCTTAATCGGCGAACGGGACCGAGAGCTCAGCGGGAACACCGCCTTCAAACGGATGAACCGCCGAAAGCTGACTCTGAATTGCGCCAATTCCATCTCTAGAGGAGGCAGTTTCCTGTCGGACGACCGGCTTCCGGAGACCCCGGAGCCCGACGACTCCGACTCCGAAATCGACGACGACGACGACCGATGCTGGTAAGCCTATATTCGTTCTCGAATTACGCTCATTCGCGGCTCTTATTCACGAAAAGCTCAATTTCGTATTTGTAAGAATCAAACTGGAAAATATAAAAATGTAAAATAACAGGAATAAAAATAAGGTTGGTTTCACATTCGACGGAAAATTAGCGGCGTTAATTTCGCTGCCTGAGGGCCAAGGTCAAGCGAATCAAAAACCCCATTTTGAGAAACGTAAGTTATTAGCGTTATATCTATAATTGCGATAGAAATAATCTAATTATTGAAATATACTAAAAAGAAAGTTAAAGGAAAATTAATAATAAGTTATTCCAATGTATATACTCGACTCGCTCGACCTTCGCAGTCGGGTAGTGATTTTTTCTTCAAATAAATTAGAAAATGAAACGCAATATTCCGTCACCGAAATTGAGCGTCGTTTCCGTCAAGCGTAAAACCAGCCAAAATACCGTGTCGCCGAGCGTCGACGCCAAAACAAATGTAGGCCTAACGAAAATGTTTCGCGTCGTTTTATGGCTTAGTGAAAACCAGAATTAAACCAAAATCGTACGTATAGTAATTAAAGGGTAGATAAAAGCGTGTTGAACCCCAAGTTGACTACGTATAGAAAGTAGAGTGAACCGGTCAAGTGAGTCGATGTCGTTTTAGCGTGGATTACGGCGACGAAGAAGAGATGCTCTTCCGGGACGACGACGAGGAAGAGCGAGACGATCGAGAATACGAAGAGGCGATGCGAGAGGAGGAACGGGATGAGGAGGAGGAGGAGGGGCGGCGTCGCTACGACGAATCGGATGACGGAGGAGCGGTCACTCCGTCGTCGCTCATCGGCGCCTGCAGTAGTTGTTGCAGCGGCGGAGACCCCGCTTCCACCGACGACCGCTACGGAGACGAGGACGACGTCTTCTTCTCGGACGACCCGGCCGCCCGGTTCGCCTTGAACCCGCTCGCCACCGGCGCCGCCAACCGCTTCGTCGTCTCCTCCTCGTCGTCCCCATCCGGGAACGGCGCTTCCCACGAGGTACAATCCCGGTTGCTCTTCGCCGACTCTCGCCTGGGCTCATCCACCCTCTGGTTCCATTCCGCTCTTCCGCGGGCCGGATCGCCCGGGCTCCGCGTCACTGCCGGCTGTTCCTCGACCACCAACGCGTTGACCACCGTCTCGTCTCACCAAGGACTCCCTCTCTTCTCGTCTTCGTCGGCTCATCAGGTTCGCTGATCTTCGTTTTCAAAATCCTTCTTAATCGAAATTAAACGAGTATTTCCCAACTATAGCACCGACGTTTCCTTCGGCGACGCTCTTTCGACCCTAGAGGTCGAACCGAGCACGTCAACCCGAAAACTTTGGTTCGCTCGCAATCGACGGGATTTCACCACGGTCACATCTTCCAGTCAACATCGCCTTCTTCGGCTTCGGGCTCGCAACTTGAAGTACAAGGTAATATTCGCAACCGCGCCACGCTAATTAAAGGGAGTATGAACTAAATCAAAAACCCGGCTGCTAACCCGCGCTACGACTTCATTTTAAAGGCCGACTACATAAATCTTCGGTTTACTCTGTCTTTCACTGGAAGTAGGCTTACTGCATGGCACATGTGTTTTGCAGTAAGCCTACTTCCAGTGAAAGACAGAGTAAACCGAAAATTTATGCAGTCGGCCTTTAACGTAAATAGCGCCAATCACCTAAAGCTTCTGTTAAACCTGGTGGCGGAAATGTGTTTCTGATCCCCCAGGAAACACGGAAGTTCATACTCCCTTTAAAGGGACGCAGTATCGTTTGAATTTCGGCAATTTCCCGCGCTAGTCTCCACGCGCTAGTTATCACTTGAAATTCGGGAAGAATTTTTCAAATCATTCTGCGTCCTTTAATAAATAGTATCGTTATTTTAGGAGCGCCCCGCATACTTAATTATTTAAACGACTCCAACAGGTATATCAACGAATAGTTCGCCCCGCCGCTTAGTTCGCCGCATGTTCACTAACAGTCGAGAGCGCTGGCGGCAGCAGAATGTGAACGGGGCCTTCGCCGAGTTGCGTCGGCTCGTGCCCACTCACCCTCCGGACAAGAAATTGAGCAAAAACGAAATCTTGCGACTGGCGATTCGGTACATCAAACTCCTGAGCGCCGTCGTGGAGTATCAGCGCAAGGAAGCGGCCTTCGACAGCTACATCGGCGAAACGCCGCAGAACTCGGGGCGCAAGGCCAACAAGAACGGCATGGCGACTGTCACCAGCACCAGCGAATACAAAAGCGTTACGGCCTCCAAAAGAAGTCAGTGCGGAAACGCGATCGCCATCTTGGCGGACGCCGACGAGCTCGCTCCGATGCCAGCGACGGACCACGGCCACAAACTGCAATTAGGGGAGTTGAAAATCAAAATGACCATGACGGTCAAGCCCAAGATGGAAGGGAGGTCATCCTGCGTGCGGACGCCTTCCTCGACCAGAATGTCCCCGGATAAATGCGCGCGCAACAGGGAATCCTTTAACGGTCATCATCCGGAAGGTAAAGGGTCGACGCAGCATCGAGTGAGGTACGAAGGTGACTTCCACTTCGCTCGAGGAGGACCCCGCCATTTTAGAAATCGCGGCGGACCCGGAGGCGGTTCCAGTCCGGATTCTCCCGCTTCCAGCTTGAGCAGCATGTCCGGGGGAAGCGTCCTCGGAGGAGGAGGAAGCTGCAGCAGCACGGATGACGGAAACGGCTAATCGCGACGAACGAAAGGAACTCCCGATAAAACGGAGTATAACGTACATTTTTAATGAAGTACAAGTCTAGTTCCCCTATTATATAAAAAATATTCTTAGATATGAAACGCGACGTAAAATTTGGTTGCGTAAAAAAGAAACGTACAAATTAACTTGATATTATACGGCGTAATTTCCTAGTTGAGAATTGTTACGCAAAATTTGAATGAATTGACTTAGCCGCGATACGTTCGTGTTAAGAGACGTAACGGGTGTCGAAGTTGCGTGAAATGGTAAATTTCCAATGGAAGGTGATACCCGCTAACAATCTCCAGAAAACGTCAGCGCAGATTTGACTATATTAGGTGCAAAATGCATTCTAATCCGGATAATGGTGCCGATCACAGTTTACCTATCAATGAATATTCCACGCATATTTGATTAACGAGAATATATACTCTATTTAGCCCAGTCTTGTATAGAACCCTCAACTCTGTAAAAATGAGATCTCCTCTGGTATATAGAAAAATAAGATGTCGGTGAAACGTAATAAAACTACGTTAAATCTGCTCAGTTGGAAATCTTTTCGCATTTGCTTTCACTCTATAGATAAACAAAATATACGTATCCAAGAGCTGATAGCGCGTAATTCCTGGTAGGGAACTTTGACAAGTTTCGGATGAAACGGAAACCAGCGCAAAATCAAGCAGCGCGGGCCACGGGGGTTCGGAAATAACGCTCAGATAACGAGCGAACTGTAGCGTTGAGAATTTCTGCGCTAGGAAATCATATCTGGAACCAACAGGCTTTCAACAATTATCATCCTTCCTAAACCAAACACTCACTAGAAAATGAAAACGGGGTTTTCTGGCCCTGAAAAGATAAGCTCGACCTACAAAGGGAAATTCAATCGCGTCGACAAAGCGATTTCGTAAGCCTCCAATTATAATTCACGGGATCATCCCTATTGAAAACTTGAACTCGGCAATTAAATGGATATTCAAAAGCTTCCTTTCGATAATCTTTTAAACAAACTTCGACGAGATAAGTTGTGACGGTAAAATAAAACCTATCTGTTCCCACGTGATGAAAACATCCCAGACTCAACAGTCAAATCAAACGGGGAGAGCGGAGGCCGCTTTATAATCTTTTTAGTTTTGCACGGGTAAACAATAGGCGAAAAAACCGTTCTTCGATTCCATTTAAAGCTAGTTTTCACAAGGGCAAAAACGTCACAAAGGCGAATGTCGACGCAAAAATTTTCCAAGGCCTAACGGGGATTTTTTTGCGTTGAGTTGTGGCGAACGTCGACGCAAAAATATTGCATTAGGCCTACAGGGGAGTTTTTGCGTTCACACTCGCCGTCGTGGCGTTTTTGCTCTGGTGAAAACCAGCCCTTAATCGTCCTTATATTTTTATACTCGTTTTCCGGAGGCTCAAATTATTAACCGGCGAATCGTGCTAAAAAAATCAGGGTCTGGAGCCCGTCCTAACGCCTTTCGACGGTCGCGTGGCTCGACGTTACGCCAGACCGCCGGTCCAATTCTCCTCTCCTATCAACGCTCGATGGGATTATATAAAAATTCGATTAAATCCGTCAATTCGGGGATCGCAGCCTTTACTCCTTTCCCTGGTTTCGCTAAACTACCAGATAAGTGAGTGTGGCGTAAGCTTTTTTAAACGGCAAGGATCGAGGGATCTTCCTCTGACAAAAGCGCCGTTATTCAATTTTGTCTCTACGGGCCGCGGCAGAGACACTTGGAATATTTACGTTTAATTTCCGGGAGTTGAATCGGAACGCGTTACTTTCGGTCGTTACCTTTTAATGGGTGTCGGAATCGCCACGCTGGAATTAATTGGTGACCCTCCCTACCTTAACAAAGCCTCTTTTCGCACGTTTCTCCAGGTCCCCAACTCGGCATTCATCATCACGTGTGTGGAATAAAGGTTTTCTTTGGCGATTAACACTGGTTTGGAAAAAAGGAGAATTTCGAGGAGGCGTTTAAATGGGCAACTGCGAGTACGATTTGCGTATGATTCGAATAGGCCCGGATCGTTTCCATTTCACGCGTTTCTGCGTTTATTTCCTTCGACTCAGTGGATATTTATGACGATTTCTGTATAGTTGTAACACGATTTTTATATCTAGAAGCGTATACGTAAGCGTTTTGTGCCTATTTAATTTATAATCCGCGAATTGGCGTAAGTTGATAAAAGTACCAGATATGACCTTACGTGAATGCAAGAGATCTAGCCTTGGCTGCCTTGTTGGTATATACTTTTTATCAGTAGGAAAAAGCATGAGTGACGTCCTATGACGTCATAGCACCAATTCCCTATAGACCATGCATTTTCCTCAAATTACTCGTATCGTTAATGAATTAGGCTTTTCATTTTACATAGAGCCACGTAGTGGCTAACTCGAGAAGTTAATTAATTGCTGGATTTTCGTCTTCTAAGTAGACCAAGTACTAATATAAATCGCAAAGCGTCTGTGCTTGGATTAATAATGTACATTATTAATCCAAGGTCTGTGATAAAAATCCAGCACGTTTGAGCCTTGGCCGCTACGTGACTTAATGAATTCATACTTTGTATCAAAAGTTCGTCTGCTTTTGATTTTTTTATGTCTATCAATTATATAGGTGGATAATTTTCGCCTGCTCTGGGGTGCGTCAAAATTCCAAGGAATTCTTCTCTTGAGAAGAGTTCTTCGTGAGAATTTTTCTCCCCGTGAGAACTCGCTAAAATGCGTCAAATATAAAAAGATTATTCTAAAGATGGCGGCTTACGAGAATGCCACGAACGAAGGAAGAAAGCAGTGGCGCACCCACGATTTTTTTATGGAGGGGGCCGGGATTGATCTAATGAACTAACGAGGAGTGTACCCGAGGTGTAAATCACCGAGGGGATACGTAGAGGTTGGGGTAACATGAATTTTCACCAAGGGAAAAGTTACGCTGGGCTTCCGTTTTGCTATGGCAACCGAAAATGTTTTTGACAACTTAAAATTAAAAAATCTACATTTAAAAAAGCATGGGATTTTCAGTCATTTTCTCGGTTTTACTGTGAAAAATTTTCGGAAAATCAAAAAAAAATAAAATTTTCAAATCTCAACTAAAATGCTAAATTTTAACTATTTTGGGTGAAATTCATCAAGTTTGGGTAACTTCATTCAAATTTGGGTAAAATTGAAAAAATTTCAATGAATTTGATAAATGAAGGAATATTTGCAAAATTTTACCTAAAAAGGGTTTTGGCAAATAATTTTTTTTTTGAAATCGACAAAAATTGGGTAAAATGACCAAAATTGGGTAAAATGACCTAAAATGTTTAAAATTGGATAAAATCGTGTTAAGCCAACTAATATCGTCTAAAATGGGGTAAAATGATGAAATTGAGTAAAACAGCCAAAAATTAATAAAATTGAATAAAATTGTGTTAAACCAACTTATATTGGCTAAAATAATCAAAATTCGTCCAAATGACAAAAATTGGGTAAAATTGTGTTAAAACCACTAATATCGGTTACAATTGGGTAAAATGATAAAATTTTGGGTTAAAAGACAAAATTTTGGGTAAAACAGCCAAAAGCGTGGCTAAAAATGATTAAAATTGAATAAAATGAATGAAATTTGGGTATACAACCGGAATTTGGGTTAAATAAATGAATTTGACTAGAATCGTGTTGAATTAATTGTATTGACTAAAATGAACGAAATTGGATAAAAAGAGCTGTATTTACTTAAAATAAATAAGTTTCGACTAAAATCGTCTTAAATCAATTGAAATTGACTAAAATAAATCTGTCAAACTACAAAAAGTGATGAAGGACCAAAAGTAGATACACTGAAGAAAACCTACGAAATAAGGTTAAGTAGAAACTAAAAGGTTATCGATTTCGTTGTAATTTCGTAAACACTAATTAATGACGAAAACTACTATATCTTAAAGATTTTTTCGTTAAAAGCCCACCTTTCGTTCACATCCAAAATACCCCAATTTTGAAAAAAACATACTTCGACATTTTCCATAATATTATTCGTTAATTACAACTTGCAAACAATTGACATATGTTTTTTCGAAGCTCCCTCTCTAGTGAGTCAAATGTCTGTATTTCTGTAACGCTGTTTCTCAGAAACTACACCACCTATTGAAATGAAATTTCACATACCTAAAGCTCTAGGCGGCTTTGACCAAGGACAGTAGATACAGGGACGAGAAAGCAGTAAAAAAATTTCGATTTTAAACGTCTTCATATTCAGATGTAAACAAACCGTGGTCATTGTTAAGACGTGGTTCACCATGGACAGTATTATTGTAGTTAATTTTTACCATTTTGATGTTAAATTAAAAATAAAACTACGAGCGTAAATAAAAAAATGCCCATTTGCTTTGAACACTTAAGCCTCGGCAAGAACCGCTAAAATTAGGTGACCGCAATTTCTTTGTTTACAACTAACTCTCCTTGCGTTTAGGTCGTTTTAGGTGATATACTCCAACAGAGGCCACCAATACACTTTCTCGTCCCTGTATCTACTGTCCTTGCTTTGACAAGGCGTCATTTTCATGGATTTTGGCGCTAAAACACGGATGAATACATTGTTTAAAAGATCAACTTTTCTTATATCGATGATTGTTATTACATCGATTAAATTATGAATAGAATGATTTAATTATAATTACTACTTGAAAATGGCTGACTTCAGTTAACTGCCAATAACTCTAAAACTATTAACCAAAATTTGTCATAAAGGAGTCATTCTTTTTCGATTTGCAAAATCAACGGTATATTACTAAACTCTCAAAACGAAGATATTGTTAAAAAGTCAAACGCCATTGAGTTAATAAGCTAATTATTTTAGTTTTTTTATCAAGCATTATAATGGCATTTATGCCATTTAGATGGTAAATACTGCTCTTTTTATCTAATTTCGTTTATTTTAGTCAATACAATTCATTGAACACGATTCTATCAATTTCATTTATTTAACCCAAAAACTGGTTGTTTGACCAAATTTCATTCATTTTATTAAATTTTAATCATTTTTAGCCACGTTTTTGGCTGTTTTACCCAAATTTTGTCTTTTTACCCAATTGTAGCCGATATTAGTTGTTTTAACACAATTTTACCCAATTTTTGTCATTTGGACTAATTTTTATTATTTTACCCAAATTTTATCATTTTACCCCATTTTAGACGATATTAGTTGGTTTAACACGATTTTATACAATTTTAAACATTTTGAGTCATTTTACCCAATTTTGGTCATTGGGGGTGCGCCAATGGAAGAAAGCATTTCATTTATAATTTATAAGGAAAATTAATGTTTCATCGGAAATTAACTAGCCATTCTGTATTCTCTAAAACTCATTTTCGTCCACAAAAATATAATAATGTTTATTTTCTTCAGCATCAAGTAAACTGATCAGAATATTAGCTGCCATTTATTATTTATAATATCCCCCCCCCCCTTTTGACCAAGTGAGAACGCTCGGAGGCATTCTCACTCTTACGTCACCTCCTGTGAGAAGGACCGTCAAAATTTTGAGAAGCCATGGCTGCGTTCAACAACTATCAACGGAGAAAAACCGTTGAGTTATCGTTGAGTTCTTTTAATCAACGCTACGTCACAAAAATCTAAAGTTGTTGTACGATTTATATAGTTCGCTGACTTAACGAACAAAATATCGTCTGCTACCCCTCCTTTAACTTTGTCGAATGACGTCACGACACCGATGAGGAACGGAAAAACCATCTCGCGCAGCCGATGTTTCCGCTGAGTCTCCGATGATCAACGTGACGTCAAAACCGGAAGTCAAAAAAACCCGTTCAACAAAAAACCGCTGACCGTTGAGCTCAGCGCTGAGCTATTTTAGAGTTGTTGAACGCAGCCCAGAATTCTCACTATCATGACGCGCCCCTGGGAATTCGGAATAGCAGGGCCGGATTAACCAATAGGCCGAATAGGCCTGGGCCTAGGGCACCGAGCCTACAAGGGGCACCAAGAGGGTTCGAAAAAAATAAAAGTACAAAACTTTCATCATTTACTTTTCACAAAACATTTTGAACCAAAAACGTTTGATTGTCACATTCTCTGACGGACTGCCGTCTAGCCCCTGACGTCTGACGACGTACTAAATCTGACAGCAAAATGAATTTTCCTTCCATTTCTCAATTATAAATTGGGGAAGCGCCTAGCTCGCTTCGCTCGCTATTGAAAGGGGGGGTACCGAAATTAACTTGGGCCTAGGGCCCCATAAAGTCTTAATCCGGCCCTGCGGAATAGGGTAAGAAGAGTAACCTTATGACGTCATTTTACTCCAAATCGCGACCGAAACGAGTCTAGGTGGCGTAACGGCGCTATCTTCTCCGAGGTAGCGCCTATGATAGCGTCTCCTACAGACAAATTAAAAAATCATAAGAACATTTTTTCTTAAATAAACTTATCAATATATAATCAAACGATACAAAATTTATATAAAAATTTAAGTATCATTATTTAAAAAGTCAAATTTACGAATAACGATGTGGAAAATCTAAAAGCGTCTGCTTTAGCCGCTACCTATCAGGTTTCAATTGTGAATAAAAGGGGGCGTTGCGATAGTTTTCGGTGGCGAATATTTCGAGTCGGAGTATAAATGTTTTCCCAAAATGACTGTTAGACCATTTTAGTAGATAAATTCTGGATATGTAAACGATTTTATCAGTTTAGTATCTTTACACATAAGATAAGATTTCAATGCTTTACACCTTTTCAGGAGCAAAAGGTGTAATTATCTCCACCAGAACAAGCGTATCCAGCTATAGCCTACCTGAGATATTGGTAGGGGCCACATATTTGCAATGAGAGGGCCATATATTTACGAAATTCCAGTCATTTTCAATGAAATCGGTGTTGGTTTCTCTATTTTCCATACAAATGTAAGTGACTTCGGTCGGCGCAGTAGCGACATCTCTCCTTGTGCACTCAAATAATTATAAGCAATTAATTAATTCATAGGTGGTGCCGTGGCGGCATTATACAGCACACAAACCCCAAATCCCCCCTCCCTTACGCCTTTGTTTATAGAGGGGGGGGGGGGGCACAAAATCCTTAGCCTACCCGTGAAAAAAGCTTAGCGCATTTCAGTGGATAAATTCTAGATAAGCAGAAAATTTTATCAGCTTAATGTCTTTACCCCGCTTTTGAGGAAGAGTAGCCCTAATACTTCGGAACAAGCGAATAGCTTTTGTGACAGAGTAAATATCATTTCCGGAACTGGCGAATAAAACGTTTTAGCGGTACACATTTAGTCCGAGAACCTGTTAAAAAATAAAACTCTTAATAATTTCCATAGAGATAAAGTGCTACATTAGAGTTTGCAATACCTATCCGGAATCAAGAATATGAAATTTTACTAAATTTCGATGTTGAATATTAACAAAAATTTTAAAATGACCGCTACCCCATTCGTATAAAGGCCCGTAATAATATGGCAATTTATACAGGCTGACACGAGACTGTCCCGAATATTGACCAAGCCGTTTCGGTCCTAAATCAGAAGTAAGTAGCGTGTACACAAACAGTATTTCACGGAGTTAACTTGGATAATCCCTTTTACGTGTCCGGATGAGGCCTCCTTTTAGTTCGGACACCGCGACTGTCCGTCTGTTCCCCCCCCCCCCCCCCGGCCGACATTTCAGGAGTGGACCGTCGACCGAGGGATTAAAATAACAAGAGCGAAACGCCAAAGAGGAGGAACCTGGGGTACAGATCGTAAATTTCGAATTAAAATGAGCTTTTATGTCGTGGCCAAAGAATTCGGAGGTGTATGGATTCTTTGCCATTATTTCTGGCCGCCAACTGATAGTCGCCAAATTTACGATTTGTTTGAACAGTTTGTAAAAATCGGAATATCAAATATAGCCGAGGCTATAACGCTGAAATACGACTGTTATCTTGGTCGTCTTGTAGGAGCGAAAAACCATGTGTTGTAACCACGCGTGTTTGCTGTTTGGCCACTATTTATTTAAAAATAAAGTTCGCCATAAAAACGTATAGTTATTTTTAGTAATAACGGTTCTCTTGGGGTCCAGAATTATTGTTTAACCGTATCGATGGCCCTAAACGAAACATGCATATTCGAAGCTCGAGGCAGTTGGAGCGATTTTTCAGCAGAATTATAATAATAAATATTCACAATTCGCAACGCAGAAAAATGTAAAAGTAAGGTTATGTACTTATTTATAAACCATATTTTATCGGTTTAATCACTATAATAAAGAATTATATTCCGCACTATTTGAAATGCGGTGGTAGGCTAGATGGGCTGCAACCCATCCTTAATTTTGGAGGGGACCCCCAAAACTTTACGGCGTTTTTGAGAATTTCACGGGTTTGGGTCCCTTGGACCCCTTTTGTATAGTCTACTGACTACCCCAGCGGTTCCCAATTTGTTTTTGCTATAGAACCCTAAATTATACACCTAATTCTGGCGGAACCCCAACTATTTTTTTTACTTATCTTAAAAGACTCTTGACACAAACAATGATGGCCGCGCTGCGAATTCTCGGAACCCCTGTGACCCTTCCACGGAAACCCAGGGTTCCGCGGAACTTCTTTTGGAAACCGCTGGTCTAGCCTACCTCGAAACAGATCCTGCATTTCCCCCAAAAAAAAACGTAAAGGCCAAAGCGACATAAGACCCAAAAGTGTGTCAGCCCTACCTTGGCGCCTTCTGAGAGCTAGTCTCACTATCGACTACAAAGCCAACTAGAGGGCTATGTATTAGTAGTGCTTTGCCATCTATTCAAAGTTTTAAACGTCCCTAAAATAACGTAGTCAACTACAATGGAATACTCTCATTATCCAGGTAATTAATTGAGTGAAGCGCGACACATAATCACGATGAAAGGAGGCAAAGAGATGATAAAAAAGAAGTCTAGGATGGTTGGCAATGGAGACCAAGAAGAGCGAATCGGTTGACCCGAGAGACACTGACATATATCGACCCAGCCTCTCCGCCTTTCATTTTGCGGAAAGCAGGTTTCATACTCTTATCTCTTTCCAGCAGGAGTTACAAACTACTAAGCCCTCTCCCCTCGCTCTTCATCTTCCTATTCTTTACGTACTCTCTCCGTCCTCGCAGTCACCGAACAAAATATTTCAGCCAGAACGGTCCCACCCACATCGACCAGTCTCTTAAATCTCTCACCCTTTGCTAGAATCGCGAGGTTATGTTTTCACAGGACGAGTGTTGCCATCTATGCCGCTTTGCTTACATCATAGAGTAACTCTATGCTTACACCAAGAAACATTTTTTACGGAGCAGCTACTGCCATCTATATATTTACCACAAACTAATCTTCACTAAAATACAATTTTATACCAGATTTTAAAGGCAAAAAAATCACTCTTAAATATTTATTGATAAACGATTTTAAAAACAATTTCGAAATATTATATACATAAAATGATCATATTTCATTTATTGCATTGAGCTCAATCTGTCAAATTAAGGTTTCTTACTGCTACTTTTGGAAGATTTCCCTTTTTCCCTTCTCCTTTCGTTCATGGGATTTCTAGGATCCAATAAATCATAACTCTCAGCTGTTTTCAAATTGGCATCTTTGGCCATAATGGGGCCTTCGTCCTTGAAATTAAAAAATTGTTTTTATAAATTTCTTTTTACTAGTTAAATTAAATTTCTTTTACCTCAAAACTCAAGTGATGCGTTAGCCAAGCGTCTTCGTCTTCATCATCGCTAGGAACAACTTCCCTTTTAGCATTTTCATCTTTATTGTCTTTTTCTTTAGCCATTAATAATTTACTTTCGAATTTTTTGAGGATTTCCAAAGTCTACCAAACATATTTAATTTAAAATTCAGTGGCTCTTTATTTTAAATTAAATTATTTCACAAACTCACCTGTTTTTCACGATCTACACCTTTCGGTAACTGTTTCTTAATTTCTTTATATTTTTTTCTGTCTTTATGATATTGATTAAGTAAATTATTTTCACTGTCTTCTACAGAAATTTAAATGAAATAAAAATGAAATACATGTTGTTCCGTACAATAAACAACAACAAAATAGTTACCAATTTCTTCATCATCGCCTGAACCTTCTTTCACCTTTTCTGGTTCTGGCTTCTTAGTCAGTTCCCTTTTTAACTTTTTAATTTCATTACGAATATTTTCTCTCTTTTTTTCTTCGGTTTGAGTCTTTTCTTGATAATACCTGTCAGTTTTGCTCATTTCTGGGATTTTTTTTGGTACTTTCTCCTCCTTTTTGAGTTTTTTTTTGATATTTGACAATGTTTCAGCTTTTCTTTTCACCTCCTCTAAGCGTTCCTCTTCAGTCTTTTGTACACCCTCTTCATCGCTGTTATACTCCATTATAACTGGGTTTTCATTAAGCTTGGCTTCAACAGCAGGAACTGAACTCAATTTAGGATCATTCGTGAGATCATGACTGCTTTTACTTTTCTTCCTATACTCCTAATACAAAATATAATAAATAACCTAAATTTTTAAGCTATTAAAAAATTTTACTTTTACAACAGCATCAGTTTCCGCCTCCTCCTCTTCAGCTTCTTCCCCAAATGACAACAAATTAAAATTCCTGTTAAAAAATATATCTTATTAACTGATATTTGCATAATTTGAAGTAAATTTCAAGTGTTATTACTTAGTTCCTTTAGCTAGGGCCTTTTTATCATCACTTTCACTTGTCTTTTCTTTTTGGGGTTTTTTAACAGATCGAGGAACGATATCGGGGAAGGGGTTCGAAATGACTTTACTGGATATTATTTTGTGAGGATAAAGAGGTCTTTCATTATGATCTGTTAAAGATTCTTCTAACTTTAACATATTGTACAGAGTATTTCCAGTAACTTTCCCAAATATTGTATGTTTGTTTTGCAATTCAGGGCAAGCATCAAGAGTGAAAAAGAACTGCGATCCATTGTCATCTTTCCCGGCATTTGCCATAGCCACCAAACCTCGACGGACAAACCGTAACCGAGAATGAAATTCATCCTAAGAACAATTTGCAGTTTAAGAGTTATATTTTTGTCGGAAATAACTGAAAGTGAAGAAATACCTTAAATGGTTTTCCATAAATTGATTCTCCTCCGTGTCCAGTACCAGTGGGATCACCACCTTGAGCTATAAATCCTTTTACAAGCCGATGGAAACAAGTACCATCGTAATAGCTTTCCATACAGAGTTGGACAAAGTTGCGACATGCTTTTGGTGCTTCCCTCGACCATATTTCAACATCAATGTCACCAACTGTGGTTTGTAAAAGCACCTGAGACGAAATTAGTAATATTAAAACAATTGAAAAAAATAACTATTCTGATGACAAAATTTACCTTCCCAGATGTAGGTGGTTCTTGAATGTAAATACTACTCATTTTCAGCAATAACTTTTATTTTATCAGTTAAGGGGGAAAAGAAGAGATAATGTTACATACAATTATTAAAGAAAAACTGAAGCCTCTTTACTTTCACCTAGCGCACATGACGGCGACGAGGTCAAACTACAATGAACTGGCGCCCCCAAAAAAAGGGGAAGGGGCGAAGAAATTATCCAAAGAGAACTCCGGAAATTATGGGTAGGTAGGGAAGCCGAATTTGATAAAATGCGTAGGCTAAAAACAAGTCAATCGCGACGGGGGTGCCACGCTTAGGATGTATAAAAGAAGCCGTGTTAATGTAAGTATCGTTTATTTTACATGAGCATGATAAATATTTCGCTTGGAGTATTATCACGGAGCGATTATAGTGCCGTAATTTTACCCATAAACGTTGCAACAAAATGAAATTAAGTTATTTTGGCGAAATCGGGACTTGGTTTTTCGGGTCCTTCTACTCACCGCCCTGCCCAGTTTTAGCATACGTTCGCTCTAGCAAGCCGTGCGCGTTATCATGTGGAAAATACCTCTCTCAATCCTGTTATTCCGGTTTTTCTCTCGCAGCAAATGCTTTGAAATGAGTGCGAAAAAAACCCCTTTTATGAATCATTGAGATACATTTGGATACAAGAAAGAAGTAGGCCAAGTTGAAGTTTAGTGGCCTTACCATCCTATAGATTTTATAATAGAAATGAGTTGGACGTAGTACCCACTTAAATGAAGTTATTTGAAGAAAATCTTGGGAAACAGATTCAAGTTCCTCCTGGTCAACCGGGCTAGTCTCTCTAATTGCCTTAAACAAAACTCAATTTAAAAACCAAGCATGGATAACAAGGCCAGTGAGGAGGTGGTAGAGACGGTAGAAGCTTTGAAAGCCGAGAGGGACCAGCTAAAATTAGAACTCGAAAGACTTCATTGCGAACTAGCCCAGACAAGCCACGAAAAGATCCAATCCGCTCAGTATGGACTTGTTCTTCTGGATGAGAAACAAGCCCTACAGAGTAAATGTGAAGAATTAGAAGCCCTTTACGACACTACCAAACATGAACTGGATTGCTTAAAAGAGGTAACTAATTTTACATCTGAGTAAAGATTTTTAGAGTAAAGCAACCCCATTTTTAATCTAGGCATTTGCAAAATCACAAACTAGTCAAAAGGTTTCCGCTAGCACTGGTATAGAACAAGAACAAACGTTGCTCCAAGAATCAGCGAGTCGAGAAGCTTCACTGACATGCACTTTACAAGACGCAGAGAGAGAATTGAAGCAGGTTAGATTTATACATTTTAAAATATACTCACTTTGTTTAATATTTTTTGCATTATTTAGGTGAGACAAGAACTGGAAAGAGTTAACCATGAAAAAGAACGTTATTTAAGTGAAAACACTGACCTTTTAAAACAATGCGAAGTTTTTGAATGGGAAAGGAGATCGTTAAAGGTGGAGCTAAAAGAATTGAAAGGCAGAGAGGCCAGGTTGCTTTCTGACAACAATGAACTTGAGGAAGAGAATATTTCTCTCCAAAAACAAGTGTCGTCGTTGCGTTCTTCACAGGTATAATGTTAACATAAATCAAAATTATTTGAGTGCAGTTAAATGTACAATATCATGGTTATGTTTAGGTTGAATTTGAAGGTGCAAAACACGAAGTGAGAAGGCTTCAAGAGGAAGTCGAATCACTCAATGCTCAGGTGGAGGAGTTAACGTCGCTAAAACACATAGCGGAAAAGCAGTTGGAGGAAGCGTTAGAAGCCTTACAGTCAGAGAGGGAGCAAAAATACGCCTTCAAGAAGGAATTGGACGCTAAAGCCAATTCAGAATCCCTCTTCAGCCTTAACAATTTGACCTTCGCGGGATTCAAACTAGGAAGTAAGGGTTGTACCTCTGGTAGTCTAGATAGTTGCTTTTACGGGAGAACTGGGAGTAGTACGGCACCAAGCACTGTTGTTAATAGTGTTAAGGGAGTCAGGCAAGGGAATTTTAACTATCATAGTCAGCTAAAAACCACAGGGCCTCCAGCTTCGAATAGGGCTAATAGTACTACTAGTACAAATTTTAGCGATTTGGAAATTTGCGGTTGCATTTGCCTGTGTTGTTGCTCTATTTTAAAAATAGTGTTAGATGGAGTATTTGCCATATTTTCCCCTTAAGAGAGACATACTCAAAAGCACTGAAATGTACCGCACAATATTCTATTTCCTAAAGTGGATGATAGACTAAGAATAAGCACACTATTTAATAGCTCTTTATATAAAATACGAGAGGTCACATGATTACGTTAAATTCATCGTGCAGTTAAAGTTAGAGAGCGCGCGTATGTTTGTTTTTGTTGAACTCGGGCAAAAACGCACGAGACCCTCTACACGAAAATATTAGGAAGCGAGCGCTCCAAAAAATAACACTTTTATACATATATGCGTATATATTATTTTATAGAAAGAGCTATTAGTTCTAATATAGCAGGAAACGTTTAGTTTAAATACTATACTTTTATTTTTTAAGATCATTAAATGCCAAACTGCTTGTCTTTTAGTTAAAGACTACCTTTTTTAGACATTCCAATTTAGTATACAGCGAGAAATTAGATTAGTTAAATGATTTTATAATTTTCCAAACTGCTTAATGGCTAGTTCACTTCCATTTATACATTCCATTTTATATATCCATTGACAAAATCCTTCCATTTACACCAAACTTTTTGAAATTTAGCTTTATTTATAAAGTTCTTAAGATGAATTGATTCTTTTTGAGGAGGGAATTGCCTTCTTTTCACCAGTATTCTTTTGAGTTTTTATTATTTCTGTTTGGAAACATTTCATTACCTGAGTTTAAAACATCTTAACTTGAAAAACAAGTTTTGAACTTAAAGAAATATAGGGAATTGTGTTAGACAAAAGATTTTAGGAGAAAAATATACTATGATGAAATAACGCATATTATGGAAAGATTTACGAAAAATTCATTAGAAAGTGTTGTAAACAGAGGTTACGATGTTTTTAAATTCTGGTAATAATTTGTCCTTCACTATTTTCAAATCAAGTACATTTTAGTTTTTTTTTTTAAGAAATACAGAAAGTTAGAATCTTTCCCCTGTCAATAATAATGTATATAAAAATATTTTCATAGTTAATGACCAAAGTTTATAATCTCTTATGAGAGAAGTATCCATCTTTGGTAACAAAATTATAGCATGATTTAAAGACAATTATGAACCATATATTTTTTAATCAAATGGTTTTAGAAAGTATGTATTTAATCTATTTTTTATTAGTTTTAATCGAAAAGACATGGGCAATATAGAGAAATGGATACTTCTTGTAAGAGATATATTATGAACTTCTGATAATGCTAAGGCATTTACTATTGAATATGAAAGCACGCTGTCTGGCTAGATTTTAAATATTGCCCTTTGTAGTATATGTTTCATTTCAATATTTATCAGAATTATGTTAGTCATTTTGTTATTCTGTTTTGCTCACTTTGTATATTTCATGCCTGTTTTATGGGCAGTTGTTTTAGTTATGCACAAATTGCATAGCTTCCTTTTTGTGCCAAAATGTTGCCTTGGAGAGACTGCATAGTATGATGGTAGTCATAAATACTCTTATATTGACTTTTGCATATAATATTTAGATTTAAATTTTAACAACTTTTATTTGAAGTTGCCCATCCAGACCAGTGGAATATTTAGGATTTTGGTTTAGGGGGCACTCAATTAATAAACCAAATGTTCATATAATCGTAAATTGCCATTTCTTGGCTATGCCACTGACCACGACAATCATTCTTTTCATTGACTTTTTTTAGTTAAAACTGCATTTCACATATTTGTGTTAAAAAATATTACTTTGAAATAAATGAAATAGACTGATTAAGCATATCTAGGCGACTAAGTATAATTGGTAGATAGTTTTAGTAGTATTTGGTGGTGGTTTATAGAGAATAAATTGCCACTTTGTTCAACTGTCTCACCCAAAAAAAATTCTGAAAAACACACCTAGTGTTGTTATTAAAATACGCACAAATAAAATCTGGAAACTAAAATTTGTACTAACTTGCATGTATAAAAAGCTGCGCACATAAGAAAAATATTGCCTATTTGTTATATGCATGATTTGTTTTTGCATTCTTTCCTTTACAACAATACTAAAAGGTCTATTCAATGTTTAAATGTTTTTATAAAACATACTGATGAGACAGTATTGTATTCTTTTTTAAAAAGCATGATATATAGTTAATAAATGGTTGTTAAATAAACTAATTGTGTGCATTTAATGCTTGATCTGATATAACACAGAAACAGTTGAACAAAGTGGGAAATTCAAACTTTTATATTTGCATGATGATAATAAATTATAATAAATAGTAAAATAATAAAGGCGGAGATTTTATTTAGTTGGTGATAATAGTTTAGATAAAGTTCAAAATTTTAATAGAAAAATTATACTTTACTTAAGAATTATTAAAATTTACAGCTCCTTGAGGGCAAGACACATTCTACATTTAAGGCGCTGAGCATTGATACGTTGCTATCCAAACCATTTTTGCACATACTTTTCTTGAGTTTTTATTTGAAGTAAAAAAATGTTTTATAAATTTGGGGAAAATCTAACTTTAAAATTAACAATCCTGATTGCTATAAAATAAGGGATTCCAAAATTAATCCAAATAAGAGTTGGCACACATTTAATTTTAATAATTAAATTATTTCTTATTTCAAAATATCAGATAGTGGGGATGAATCTGGTCGCGTTGAAGATGAAGAAGGGGATGTTCCTGCATTAAGGCAAATGGAAGCAGATTTGATAGAACGTAGTGGTGAACTCAGTAAGGAAATACTTCTTTAAAGAATACACCACAAAAGAAATTCATTGAAATTTATACTTTTCCAGCTTCAAATTCTAACAGGCAGCCTCTTCAACCAACCACAGTTGGTGACCTCTTCAGCGAACTTCACGTAACAGAAATTAGGAAATTAGAAAAACAATTGGAACAAGTTAGTGCTTAATTAGATGGAGATAATCAAAATCCGTTTGTCTAAAGTTTGTCAAATATTTCTTAGGCTGAAAACGAAAAATCGCAACTATCATCGCGCCTGCAAGAATCTTCCCAAATATTGGAAAAGACTAGAGCTGATTTAAATGATCAACACAGTCGTGTAGCTCGTATGGTCGAACACATTAATGCTTTGATTGCATTACATGGAAGAATTGATGAAGATGGAGATACTGGTTTAGTGGGACCAGATGATGCCGAAAAAGTACTAACTAAATTTCTGAAATCTAAAGCAAGCAATACATTGATATATTTTTTTTGCAGGATCTTCCAGAACTAGCTAGACTTAGGAGACTGCTACAAAAGCACGAACAAAGATATCAGTTAGCAGTGCAAGAAGTGGACCAACTTCAAGCTGATGTCAAAGGGTTGCAAGAAAAGGATGCAGTTACAAATGAAAATGACGAAGAATCTCTAATAAAATTGAGAGACGACGTGACACTTTTTAGGAAAAAAGTTCAGGATTATGAAAAGAGAGTAACGTCTCTCGAAGATGATTTGCAAACTATGGGAGAGATTGCTGAGGAGAGTCAAATTGCTTTAGGATTAACACAGGTCTTAAACCACACCATTTTCCAAACAAAGACTTTTTCTTGAAAAGTTTTTTCCCTCAGGATGATTTAGTAGCGATATCCGAAGAACTAGCTCAACTATATCACCACGTTTGTATGGTCAATGGAGAAACACCCAATAGGATCATGTTGGACCATGTTAAAAGCTCTCAGCTTGATAACCTACCAAATACCGGTAAGTTTTAAATCTTATTTTGGGCCTGAGCCAAATTACTAACCAAATTTGGAAAAAGATGCCACGATTGATGAAGTTGCTAAAGCTTCTGAACAGAAAGCTAATGACAGAAACAAAAAGGTGCCCAACAGCGGAGGAGTCAACAAATTAGAAATTTTGCAAGACAGACTAAAAACAGACATTGGTTTGAAATCCCTTCAAAATAAGGGCAGCGAGAAGGGTGAAACGAAACCTGACCCTAGCACTTGCAGTCGTTTATTAGAAACGGTTCATGATCAAGTGCGTCATTTGAGGCAGGCTGTAGAAACAACCATCGAAGCTGGTAGGCAAAAATCAATGCATCATGGAACTCCGGGATCTGATCCCTTAGCTGCTGGAGAATTTGAAGAACTTCAGGAACAAGTACCCATTTTTTTTCTTTATCAATATATGAAAAATAAAAAGCCACAACTAATTTTTCGCTTTTACCACGCAGGTTATTAGGCTTAAATCTTTACTCTCTACGAAACGAGAACAAATTGCAACATTGAGAACGGTGTTAAAAGCCAATAAGCAAACTGCTGAAGTTGCTTTAGCAAATTTGAAAAGCAAATACGAAAATGAAAAAACAATTGTTAGTGATACTATGATGAAACTTCGAAATGAACTTAAAGCTCTGAAAGAAGATGCTGCTACATTCGCTTCCTTACGAGCCATGTTCGCGGCACGGTGCGAAGAGTATGTGACCCAACTTGACGAACTTCAAAGGCAACTTTCGGCAGCCGAAGAAGAGAAAAAGACTTTAAATTCTCTTTTACGAATGGCCATTCAACAAAAACTGACCCTAACCCAAAGGCTGGAAGACTTGGAAATGGACCGAGAAAGGACTCATCTACGTAGGCATAGCGGCCGTGGTCGAGCTGGCTTCACTAGGGTAAGTGGCGGACAGGGTTCAGTCGGCCCTTTGCATTCTAATTCGTCCTCTGGCCCTTTTTCCAGTCCTAATTTGCACAGTGGTACCATTGGCGGACAATTTTTTCCTAGGCGCGAGTTTTAATAAACTAATTTGAGCTCCAATTAAATAAATTAATCATGGTGCACTTACTCCAGAACAGTTTGCAATATAAAAAAAACGCTTTTTTATGTCCTAAAATTACCAAATTTTAATATCTAATCTAGGGAAAGGAAAAGCTTGCATTTGTGCAATTTACACGAAAAAGGTTATATAATTTTTACTATGAATGTATGGTATTATATTAGTAAACTTTATAGCTTTATTAAGACCGTATTAGAATAGACTAATTCTAATATTTTAATATGAATTATCCGTAGTAATTCATAGTTTTTGGTTAAGATTTTTTTAGGATATATAATGCGTGGCCAATCATATTTATTATCCTTACTGGGTAGCGTAATCAATACACTATGCTTAATACTGAAATTATGATATGCCACTTTATGTATATAAAGGAAAATTAAAAACCTTTAAAAATTGAAATAATAATTTCAAATTCAAATTGTTTAATTTACCCATTAATTACACTTAAGCATATGTCATTGTTAAGAGCCGGGAAGTTAGGTTTTTGCAGTTAATTTGTTAAGTATGAATCTGAAAATTAAACCAGTTGGTAGAGCATACGGAACGCGTAAAACCATTGCTTTGGGTCTCACTATATCTAATGCATGATTTTATAATCTCACATTTCATTATTGGAAAGTGAATTCCTTTGGTAATGTATGCTTTTTTGGACTTTTTTCTCATTCAAAATTAACCAAACTTGCGTGTCTTAGTTTTGGATGTTGCATGACATTTTGACCTTAACTTTCTAAATAACTAACAAAAAATTCTTAACCGATCCAAAACAATAGCGCTTACCAAGGGAAAGGCGCTTATATATATTAAATATGTCCCCCAGTATCGTTAAACAATCCTTTTTTTGTCATTCCTTTCAGTTCTAAATTTAAAAATGCCAATTTTACCCTGCAAGAATCGAGTTTTTTGGCATTTGTGTTTTTGCGTCCAAAGAACAATTTGAATCTACACGAGCCTCTTTCGATATGTTTGCCTTTCTTTCTTTACATTCCAAAGTGTGCCTGGTTTGTGCCTTTTTTAACTGCTAATACCGCTGTAAAATACTTAAGACCAACGCAAGAAACTTAGAAATCTAAACTTTTTACCAGAAATTGTAAAATGGGAGTTTCCGTGTAGTTTGTTATAAAAACAAAATAATATAATTCAAGTAATGGCATTGGTAATTGGAGATTTTGAACATTGCAATGATTTTATGGTGGTATAAATTTTAATTTATAAGCATGAATGTTTTATTGTACTTAACATTCCGTATGTAGAATTCGTATTTAACCTCGCAGTGCCTGATATATGTTTAATATTACGTGTAGTTGAAAGGAATTGTTACAAATACACTAAATTTTTGTAAGACTCAAGCACTGACTAAACAGTTATAAATTTTATACAAACTGATGTGGATACCATTCAGGCACTGAGAGATTTAAATATCTAAAGGTCTCATTTTAATTTTGTTAAATTTACAATTATAAAATAGTAATTAATATTTTAATGAAGCCTAAAATATCTTAGTGATACTTTGAAATTAAATTTGTACCTTATAGTGGAAATTATTTTTTTTCTATTAGTGACGAAAAAGCAGAGGAAATTTTTTTTAAATTTCTTTTTTTTATGCGAGAATTGGTGTTTCCAGATCTAATACATTATCAAGGCTATATAACCAAAGCAAGAAAAAATGTAAACTTTTTCTTTGAACCAGAGACATAATAACAGTTAAATTAAACTATTTATTGGTATGTTATATACCAAAAATATTTGTAAAAGGGTCATAATTTAGTACTTATTTATATTACTTTATGTATATATTATTAATATTATTACAGGCAATGTGTTTTAATGCCAAAAACGTTTATAAATTAGTTTAGTTAGTTTCTTAGTGCCTATTGGTAGTGGTTGCTTAAAATAACCCAAAGGACAAATATTTCAATGTGTTACAATAAGGTGTATCAGAAGAAAATTTTCTTCTGGGTGTATATAATCTGCAGTTGCTGAATTTTTAACAGACTTGGCAGCTACTTATCTTAGTTTGTTTTGACTTGGTAGTAAAACTACATAGTTTTTACCCCCCCCCTTTTTTTTTCAAACTGGTGACAGAATTGAAATTCTAACAATGTGAGAATTAACCAGGCGGTATCGGGTAAAATAATTGCAATGTATATTGTAAGCCATTTTTTGAGAACTACATCCTGGTCAATCTCCTTCTGAAGTTTTATTTACCAGTTTTTGTTGTTTTTTATAAACAAGTTTGTATTTAAAGGAGATATTGGAAAAATAAAAAAGGGTTGTTTTCCATATGGGTCATGATTACTAAAATATTTGACATAGGTACCTCAACCCGTAACAAACGTTGGAAATATTCCGGTTTAATTTTCGGCTCTCATCCCATGTACCATATACTAATTTAAAAAATGCGGCATGACGCTATATTTCATGAATCATGACAAAGGCTTAAAGGCCTAGGATTTCTTCTGCCATTTTTCCTTTAAGTTTTCTTCCCGCCGCGCAAATATCCTGGTAGTAGGCCAATGTGTTCTTACGGTTGATTGAGTCCTGGAATAGCTGTCTAAATACTCCGGCTATGGTCTTGGAATCTTCAATCTTGCCCAGAAAAGTGGAATATTACACATCAGAAGTATATAATATATCACTTATAAATGTTTAATTTCTGATCCATGGTTAATTTAAACTTACAAAATAAAATATCAAAGGGACTGATACTTCATGGTTTTAAAATATTTATTTTCTTGGAGCTTTCGGACCGAGGTCCTTCGTCAGCTGTTAACTCATTATTAATAAACATTTTACAAATTTAAACATAAAAAATTATACAATTAAACCATTAAAAATTAAAAATTTCTAAAAAACAGAATTCTACAACAATTTTTCATTAAACAGCATTACCCCATAAACTGGTTTATTTTTCAGTTTTTTAATTTTATTTCCCCCCACCCTTTTAAATTTATATTCCCTTTATCTAAATTTAATTCACCCCTATCGTTAATATACACCGCCTCTTTAAAACATCGTTTAAACCATTTTTCTTCTTGGCATACAATTTTTGTGGATCCCCAGTCTATTTCGTGTCTATTCTCTTTTTTTATGTGCATAGCAAGTCCATTGCTTTCATCTTTTTTCTCCACACATTTTTTGTGTTCGTTTTGTCTTTTTTTTAGCTGTCTCTTTGTTTGTCCTATATATTTTTTATTGCATTTGCATTTAATTTCATATACCACTCCTGTTTGATTTTGATCGACTACTTTAGGTTTATTTTTAATTAATTTAGATTTTAAAGTATTTGACGTTTTATTTATAAGAGTGATATTATGTTTTTTTAGTTGCCTAGCAGATTTTTCAGAAATTCCATTTAAGTAGGGTAAAGTTAAAATATTTTTAGGTTTTTCTTTTTTTATATTATTTTTAACTAGATTTTCATTAAATATCTGCGCAACTAATTGTTTTGGGTAACCGCTATTTATAAATTGTTTTTCAAAAATATCTTTATCTCCTCGGGGATCATCTGATAAACATTCGATCTTATTTTTAAAGGACTTTACTATTCCTACTTTTATATTTTTTTGATGGGATGATTTAAAATTCAAAATTTTTTTAGAGTGGGTATCTTTTTGATATAAAGTACAATTTATATAAGACTTTAGATGAAACAAATAAATTAGCAAAAAATGTGGTAAATCTATCGGATAGGTTGTTATCACAAGGAGAATTGGCGTTATTATCAAAAGGCTTAACGTTTGGCGTATGTCAAAAATCTGTTGAATGTTTAGATATTTTTGCACAAACGGAAGAACAATTAAAAAAATTAGAAATAAAAGATGAAACAAAACAAGATATTAGAAATTTGATAAAGACTAACTTTTCAAAATCGTCAAAAACGTTGAATTTAAACAAAGTAGAGTCAAAAGGATTAAAAATCTTAAATAATGATAAAACGATAAAAATATTAAAAGCAGATAAGGGAGGAAAAATAGTAATTCTTAATACAAAAGATTATTTAGAAAAAATGAATAAAATACTAATGTCAGATGACTATAAAATGATTAAAAGTGACCCAACAGATAAAATTGATAAAAAAGTCCACAAGATTGTCAACCAAGCCATTAAGGATAAAGAAATTGAACAAGATAAAAAATATGGTTTTTTCCCACCTATATTAAAGGTACCACATATTTATGGATTAGTAAAGATTCATAAAAAAGAAAATCCACTTAGGGTTATAGTTTCATCAATGAATAGCCCTACATACATGTGCGCAAAACGTTTAGTAAACATAATAGCCCCGTTGGTAGGGGAAAATAAACTGTCGCTAAAAAACACATATGAATTTCTGACTGATATAAAAAAACAAACACTAAATGAGAACGATGAATTGTGTAGTCTCGATGTGGTAAATTTATACGGAAGTATACCGATATCTTTAGCTTTGAATATATTAAAATCAAAATTAAAAGCAGACAAAAATCTAGGAATTAGGACTACTTTAAGTGTAGCAACTATTTTAAGTCTTGCGGAAGTGTGTTTAAATGATACTTATTTTGTGTTTGAAGGATAATTTTATACTCAAAATAAAGGGCTAGCAATGGGGAACCCTTTATCAGCCCCGATAGCAAAGAACATATAGAAGATAGTATAATGAAAAAAACAAAAATTATCAAATATGTTAAATTGTGGAGACGTTTTATGGATGACGTATTTTTAATTAAAAACAGACAGCTAGAGGAAAATGAATTATTAAAAATAGTAAATAAAATTCATAAAGATATACAATTTACATTTGAAAATGAAAATAAAAAAAGTTAACCATTTTTAGACCTCCGATTGAAACATGATAATAAAACCATAAATTGTACTATATATCAAAAAGATACCCACTCTAAAAAATTTTTGAATTTTAAATCATCCCATCAAAAAAATATAAAAGTAGGAATAGTAAAGTCCTTTAAAAATAAGATCGAATGTTTATCAGATGATCCCCGAGGAGATAAAGATATTTTTGAAAAACAATTTATAAATAGCGGTTACCCAAAACAATTAGTTGCGCAGATATTTAATGAAAATCTAGTTAAAAATAATATAAAAAAAGAAAAACCTAAAAATATTTTAACTTTACCCTACTTAAATGGAATTTCTGAAAAATCTGCTAGGCAACTAAAAAAACATAATATCACTCTTATAAATAAAACGTCAAATACTTTAAAATCTAAATTAATTAAAAAATAAACCTAAAGTAGTCGATCAAAATCAAACAGGAGTGGTATATGAAATTAAATGCAAATGCAATAAAAAATATATAGGACAAACAAAGAGACAGCTAAAAAAAAGACAAAACGAACACAAAAAATGTGTGGAGAAAAAAGATGAAAGCAATGGACTTGCTATGCACATAAAAAAAGAGAATAGACACGAAATAGACTGGGGAATCCACAAAAATTGTATGCCAAGAAGAAAAATGGTTTAAACGATGTTTTAAAGAGGCGGTGTATATTAACGATAGGGGTGAATTAAATTTAGATAAAGGGAATATAAATTTAAAAGGGTGGGGGGAAATAAAATTAAAAAACTGAAAAATAAACCAGTTTATGGGGTAATGCTGTTTAATGAAAAATTGTTGTAGAATTCTGTTTTTTAGAAATTTTTTATTTTTAATGCTGTAATTGTATAATTTTTTATGTTTAAATTTGTAAAATGTTTATTAATAATGAGTTAACGGCTGACGAAGGACCTCGGTCCGAAAGCTCCAAGAAAATAAATATTTTAAAACCATGAAGTATCAGTCCCTTTGATATTTTATTTTGTAAATATATCACTTTTGGACAGATGTATTGACTCAAAAGTAAATAGACAAAAACAAAGTCTCGAACTTGAACCTTAGACAAGGCCATGTAATCTTAGAAACTACTTTATCTAGTTTATCCCCTGTTCGCGATGCCTACCTATCTTCGCGGTGCGATACTATTTGGGGCATTGAACCAGGTACGGGCGTAAACTAGCCCCAAAAAGACGAACCAGAGAGCTTACGCAAAATCCCGCAAGAGTCGCTAGTATCGTCTGGCACTACTTTCCCAAATTTCCAAATTTGAGGAGTCTTCTGATCGGTTGGAGCTTTTAGGCTGGATTCACTTTTGATTGAATTTATATCTGTTTGTATTTATTCAGTTCTCGTACCCCTCTTAAAAGAGCCCTCAAGGTCAATCCTCTAGTCCTCTTACCCATCTTAAAGGAGTCCTTCAAGGTCAATCCTCTGGTCGTCGTACCCCTCTTGGCGGAGTCCTTCAAGGTCAATCCACTGGTCCTCATACCCCTCTTAATTGGCGGAGTCCTTCAAGGTTGCGTGCTTGGACCTGTTATGTTCTCCGTCTTCATAAACTCCATTGCTAGCGTTGTGCAACAAACGTATTTACCTCTTTGCGGATGACTCTAAATTGGCCTACCCGAAGATCACAATTTACTCCAAACTGAACTTGACGCAGTGACCCATTTCTCAGTAGATCACGGCATGGTCTTCAATGTCTCTAAATGTGGTATCAACCATCTCAGACGCAACAATTGTACCTTGGCTTACGCCATGGCCGGAGTGCCACTATCGCATTTTGATTCCCCAATACGTGATCTTGGTGTCTGGATCGATCCCTCCTTGACCTTTGGGAACCACACTAACAGAATAGTTGAACGGATTAACTCCATTACAGGCCTAAAGCGACGCAACTTTTTCCGCTCGCCACATCTAATCCGTACTTTATATAATACCCTAGTATTGCCGCAATTTAACTAACAGGCGGGCCCTCAGCTAGTGGTGTATTTCGAGGCACCCTTTTCCCCATATTCGAACCACCGCAGTAAGGCCACCTCCCCCTGTTTCCCATGCGAGAATTAGCGTGGCACCCTTTACCCCATAGTCGAACCACCGTAGTAAGGCCCCCGACCCTTTTTTCCACGCGATAATTGCCGTGGTATCCTTTACCCCATAGTCGAACTCCCCCCCCACAATAAGGCCTCCTCCCCCTTTTCCCTAGGGGATAATTTCCATGGTACTCTTTTCCCCATAGTAGAACCACCCCAGTAACTCTTTTCCCCATAGTAGAACCACCCCAGTAAGGCCCTTCCTCTCCTTTTTCCCCATGTGATAATTACCGTGGTACCCCCTCCCACCTTTTCAAATGTGATAACTACCGTGGTACCCCTCCCCCCTTTTCCCAT
Source organism: Leiobunum rupestre (assembly GCF_980474605.1). Lineage (NCBI taxonomy): Eukaryota > Metazoa > Arthropoda > Arachnida > Opiliones > Sclerosomatidae > Leiobunum > Leiobunum rupestre. Next base: position 38,732,918 of record NC_143389.1, read on the forward strand.
GCGATAATTACCTTGGTACCCCCTCCCCCTTTTCAAATGTGATAATTACCGTGGTACCCCCTCCCCCCCCTTTTTCAAATGTGATAATTACCGTGGTACCCCGCCCCTTTTTCCATTGTGATAACTACCGTGGTACCCCTCCCCCCTTTTCGCATGCGATAATTACTTTGGTACTCCATCCCCCCTTTTCCCATGTGATAACTACCGTGGTACCCCTCCCCCCTTTTCGCATGCGATAATTACCTCGGTACTCCCTCCCCCTTTTCCCGTGTGATAACTACCGTGGTGTCCCCTCCACCCTTTTCCCATGTGATAATAACCGCGGGACCCCCTCCAAAAAAAGCTACCTGGTTAAAAGGGAACACTTCTTGCATACCGTACGTACAGGTGAAAAGTTTCCATTATTTCAAAAAGCACTATTCGTGACCGAAACGAGTCTAAGTGGCGTACTTGCGCTAGCTTCTCCGAGGTAGTGCCTATGATCTAGCGTCTCCTACAGACAAATTAAAAAATCATAAGTGCGTTTTTTCTTAAACAAACTTATCAAAATATAAGCAAACGATGCAAAAAAATTATTTTATTTACGATTAACGATGAGGAAAAACTAATTCGTGACCGAAAACTATCGCTACGTCCCCTTTGGTTTGCCATTGAAACCTAGATAGGTAGTGGCTAAGGTAGACGCTATTAGTTTTTAGAAACCACATGCGACTTCTCGTTTCTAACGGTACGTCTTCGAGAAGCTCGGGTAAATTATATATAAACCACTGAGAAAAGTCAACTCGCCTAGCGTCGTTCAGGTGGGGTGGCGTAGTGGTTAGCATTTTCGCCTCGCAGCAAGAGGAGCCGGGTTCGATCCCAACTTGTGGCACTGGGGGAAACTCGGAACAACTCCTGCGTTGAGTTTGCAAGTTCTCTAATCACTGGTTTAAGGGGTTTTCCCCCGAGCTCTTCGGTTTCCCCTTCCATAAAAACTGGTTAGTTTAACGGTAACAGTGAGTTGGGGGGCTGTTGGCTCGATTGTGTGGCATGCAGGGCTTGCCACCACCCTCCTACGCATTGTAACCCGGCCACCTGAATTAAAGGCTTCAAAAGTCGCCTGATGACTTAGGCCTAAGGTGGTGCCTTGGGTATTAGCCTAGCTTAGCTGACCTTTTGAAGGTGATAAGGGTAAAATTGAGGACCATGCAGAACTCGCCCAAAAATCACGTCATTTACAACCAACTGTCTCCAAACTCGCCAGGGAGTAAGAGTAAAAGAGGGTATACGCAGCGTCAAAATTCGTCCCAAATTCGATTTTGGTGTCTACTTTGAGAATCCGATGAGTCCGCAGCGAGGCGGACAAATTTTTTTTTGGGGGTGGAGGGAGAGAGGCAAAGGGGGCAACAGGGGGCCGTTACCCCCGAAATTTACGAATTGAACCGTGTTTGGTATTGTTCCTGATGGCTGTGTTCTCGGTGAGTAGAATGAGACGAACCACAGGTCCTTAGGATTAGGGCTTCTAACGCTGATCTGGTGTCTGATGCTTTCACAGATGAACTGGATTATTTTTAATCCGATACCTTTAGCGGATAACAGATTTTTTACTCTAACGGCAGAACGCGGATACGCTTTTGCGCTTGTCTGACAAGCTTAAATGACTTTCACGGGTTGATCTGTTTTTTAAATTGTATCTTTAACCCGCGATAACGGCGGATATACTTTCTTAGTATATCTTTATATTGACTTCTTGGAACTAAGCCATTTTTTTGTTGCTATACAAAAATTTAAAAGAATAAAAAACATTCAACTAGATGTCGGAAAGTAGACATCATAAAGACAGATATCTAATAATAATAATAATAATAATAATAATAATCAGCTAGGCTAATACCCAAGGCACCACCTTAGGCCTAAGTCATCGAGCGACTTTTGAAGCCTTTAATTCAGGTGGCCGGGTTATCAGAGAAAAAAAACTGCTTTCTATATCTGTAGCCTCGTCGGTTACCGAAACGAGATAACAAAACTAGATTGCCGCGGGTCAAATAAAAAAAGGAATAGGTAGCCAGAGAATTCAGGTTTTTTATCAGCGATATATCTTAGGATGAACCGTTTCAGAGCTATAACCAAATTTGTACTGATTTACGTGGTTTTTTCTCTAATTGGGTCGCGTTGGGTATCGTTTCTGTAGTATGTTTTAACGCCGAGTCGAATGTGAACAAAAGTACACTCAAAATTATGGTTTTTTCGAAATTTCACTAAATATTGAAAGGTTATATCACGATTTTGGTCAGGACCGACCTTACTTTCGGATCGTACGTATTCTTTAGTGCCGAATCGAATGAGACCAACCTCCAACGTTGTCTAAAAATTGCTCTCCGGAGCACCGCAATGTACCCCGTCTTACGTACCGCTACGTGCTGAATCGAATGAGACCAGCCGCAAGTCCGAGCTATAACGGAATTTACATTAGAAAATTTACATTTATTCCTCAAACAGTGTCTCAAAATGATTTTTTTTCTTTTATTTTTAATAGTATTGTTGAATGTTTGCTACAGAAATTGATGAAGAGATGTTTAAAAAACAGATACGGAGCGGTTGCAATCAAACACATTTTTATTGAGTGAAATATTAATACAGACAATACAACTAAATAGAATGAATGAATATTTCACTAAATAATATATCTTAAATTTTATTATAAATCATCTTCGGTGTCGCAAACCACGTCGTCGTCAATGATTAATTCCTTGTCGAAATCTGTATTGTTGCACGAGACCCCCTCGCAGTATCTGCATCCCGTCGTGCACTGGATACCACTCTTCATGCACGAGCACTGTCCGGTGGAGCAATTACCCTTACACGCACAAAATATTATTGACATAACGGCGTGTGGAGCATGAGGTAACGTCGTTTGTATGGCTGTAAGGTATCCATGCTGACGGGTCCACCCCCAATCCTCCGGATTTAGCTTGTGCCCCAACCATTGTTGCACTTGATAATACGTCCGGTATGAGTGCTGTGACACACTAGCCGAGGTAAGGGGTAACGCCGCCAGCTTTGCAGCCATCTTTTTCAAGGATTGCTCTGTAGACTTGAAGGTACATATTTTATCCAGCCTTAGATACATCGTCGGCTGTAGCACGCCTGTTCGATTCAGCACTTACGGTACGTAAGACGGGTACATTTTGGTGGTCCGGAGAGAAATGTTTCGACAACGTTGGAGGTTTAAATGAAAATTTTGTTCCGCACATATTTCGTTCTAACTCGGAAACAATTCCTCCTACGGACTATCGGTTGGTCTCATTCGACTCAGCGAGAACACAGTCATCGGAACGCAAATTTAGAGGGCAACGGCCCCCTCTTGCCCCCAAAAACTAGTTGTACCAAATTCGTGTACGTACCTGTACCTCAAGGTATTCTGGTACGTTTTTCACTCTCTCACGAGTTTGTCCTGGTTGAATTTGTTCGTGTTCTCTCAAGCGTCTGTCATTAGCGGTCAATGTAACTGTGTCGATCTGGTAACGGTCTTTGAGGGAACTGTACTCGGTACAATATTTGAGCTTCAAAACTATTTCCCTGAGCCCACCCGTAGATTAGGTGCATATCCGCATACTTAGAATTAATAAAATGCGCCAGACTTATCTTAAATTAGGATACAATATAATTAATTGTAGATACAGCGCTTTATTTAAATTGTAAATAACAAAGTCTAAAGGGCCTCGCTGACTTTCAAAAAACTCAAATAACGAAATTGAAATTTATCCCCCTGACCTAATGAGTTCAGAGGAGATAAAGTTAAATAATGCCTACACAACTAGTACAGTTTGGCCAAAACGGTCGGTGCGGTATTGTTAGTGTAACATTTTCTTCCGCCTAGGCTAAATGGTCAGGCTTTACGCAAATCAATCTGTTTCAGTAACATTCCGTGTCTTCAACAGTTTCCTTAACACTCATATTTCGCTCTGGTGTGCTTTTCAAAATAAGAAGCACTATCCCAGCATCCATCGGGGAAAATACTTTTACAAATTGCTTATTTCCAAAATTTCTGACCATGTTTAGCAGTGTCGATTACACTCGATTCTTTGAAATAATGGAACTTGGCATTAATAAAATCATTGTAGGATTTAGCACACTTCTGCTAGTTCAATAATGCACTTTTGGCATTTGCTATTGTGTTTATCGCTTCACTGTTAAAAAACAAATGACTTATAAATGCTCTGAAACAAAGCAATTTAGGAAAAATGTTTATAGGAAATTTTGGACTCATTAGGACGCAAAGAACACGCCCTAAAATTTATTACATACTAACCCATAACACCCTGTATGTATTGATTGATTAAGGCTAGATAAGCAAGGAAAATTCTGCTTTTTCAGCACTAAAAATCGGACTTTTAAAAATGAAAAAAATTGAATCGACTATAGTAATACAATTAACAATTTTCTCGCAAAAAACCCTATTTGGCTAAATATACCTGCTTGTTTACAAATGCTGACCCGGATAAATGTGATTTTTTTCATATAAACTATGAAAAAATTAAAAATCACTCAAATAGTGAAATGTAGCTACATTTAGATGGGGTGTGATTTTTTAAGCAACGGGGGACGCAAAAAACCCAACATCAAACTTAAAATTATAACATGAATTTATATAGGTTTCAGAATAAAGCATAACTAAAGACCTACATCAAAGGTCTTTACCCAAACGAGATTCATATAGATCAATAACATAATAAATACAGTAAAACGTTTTTAGAGGTCAACTCAAAGGTTTCTTTGATAGAGCAGCTGTATGACCCAATAAATCTCTGTTGGTGACATAAATAATTTGACGACTTCATCACTTTTCTTCATCTTCAACTGTCGAAATATGTTGTCATTTTTTTAACAATTCCTCTGTGTAGAACAAAATAGATTATTTATAATAACCTTCAGCTTTATTCCTGGTCTGGTGCTTATATTCTGTTCCGCACTAGCGGCTAAAAACATCTAACAAACCGGTCGTAAAAATGAATAATTTCCCGAAGTTTCTTATTCAGGCATTTATTTGTTTGTATATTAGTCTAGTAAATTGTGGTCAGTAACTAACTAACTAACTACGGTTCAGGATTGAAATAAATACTGGACGTATCATAATTATCTTTAAATTTGAAGATCCCGCTTGGGAGACATTGAGAGTAACATGGGGCATCCCAATCACGGCTCCCAATGTGTTCGTACCAATGCCGCTCACCGAAAGTGAGGCCCTGGATCAAGATTTCCAAAACATCAACAGTCAATGCCAGTCTGGTAAAAATGTTTAGAATTTTCAATATTTTACGACTGTCTGACTAAAGCCGTGCTTTCCGAGGCAGGAAAATTCTTGGGTTACAGATACTGGAAAACCGGCGATTCCCTAATTCTCATCTACGATGTTACAGGTTATATTGCTGGAATTCAAACCGCGGTAAATATTCGCATTGGTTAATGCAATATGTGATGATATGATAAATCCATTTCTTGCCATTTTAAATCGATTATTTCGTCCCAGAACGGTCATGTTTTAATAAATGGCAATCTTATTGCCCATTGCAGATTCCCCTGGACGTAATGAGCCGAGTAAAGACGGCCGTTCGAACAATCGGTAGCAACGCCTACCAAGAGGACACGATTGAAGGGGAAAAGTACGTCGTCCAGACCGCTTACTTCATCGAACCAAGTCGAATCTGTGGAAATGGTCGTCAACTCCAAGAATTTCAATTAGAAATCGGAAGCGACCTCTATCTGCAGAATGGCTCCCATCCCTTAGCAGATTCCGTCCTCATCCCTAAATTTCAATCGGAACTGAGTACCACCGGTTGGACCAAAGGAGGATGCTTTCCCACTATGGGTAACTCGGTGTCTCTTGTAAAAACGTATTTAACTTATCGTACTTACTTACTTACTTACTGCTCATTTCAATGAAAATCAACAGGTCGGCATTATTGGCTTGACATTACGGAAGACAAAGACTGTCAATACTTTCACCCAGCCTTTTTGCTCTATAATCATGGAAAACTATCCGGTTTTGGGTTCGCTAACCCTGGCAATTTCACATTTAGCAAGCGATTCGAGCACCCAACCAAACCAGTCTTAGAGGTAAAGAGCTTCTGTCATTGCTTTAACTGAATCCCGTAGTTTTTACTTTAACCACTCAAATACATTTTGATAACTAATTTTGAAAATTCCATTCGTGAACAGAAATTTATTCAGCCCTATCCTACTTGCCTAACGAAGGAATTTGAGACCGCTGGTGGATTCTCCAGCACCCACTACTATTTCAACGCCAGGCCGGAAAACCTCCAGTGCTAAATATATATTAATTTACGGTGTATTAAAATTGTATTTGTACTTCAAAAAAGTTAAATAAAATTATAATTTAGAATATAAAAAATGGTATTTGCTTCGTATTTACTTTAACTCATTGCAATAAACAAGCCATCCAAGCCGTAAATAACCTATGATCCGACCAATATAGAAATAAATCATATAACTGAGACACTTTATTCAAGTGTCCAACCTTTCATACACTCGCAAAGTTTCCAATAGGTTTTAATCGAACCGCAGGTGTGAATGTAACGGAATGCAGGTATTAATTTTCCTGTCGAAAATGCATCTCTCATTGTTCAGCGTGACTCGGATATCAGTTACATCTGTCTCGGCGCTGTAATAAACACGATTAACAAAAGAGAAGAAAGTTGGAGAGAGAAAAACAGAATCGAGGCTTGTAGGTTTCTGTGTATAGGCGTACGAATATGGGTAATAAGCGCACATGTGCGCCTACTCCCAAGGTTAGATTCCTTTTACGACACTGCTTATGTCGTATAAGAAGCGGATTACGTAGAACGTTGCCAAGAGTGATTAGCCGGGATTAGTTGAGATCTGTTTATTGGAGCTCGTTGTTTGGGATCTCAATTTGATAAACGATATGGGCTTCCATTACTACGTATCCTGCTTATTGGCCTGTATAGTGTTTCTGTCCTACAGCGAAGTTTCATTCGGTCAACAAAAGGTTGGACATAATCGACACTAGTTAAGATTGTCTTCACTGATAATTTATTCTAATTTATTTTTATAGGATTTGGTTCTCGAGTCTCCAGGAAGTGGAGATGTCCAAATTGTTCTCACGGAAAACCAACCTTCCATTACCATATACAGTCCAGGTTTTCCAAACGATAATTACCCCAAAAATTCCAGGGTCTATTATGATGTTAAAGTAGGTACTGATGTAAAATAACGCGCGTATTCAAGAGATGACCATCTGGGAATTGGTTCTTTAGGTATCCCTTCCGGACGAAGTGGCTCAAATTGGGGCCCGGGTGCTGATCACTTTCGAAATGTTCGCGTTGGAACCTTCCAAGTTTTGCTCCAAAGACGGGCTTGAAATCACTGGTGCCAATAATAAAGTTAGAGTGTACGTAGGCTTATACTACAATCGGACAATTACGGTGATCGTTGATAAAATGTGGAATATTCTTGCATAGTTTCTGCGCCAGTCAGTCGGGCCGTGTGGAACTGATTGGAACGTCTTCTTTTTCCATGCGTTTCTTTTCGGACGATGACCAAGAAGAAAGGGGCTACAGTATCCGCCTTGACATTTACAAATCTCCCTGTTCCAAGACATTTACGCAGCTTCCTTCAATGGGGTCTTCCATTGCCTTCAGCACACCCAGTTTTCCTCTCAATTACGTCAGTAATGAACTTTGCGTATGGAAATTTCAAGTAAGGATATCGGAAACGCGCCTAACTTCAGGGACCACCACTTACGGTCCAATAATCTAAACTTGTGTTCATATACGTATAAGGCACCTCCAGGCTATAACGTACGCGTTGCGTTCAATGAGATATTTGCTATACAGGGAAACCAACCAGAATGTCTTTACGATAAACTGACAGTCAGTAGAACCGGAAGCTTCAACACGAGTTTGGAAAGGTCGGTTTAAGTTTAATATTGAGCAATGGTATTAATTTATACATTTACAACCGTGAATATAGATCTGACTATACACTTCACGACAACAGCCTATCGCAGAGGCAGGACTTTACGTTCCGCCTCATGACATTGTCACTATCGCATAATGAAAATTAAACGATGTGTACGGTAAGAAAGGCTCTCCAATTGACCTTAGAAAGCTCAAAGCAACTCAGTCTCACTATGGCTAGAGAGCGCTAGGTCGATTCCTCATTGACTATTCTCGGGCCAATTGGAGAGTGGCATTTAAAGCGTCTTAGAATCCTGCCTCTACAACAGTCAAATCGTAGTAAGGCGATCCTTTCTATGTTCGTGGGTGTATATGGATAAATTCATGGTATTGGGGTCCCGGGTAACAGTGTGAAAACAAATACTTTACCTGAAGATATTGCGGAAAGGAAGCTCCAGAACCTATATTTTCGGAAGGAAACACCTTGCTCATAAAATTCGAGTCGGACTGCTGTTTCCAAGACAAAGGATTCAGTGCGTCATACACATTCGTTAAACAAGGTATAATATTACAGCGGGGATCCTATACATGTATACCTTAGTTTTCAAATTAATCTAGTTCATTACGTAGAAACCCCTCCAACGCCTCAACCCGATATTCCCACCGACTGTGGTAAGTACTGAAAATGGATTTTGAAAAGAAATTTATATCAGCAATAATTAACTTAGTTTACATTTATACACTTGGAATATGCTCATCGTGAACATTCGACGTAGTTTATAGTTAGGTGGTGGAGTGGTTAGCACTTTCGCCTCGCCACAAGAGGAGTCGGATTTGATCCTAGCTTGTGGCACTGGGTGGAAGCTCGGAACAACTCTTTCTGAGTAGATTTTGCAAGTTCTCTCCTCACTGGTTAAAGGGATTTTCCATCGAGCTCTTCGGTTTCCCATTCCATAAAAACTTGTAGAGGTTAACGGTAATAGTAAGTGTAGGCAGCTGTTGGCTGAGGTGGCATGAGGGGCTTGCCACCACCCTCCCACGCAATTTAACCCGGCCACCTGATTTAAAGGAAATAAAAGTCGCTAGATGACTTGGGCCTAGGTTTCGTATATTAGCCTAGCTGATTATTATTATTAATCGTTTGAATGTTGAAGGCGGGGCTACTAAATCACGTGTTTTGGAAAGCGGGAATGTATGAGTCACATGATGGATGAGGAGGAGCTACCTTAAATTCGGTCGGAATTTTTCAACCCCTTCTGTGTACCTTTAAGCCTCTACCGTTCTCCAGATACATCCGCAGAACGAAGCCAATGGAGCCTTAGACATTCCAAGTGTATACACGTTTAGTTTCCTGGTCGTAGTTACTGAAAGTCTATTAAAACAGCTTGCGGAGTTGAAAACGTGGTGCAGAATCGAGTGGTTGGCGGGGAACCGATTCAACCAACCAACAGGTTCCCATGGACGGCTGGAATAGTTCATCTTGCCGGACGCGACAAGAGCATTTTCTGCGGGGCAACGTTGATTAGTCGAAAGTACGTTGTGACGGCTGCCCACTGCGTTACTCCGTAAGGATAATAGAACCTATTAAGTTAACTAGATCATACAGTTACCCTAAAATGTTTCTCGAATTAAAAAAGGGAGGAAACACCAGCCACGATTGGGATCATTCTCGGAATATATGATCAACGGACCATTACGGAAGATATAATTCGCCAAGTCGACAAAATCATCGTTCATCCGGATTTTGATAAGAAAACGTACGCCAACGACATAGCTCTGATCAGACTGACACAAGACGTTACATTCTCTCCGACAATCGCTCCGGTTTGTCTACCAATGTCCAACGACTTCGATACTGACAACAGGATTGGATCAGTTTGTGGTTGGGGAAGAGTTTCGGAAGGTACGATTGACTTCCAATACTGAAAGTTTAGTTGAATGACTGAAAATTTGGAGGTTTTCATCCAAACAGGAGGAAGTACCAGCGACATCCTTCTTTCGGCGAATCTGGCAACTCTCCCCTTGGCGGAATGCAAACAGAAGTACGGAACGGTTGTCTTCGATACCACACTTTGCGCCGGTGGTAACAAGACGGACGCTTGTCAAGGCGACTCTGGTGGGCCATTTACGACAGACGTCAAAGGACGTCGAGTGCTGATTGGCGTCATTTCGTGGGGGATCGGTTGCGGGCGTGACGGATATCCGGGAATTTTTTCGAGGGTCGCCTCCTATTTGCCCTGGATCGAGCAACAGACGCAAGATTCCAAACCTTGCGAGTCGGCCAAACCACCAGCGCCTCTTCAACCGAATTTAGAAGGTAAGTGAAGTACCAAATACCTAATGAACGGAGCAGTTTCTGGAACTATCGGAATTTCTCAGATTGCGGAATCCCGAATGAAGAACCACAGACGAGGGTAGTAGGGGGTTTTCCTGCCTATCATTTGGAATACCCGTGGCTAACGATTATTTCTTACGACAACGTATATAAAGCACTAGGAGCGCTAATAAGTCCCAATTACGTCATCACCACTAGGAGCTGGATGTTAACAAAGTAACACTAGGTTTAGAAAAACATTGCACGCAAATATGACTAATTTCGTAATTTTTCTGCGTAAGTTATCCGGACAATCCACAACGATTACGAGTAATTTTGGGTCGTTATAACCTCTCCAAAACTGTAGAACCTCAAGCTGAAGAATATAGAGTATCTCAAGTTTTTGTCCATCCAAATTACGGAAGATACATTATTTTCAACAACGACTTGGCTATATTAAAGCTGAGCGCTTCTGTAAACACAGTGTTTAGACCAATTTGCCTCCTAAGAGTCACTGATATTGTTAATGACGGAACTTTGGTCACTTCTGCCGGATGGGGAAAAATATCTACAAGTCAGTAGCCGAAAGCCTCAACATGACCATAGTCAAAGTGAAAAATAAAATTTCTACCCCTATACTCCACTTTAACCACTGGTCAATATACGAGACTACATCGTATTATATTGCAGCTTCAGGTTAAGGAATTTATTTAAATTTACTATAGATGGACCGTACAGCAGTATACTTAGAGACGTACGACTAAATAAAGTCAACATCAATACGTGTGCTACAATCTACACTGGCAGGATCACAGCTTCAATGGTTTGCGCCGGAGCTAATAACAGAGGCATGTGCGAAGTAAGTCTAATTATTTTTATTATCACCAGTAAGATAATACATAAAAGTCTGACACTGATCGATTTCGGATAATGATTGCCTGACGAGGATTTATTGTGTAATAGGAATTTTAGGTCTCAAATTCGAAAATAACTGCATTCAGTATCGTAAACAAGGGGAGGGTTTCCGTGTCCAAACCCCCCTTGAATGTAACTTTGGCTGTACTTAAATACCACCCCCTTCTCGACCCCTTTCAGGTATTTTACATAGTTTGAACTCCTCCCTTGGAGGATTTCTGGCTACGCCACTGACTGTGTTCAGTCTATTTTATATGTTCCAATTCGGTAATTTAAATCTTTTAGCAAAAATACACGATATTTTTACTGTTGAAAGCGTTTCAATTTCCAAATAGCTTTGACTGATCCTTTAAATAGGTTGTCGACGGAGATTTATCTGGCACCGTAACCTGGTAAAGGCTCGCGCACAGTTCTCATTTCCTTAGCCAGATAATGTTTTATATGGTCATTGGCGAAACAGACTATCATTAAAAAAATGATCATCGGGAAAATAGGAAGTGTCATACTCAAGCTTATTATATTATTTATGTTATTATTAATATAGGGCATCACTCTAACGCTTTGTTCGTAATAGGGTGATTCTGGAGCACCATTGATGGCGTATCATGAAAATCGACTTTATTTCGTCGGAGCGGCGTCTTTCGGGTCAACCAAAGGCTGCGCGGTTCCTAATGAACCAGACGTTTTCGCTAGTGGGAATTACATTACTACTCTGCAGTGGATTGGTGGCGTCACTAACTTGGATGTTGGTACGAGATTAAATTCTGTACCCACTCGAATTTAAAATATTTCATCAAATAAAGTTGAAATAAAATTGTCTTCAAAATAAGATTATAATTAATTTAAGATTGGTTTTTTAATGCTTCTCAAATATACTATATGAATTACTCATAAAAAATAAGAACGAACAGGATGCGCACAATTTTTTCAACTCGAATTTTAATTAATAAAAAAATTTAAAAAACCGTCTTTGATGACAGCGTGCTCGCTTGTATTCGGGAAACTGGGTTCGTTTGCTGGTTTCTGCCGTGAAATGTTTAATTACTCTGACTTTCGCTTCGAAGTGTGAACGAAAGGATAACGATAGAGTTGAATATCCATAGCTTAAATAAATTTAATAGTAAGTTTAGTCCATAATTATATTTATCGACTCCTATGCTTTAGATCAAAAGCCCTTTTTAAAATATTGCGCAGAATCGCTATTTTTTTTATCTACTTTTGTCAATAGAAAACGTTTCATCCCTGGGGTGTGCGATTATGTGACTAGTTAAAAACGGACTTTTGTTAACTGTAGAAATCTGAACCTTGGTCCTTTTCGACCTTACCCCGTGTTTCGGGCTCGAGTAAATTTTTAAATAAATAGTTGGGTCGACTCATACCTACTTGAAATATAACCAATTTCTACTAGCCATTATTTTAAATCGCCGATTTTGTTCCCTAGGTAAGTGCCCTGCATGCCAGGTTCTAGCTATGGCGCTGCTAGTGAATCCCCCAAAAGGTAGGCCCTAAATACAAAGCAGTTTTTCCCATTGGGCCCAAAATAAAACCATTCCTCATTAAATATTTGACTTTGATCTATTCCTTTGATAATTAAACTTTTTCTATCACCAATAGTTTTCCGGCCTATTTTTTAGGGTGACTATGCGTAGGGCGCGAAGCCGACGTCAAAGGACCTTGAAGAGTGCTCAGCACGTAATTCGATAGGAAATTCATTTATTTCATATGTGACCGCTTTTATCAGATAAATATTATTAGTAGGCTTTGAATAAGCTGTTGAATTGGAAGTTTTGAAACCGTTGCTAATTTTAAAAGCATGACTGAACCTAGGAGCCATATAGATTGAGCATATTATTAGTCACTAGGAAAATTCGTTGTATATAAAATTTTCTGTTACGAAATTTTTTTTATACTTAATTTTTTTGGTTCATAGGAAAAAAAGGTGTGTTTTTTTTTAATTTAACGTGGCTCGCAATGCCGTTTAAGTATTGTTAACTATCGCTAATGTTTAACGTTTCAGTAATATGTTTAACACATTTAACGAGATATAGGGCGCATCTTAAACACAAGTGCCGGAGCGTAGGGTGACTACACTATATTCGTTAATTTGTACCATAGTTAAAGGGACTTTCAAGGGAGGTGTGAGGGGTCGGAAGTCGATTCGAAAACCGTCACTGAAACGTTATCAGAGTGTAACTTTGTAAATGCGACGAGTGACGTATTTTAAAAGGGGTTCTACCCCCCAAAGCTCTTTATTGAAAATCCCTTTAAGGTCTGGAATAGCTGATGGTTTTCCGTATTTAAAGGGAATGTAACCTGCAAAGCAACCTTTATGAAAGACCCCTTCAATTTTCAAATTTTTCCTGTACAGTGGCGCCAAACATTTCTAAAGCCAAAGGCAAGAGCGGACAGAGCTGTAAACGTTGGTGTTCCACACCAAATACCCGAGGTTATATTCCCTTTAAATCGATATACATAATTTATTTAAATACGTAAAATCAGAAATACACGTAAAAATATCATTTTTATTGTCAAAATTATAGATAAAAAATTAATTTTTTAGAAGATATTATTTTATACACTAAGCCATAACAACCGAAGCGTACCTTCACCACAAATTAAAATTAATTATAATGCTTTCTTAATCACCCTGTCCCTTATAGGAACAATATTTTTTTATTGTTAAACACTTAAACCATGCATGGCTTGAAAAGGAACCGAGGCTTGAAAGCTCTCCTATATTTAAATAATTGTTAAACTTTTATTGAAATTTTACTGCGCGTATGTCAACTGCGTCAAATGTGCGTCTTTCTGGTAACGGTCTTTGAGGGAGCTACACTCGGTATACACAATCTTTGGGCTTGTACACTATTTCCCTGAGTCCGCCCGTAGATTAGGTGCATTTCCGCGTGCTTAGAATTAGTAAAATGCGCCATACTTATCTTAAAATTGGAAACAAAATAATGAATTGTAGATACAGCGCGCTTGATTTGGTTCTTTAAAAAGCACCCTGCCTTTAATAGTAAAGAACAAAGTCTAAAGGGCCTCGCTGACTTTCAAAAAACTCAACGAAATTGAAATTTATCCCCCTGACCTAATGCGTTCAGAGGAGATAAAGTGAGATAACGCCTACACATGTAGTGTTAGGGTCGGTCTCATAAAGTATACAGCTTAGACCAAAACGTTCGGTGTCGTATTGTTAGTATAATTTTTTTTCTCCGCCTAGGCTAAATGGTCAGGCTTTACGCAAATCAAACTGTTTCAGTTCCATTCCTTAATTGTCTTCAACAGTTTCCTTAACACTCGTATTTCGCTCTGGTGTGCTTTTCAAAATAAGAAGCACTATCCCAGCATCCATCCGGGAAAAATACTTTTACAAATTGCTTATTTCCAAAATTTCTGACCTTGTGTCGATTTCTTTGAAATAATGGAACATAGCAATAATAAAATTATTGTCGGATTTAGCACACTTCCGCTAGTTCAATAATGAAATTTTGGCATTTGTCAATGTGTTTAACGCTTCACCGTTAATAAAACGAATGAATAATAAATGGAAACAACTGGGTTCGTTGTTTTGGGGCCCGGTTTTTGTGGGCCTAAAACTCTGAAACAAAGCATTTTAGGAGCCATGTTCATAGGACATTTTTGACTCATTAGGACCCAAAGAACACGCCCTAAAATTTATGACATATTTAACCGTAACACCCTGTATTTATTGACCATATATTTTAGCCCCATTTATCCAAATTGAAATTGTCATTTCCTATCTATTGATCTATCATATATTTAGGCCTTATTTATCCAAATTGAAATTGTCATTTCCTATCTATTGATCTATCATATATTTAGGCCTTATTTATCCAAATTGAAATTGTCATTTCCTATCTATTGATCTATCATATATTTAGGCCTTATTTATCCAAATTGAAATTGTCATTTCCTATTTATTGATCTATCATTTATATTTATCGCATTAACGGCGTCAGAGATAACTAATGCCCAAATTGATGGGACGTATTGTTGGGTCGGTGCTGGTGAAGGGCCCGTTGATTTCCCCCCCTGGAAACTTCCCCTTTGCGCGGCCCTAGAGCGGACCAATACGTGGATAACTAACTATTTAATTAGTCCATGACCAATACAATTTGTAGAGGAGACCAATACCGATCGAAAGCTGTATCAATTGGTGTGGCATGTCATTGAGGAGAAATCGACGTTTCGCTGAGACCCTTTCGGAGCTAGTGAAAAATCAGTGGAAATAAAAGCACCTAAAATCGTATTTAATTAATTTTAACTGATGAATTTTGGTTCTGTATAAAGCGAGTAGTTTTGCGGGAAAGAACAGTATAGACAGGTTGCCCCGATAATGAATTATGACGACGACAACGACACCTAACTACACTTCGGCTAGAACATTTGTCCAACTCGAAACATTCCGATGTGGAACTAAACACGTAGGTGTCTGGGAGAAACGGCTACCGTCTTCT
Source organism: Leiobunum rupestre (assembly GCF_980474605.1). Lineage (NCBI taxonomy): Eukaryota > Metazoa > Arthropoda > Arachnida > Opiliones > Sclerosomatidae > Leiobunum > Leiobunum rupestre. The sequence goes on from NC_143389.1 coordinate 38,748,547, forward strand.
GAAGCCAGTTCCAATACACCACTGGGAACTTGCAAGTAAGGCGCTTTAGAAGTTAGAACCAATCCTTAATGATAAATAAAGGAAATTTATTATCTCACAACACGGATTAAATAACACACTAGGATAATCCATAATAAAAAATAAATTAAAACCACTCCACCCACTTCTTGTACAATAAAAGTTTTTAATTTAAAAAACGACGACTAGTTTCGTTGCCCCTTCGGGAACATCATCAGGTCTAACTCTAGCGTGATGCGGTTAGCCAATATATACAAAAATTCACAGTACAGAGGTTGGTTTACATAACCAGTAAAGCGTCAAATATAAAGAATAACAAATAAATAAGAGTAAAAAATTAGGAAATACATATTAAAAAAATTAAAAAAACCGTCAAATCAAATTTTTGTACCAAAAAAGTGCGGTGAAACTACCTGGACCGTCGTCTCTATTCAATAGGTCATCGTTTGTATTACGTTTTTTAATAATTTCTAAAGACTCACGAACGTTGAGTTTTAAATAATTATCCGTTTGGAATAGACAGGTAATGTTGTCAAAGTCGGGTATGTGGCCTGTGTTAAATACGTGTTCTGCTAGGGCTGATTCATTAATTTTTAAATTACGGACGGCCAACTTATGCTCGTTAATTATAAATTTAAAATTTCGTTTTGTTTGTCCAATGTAGATGGCGTTACAACTACAGGGGATTTGGTATATTCCGTAGTTTTCGGATAGTTTAATTTTGTCTTTGGTGGAGGTAAACAGTGATTGTAATTTATTAATGGGTTTATAAACTGGTTTTATATTAATTTTGCTAAATTCGTTACCGATAGTACTTGAGACATTGGTGTACGGTAGAACTACAATTTTCTGGGTTTTCCAGTCTTTTATTAGGAGCTTGTTTTTTTCAATGGCTTGTCTATGGGTTATCCGGTCTATCCCTCTATTTGAAATGGAGTTGTCGAAGCCTCTACTTGAAGCAATCGATTTTACAAATGCAATTTCTTTATTAAAGTTAGTGTTGTTGGAGCATACTTTAGCCGCACGATCAATAAAATAATAAAAAGAGCTAAGTTTCTGGTTCATGGGGTGGTTGGACCGCGCATGTGTTGGCATACATACAGAAAAAGGTTTGCGGTATACTTCTGTTTGAACAGATTTGGCGGACTTGGTAATCAAGACATCAAGGAAGGGGATGCAGTTGTTGGATTCGAGTTCAATTGTAAATTGTATGGCAGGGTCTAAGGTGTTTAAATAATCTAAAAATATGTTGACGTTGGCCAATCCATGTCGCCACAGCGGTAGGATATCGTCGACATATCTTTTCCAAAAGTCAATTTTGAAAGGGGAGTTAAGTAGGGCTATAATGTAGATTCTAACTTATTAACATAGATATCACATAGAAGTGGGCTTAGAGACGAACCCATCGCTAAACCAGAGATTTGAACATACATTAAGTTGTTAGCTTTGAAAAATGGGTCTTTTACACAAAGTTCAATTAGGTTTAAAATGTCAATAATTTCAATGGTGTTAATTTTTGCTTCTACTAGCCTTTCTCTGAAGACTTCGATGGCTTCAGAGACTGGAACGCTGGTGAATAGCGAGATCACGTCAAACGACACAAAAAATCTTCTTCATTAATTGTGAGTTGGATGAGGTCGGAAATAAGTTCTGGAGAGTTATTAATCGAATGTTTATGATTTTTTGACAAGAAGCCAAATTTTCTAACTATGAATTTAGCAATAGGTTGGGCGGACGAATTGACATTTTCAACGATCGGTCTAAATTTTAACGTCGGTTTATGGATTTTTGGTAATATGTACAATCTGGGGGCTGAATAATGTGAGACAATAAGTTTTTTCTTATTGTCCTCCGTAAGGGAGTGACATTGTTTTAAAGTTTTTTTAACCTTCTCATGAAATGTGTACGTGGGATCTTTATTAATCATTTTATATACTTTATTGTCGCTAAGTAGGTTTTTTAACCCTGTCTCATAGTCATTTTTATTGAGTAGGACAATGCAACCGCCTTTATCGGATCTAGTGATAATTAGATTTTTTTCTTTTTTAAGTTCCATTAATGCGCGGAATTCAGAGTTCGATAGATTAGGTTTAGGTTTTGAAAAGCGTTGTATTGAGTTGATGCATTTATTCCTTAGATTGTTTTTTTGGTTGTCATGTAATCTACTTAACCCCATTTCGATTTCGGTCTGATGATGTTCCCGAAGGGCCAACGAAACTAGTCGTCGTTTTTTAAATTAAAAACTTTTATTGTACAAGAAGTGGGTGTCGTGGTTTTAATTTATCTTATGTACAAGTGTCTCTATCAATTGTAATTGTAAATAATCCATTATTTTAGAATTTCTGGTTGGCTCAGAATAAAACGCTTCGCTGGCAACCACAGAGGCAAAGCCTATTCAAGGTGGTTACCGAAACATCACAGACACAAAGTACAAAAAGTAAATAGAATAAATAATTGTTGTTGTAAGGCGGATGAAGAAGACAAGAGTAAGGTAAACGCTGTTTATTTGAACATAACGGTACGAGATACTTCTCGAGAGTGAGATACAGTTGATGTTTACGTCAATATTTATACAGGTTTAAAAAGGTTAAAAAAGATAAAGAATATAAACAACTGATAATAAAAAGGAAGGTCGAAATATGTTTTATCTTCAACAGTCCCCCTCAAAGATATTACGGCATTCCTCATGTGTCACTTCATACTCTGAGTCCAAGGTCGAGTGTGCACTTCTGGTGTTTTGGTTGAAATAATCCTTTCGTAAGGACGTCAGCTGGCATTTCGTCCGTGGTAATATATTCAAGACTGATCAAACCCTTTTCGTATGCTTCAGGAATGAAATGATGGCGGATGTCAATGTGTTTTGTCCTTGAATGAAAAATGGGATTCTTGACGAGTTTCTGCGCTCCTTGATTGTCGCTGAAGATTCGGAGTTGGTTGACGTGCATGCCGATTTCTTCCAGGAACCCCTTTAGGTAGATGGCTTCCTTTGTTGCCTCGGTCATAGCCTTGTACTCGGCTTCAGTGCTTGAGAGTGCTACGGTGGGTTGTTTCTTCGCTTCCCAGGAAACGGCAGCGTTTGCGAGCTTGAAGGCGTAACCAGTGTAGGATCGTCTATCATTCGGACAGCTTCCCCAGTCTGCATCCGCGAAACCTTGGATCTCTTTGTTTGTCTTCTCGAAAAATAGCGCGTGATCTGCGGTTCCTTTCAGGTATCGCACGACTCTCTTTCCGGCGTTCCAGTGATCCTCGTTGTAACAGGAGTTGAACTGGCTCAGGGCGCTTACTGCGTAAGCGATGTCGGGTCGAGTGGAGACAGCTAGGTACATGAGTGATCCGACGAGATTCTGATATGGAATTCGTCTCATCTCTTCTTCAAAAACTGTTTCGGGCTTTTTGAGCTTACTGTTTGCATCCAAAGAAGTTCCAATGGATTTGCATTCGGACATTCCGAAACGTTCAGTGTACTTCTTTTGAGAGATGGTGATCGCTCCACCCTCCGGACGTTGTCTAAACTCGATCCCCAGGCAATAGTGAATTGGACCCAAGTCTTTCATCTAGAAATTGTTCTTGAGTTCAGTTTTTATTTCGGACATCAGTTCTAGATTGTTCGATGCAATGATAATGTCGTCTACATAAAATGTCTTCACCTCGTTTGAGGAAGTAGATGCAGGGATCTGCGACCAATGGCTTCATTTCAAGGTTTCGTAGTTTCTGGTCCAATTTTTTGTACCATTGTCGACGGGATTGACGCAGTCAATACAGTGATTTCTTTATGTGACAGACAGCGTTTTCTGCTGTCTGTAGTTCGATTAGCCATTTTTTGGAAGTCTGGATCGTGTCTTGGTTTTCTTTATTTTCCACGATGATTTCCAGCAGTGCGTCTTCAAGTCCATTGGGAATGTCCATGAAGACTTCTTCGCCAATTTCTCCATTGAGGTAGGCGGTGACTACGTCCATTTGATGTACTGTAAGTCCCCATTCTGCTGCCAAGGCCATGACGAGTCTTATAGAGCTTGATCTTGCGACTGGGGTGAAAGTTTCTTTGAAGTCAATTCCAGGTTGTTGAGCAAAACCCTTGGCGACGAGTCGAGCTTTTCGCTTCTCAACGTCTCCGTTGACGTCGTATTTCGTACGAAGGACGAATCGATTGCCAATGATTTTGCGATTCGGAGGGCGTTCGACAATTTCCCAAGTTTTACACTTGACCAAAGACACGTATTCTTCGAGGACGGCTTTCTTCCAGTATTTTGAGTCGGGACCACTTAGTGCCGATTTCAGACTGATAGGATCTTCTTTGCTTCGAGGATCAAATTTGGATTTTTTCACGTCTTCATCTAAAATGTAAACCTTTTCGCCGAAGGTCCTTAAGTAATTGAGGTTTGGTTTCTTCCCTGTCCATCTGCAATACGGTAATTCACCTTGGATGGATCTGTAGGGACATCTATTTCGGACGTGAATTGCTGTGAATACGGCTTCGGCCCAGAATGACGGCGATAGGTTGGATTGATTCAGCATATATCTAGCCATGTCGATGACACTGCGGTTTTTCCTTTCAGACGTTCCGTTCTGTTCCGGGGTTTTTGGGATTGTTAGTCTTCTCTGGATTCCATGTGTCTCGAGGAATTTTTCAAATTCAAGGTTGCGGTATTCAGTACCGTAGTCGTTTTGTTGAGATTTGATTTTCTTCCCGCTCCGTAGTTCGGCTTGGCTTTTGAAAATCTTGAAGGCGTCGAATACGTCGTTCTTTTGCTTCAAGAAAAAGACTTCGCTCCATCTGAACTTATCATCGGTAAAGATTACGAAATATCTTTTCCCACTCAACGATTTGACTCGCATTGGTCCCACCAGATCTGAATGAACGATCTCGAGGAGTTCTGCAATTCTTTCTCCTTCGGATTTTGGGAATGGCAATTTTGTCTGCTTTCCGACGATATAAGTTTTACAGATCGGGAGTTTGTCGGTGATTTTGAAATCAATACCATGACATCTCTCTTGGCGGGCCAAGTCTTTTAAGTTTCCCTCGTTGAGGTGCCCAAGTCGTTCGTGCCAGACTTCGAGTTTTGACTTTACGTGATCTTGTGACTCAGCTTGACTTACGCTTTCGTTCGGATTTCGAAGGAAATAGAGGTCTCCGATTCTGTCTGCTATTGCTAGGACATCGGCGTTCTTGTCCGTGATGACCGCTTCGGATTTCTTGAAAATGACTTCAAAACCTCTTTCGGTGATTTTTGAGATTGACATCAGATTCGTTCTGAGGTCTGGAACATGCAACGTTTTTTCCAGTCGAAGAACTCTTCCGTTATTTCCATTTGTAGCTGCGACTTTGACTTCGCCAATACCTTGAATGGCTGTTCGTTCTTGATTTGCCAGATTCAATGATCGATCTACTTCCTCGAAGTTTTGAAATAATTCTCTCTTTGAAGTCATGTGCGAAGTTGCTCCGCTGTCAAGGCACCAATCCGTTCGACAGCTAGTCGCTGCCCACATAGCGATTTCTTCCGATACGGGTTTTTTTTTTCAGCTGTTCTAGCGGACTCTTTCGCTCTGCCAGCAAATGCTGATTCCCGTTTCTTCTCGGTACAGTCGACTGCTTTATGACCGACTTTCTTGCAGTAGTTGCATTTGAATTTGAAAGGCTGTGAACTGCTTTGCTGAGATTGTGCTCTCGGTGACTCTCTTCGAGATTTATCTGGTTTTCGTTTGGAATTGTTTTTGCAGGCGATGAGAGCATTTTGAATCGCATCGTCATTCTTCGATTTTCTCGCGTCGGTTTCTTCCAGAATCTTTATTTTCGGGTTTTCTGGAGTCGGTAAGTGGTCCCGTGATTCAATTGCACACCGGAAGTTCTCATAGCTTTCAGGTAAACTGTACAGAAGCATGATCGTTAATATGTCGTCGTTGATTTCCAAACTCCTTTCTTGTAATTTGTCGACGGCATCGAAAAACAGGGAAACGTGATCTCGGACGTTTTCTCCTTCCTTCATCTTGTTGAGGGTTAGTCTCTTCGAGAGAGTGGCTGGTAGATGCTTTCTAGGTACTGGTAGATGCTTTCTAGGTACTGGTAGATGCTTTCTAGGTATTGGTAGATGCTTTCTAGGTATTGGTAGATGCTTTCTAGGTATTGGTAGATGCTTTCTAGGTATTGGTAGATGCTTTCTAGGTATTGGTAGATGCTTTCTAGGTACTGGTAGATGCTTTCTGGGTACTGGTAAATGCGTTCTAGGTACTGGTAGATGCGTTCTAGGTACTGGTAGATGCGTTCTAGGTACTGGTAGATGCGTTCTAGGTACTGGTAGATGCGTTCTAGGTACTGGTAGATGCGTTCTAGGTACTGGTAGATGCGTTCTAGGTACTGGTAGATGCGTTCTAGGTACTGGTAGATGCGTTCTAGGTACTGGTAAATGCGTTCTAGGTACTGGTAGATGCGTTCTAGGTACTGGTAGATGCGTTCTAGGTACTGGTAGATGCGTTTTAGGTACTGGTAGATGCGTTTTAGGTACTGGTAGATGCGTTCTAGGTACTGGTAGATGCGTTCTAGGTACTGGTAGATGCGTTTTAGGTACTGGTAGATGCGTTCTAGGTACTGGTAGATGCGTTCTAGGTACTGGTAGATGCGTTCTAGGTACTGGTAGATGCGTTCTAGGTACTGGTAGATGCGTTCTAGGTACTGGTAGATGCGTTCTAGGTACTGGTAGATGCGTTCTAGGTACTGGTAGATGCGTTCTAGGTACTGGTAGATGCGTTCTAGGTACTGGTAGATGCGTTCTAGGTACTGGTAGATGCGTTCTAGGTACTGGTAGATGCGTTCTAGGTACTGGTAGATGCGTTCTAGGTACTGGTAGATGCGTTCTAGGTACTGGTAGATGCGTTCTAGGTACTGGTAGATGCGTTCTAGGTACTGGTAGATGCGTTCTAGGTACTGGTAGATGCGTTCTAGGTACTGGTAGATGCGTTCTAGGTACTGGTAGATGCGTTCTAGGTACTGGTAGATGCGTTCTAGGTACTGGTAGATGCGTTCTAGGTACTGGTAGATGCGTTCTAGGTACTGGTAGATGCGTTCTAGGTACTGGTAGATGCGTTCTAGGTACTGGTAGATGCGTTCTAGGTACTGGTAGATGCGTTCTAGGTACTGGTAGATGCGTTCTAGGTACTGGTAGATGCGTTCTAGGTACTGGTAGATGCGTTCTAGGTACTGGTAGATGCGTTCTAGGTACTGGTAGATGCGTTCTAGGTACTGGTAGATGCGTTCTAGGTACTGGTAGATGCGTTCTAGGTACTGGTAGATGCGTTCTAGGTACTGGTAGATGCGTTCTAGGTACTGGTAGATGCGTTCTAGGTACTGGTAGATGCGTTCTAGGTACTGGTAGATGCGTTCTAGGTACTGGTAGATGCGTTCTAGGTACTGGTAGATGCGTACTGGTAGATGCGTTCTAGGTACTGGTAGATGCGTACTGGTAGATGCGCTTCCGCTTCACTCGCGCGCGCCCGCGAACACCATAACCGTGTTATTGACACCCCCTCTCGCGATTTTTTCGCTTTGGAACGGAAGGCCATCGACGAAAACGTCATTCACGGTGTCTACGACCGTCAAGGGGTATTGTTCGAATATCCCGACGCCATCCGCGATTGTCTAAGGAGCTTCTACGAGGACCTTTATCAGGCTACGCCACCCACTGAGGACGTGAACGCGGCCCGGAACTCTCTCCTCGCCGATTTACCGCGGCTTAGTGAAGCGGACGCTGGAAACTTAGACGGTCACTTCACCGCAACCGAGGTCGTGAATGCCGCTTCCGGGCTCGCGAGGGGCAAAGTGTGCGGGTACGACGGCCTGCCGGTAGAACTCTACGTCAAGTTCTGGTATTTTTTCGGTCCGATTTTGATCGCGGTGTTTCGCGATATCGCCCACCATCCCAGTTTTTGGTCTTCCTTCTCTCAGGTGATCGTCTCGTTGCTTCCGAAAACGGGCGACCTCCTGTCAATCGCCAACTGGCGCCCTATTTCGGTCGTCAACGCCGATTATAAAATTTACGCGCGAGTCCTCGCCGCGAGACTCAACACCGTGATCGTGTCCATCATCGGACCCGGCCAATCTTACGCTGTCCCGGGGCGGTCGATTTTTGATACCATCACAATCCTCCGCGACTCCATCGAATAGGCTAACACCTTCAATCAGCCACTGGGTATCCTCAACGTCGATTTCGCCAAGGCTTTCGACAAAGTCGATCATCGGTATCTCACCGCCACTCTACAGCGATTCGGTATCCCGGAAGGCTTACCGGAAGGCTTAGTCACCTACGCGTCCTCTACGAGAACGCGACCTTCCGACTTCGCTACAACAACACCGTAACGACACCGATTCCGTTCAACAGTGGCATTCGACAGGGCTGCCCTCTTTCGGCAATCCTTTTTACCATCGCGATTGAGCCACTCAACGCCACGCTCCGGTAGGTCTTGACCATCCAGAACGCTAATCCGCGTCACGGCGCGGTTCACTCCACTTTCGCGGACGACCTCAACGGCATGATTCGCTAAGAGTGACAATTCGAGAAATTCTTCGAGAGCCTATCCACGTACTGCACCGCCTCCACCGCCGCGGTTAATCGCGAAAAGTGTTTCGTCCTTTTTAGCGGCGCGTGGCGCAACCGAGTCGATCAGCCGGGTAACATTCCTTCGCGTTCAGACGGCGGGAAGTTCCTCGGCGTTTATCTGGGTAACACAGTCACTTTCGCGGACCAGAACTGGCCCGACCTCGAACGACGACTCCTCAAAGTGCTGGGTCGCTGGAGACGACTTCGCCATCTCTCCTCCATTCGTGGCCGGGTCATGATCGCGAACCAAGTCGCCGCCGCCGTTCTGTGGCATCGTTTAAAGGTCCTCGAACCTCCGCCAACATTCGTCCAAAACGTCCAACGCCACCTCGTTAATTACGTCTGGAATTCCACGCACTGGGTCGCGGTGGAATTCCTGTTCGAGTCCCGCGTGTCCGGTGGTTTACAACTAGTAAACGTTGCCGCCAAGATTGACGCGTTTCGCGTTCATTACGCTACGCGCCTCTTCGCCGATCCCGACCGCTCGAATCCCGGGTTTCGTTTCGCGTGCTCGGTATGCCATCTACCCACAACCGGCCGCAGGATTTCTTCACGCGCGCTCGCCATCCGCCGCTCCTACGGTTTTACAAGTACGTGGCCGACGCGTGTACCCGGTTCCGTCCGTTTCTCGCAGTCGCGGAATCGTCTCGAGAAGTTTTTCGAGACACACCTGTCTTAGAGTCAACCGTCGTTCGGGATGTCTCCGGCCAACCGCTTACCTCTCTCACGACTCCGGCACTTTTTCATCGAGGTCTACGCCATTTAGCCGATTTCATCAAGCCCGATGGTGCCTGGAGGCCGGTGCGCGACTGCGTCAACGACGACCGACCATCGCGTTCGTTCGAGGCTCAGCTTACCATCGCTTTCACCGCCATCCAACGGTCGTTCCCAGGCTACTTCGACGCCGCCGGCCTTCGAGAAGACGCTCCTTTCGGCGACGAAGACTCTTCGATCTTCCTTGTCGAACACACCAGTGGCGGTAGGTGCGTTAAGACGCGATTATCGCGAACCACGCCCACAACGCGCTTCCCACTCCCACGCGGTTGTCTCACATGGACCCTAACAACGTGCCGTTCCCGGCATGCCCCTTCTGCCCCACTGTAGGAACCGTCGCCCATCAATACTACGACTGCCCAATGGCGCGTCGTTTCGTCGCGCGACTCCTCCAACTAGTGCACGAATCACGCGACCACGTTCACACGTCCAGTGACTACTGGCTCCTAGCGGATGGCAAAAACCATCAGTTTTGCAACCTCGTTTTCCTGCTGGTCAAGCACGTTTTGAGGGATGTCCTTCGTCTCGCGACAACGGGAGGCCTGAGGACCGACAATTTCGAAGACGTTGAAACCCGGCTTTTTCGAACATTTCGCGCGCGCCTTAAAAGTTGGTTCGCGGTTCGACGCGCCCTCGCCCAAAGGAATAATACCATCCCGCGATTCTCCGACACGTGGGGCTTCGAAAACTTGAACATGTAATATATTGTAAAAAATAATTTCTGTTTAAATTGTTCATAACCTTTTAATTAAATTGTTAAATAACATTGTAAATAAAGGGTTCTCCCTACTCTCACCTTCACTGTAACGCCTCTGCGATTCAGTCATCGGTGTATTTTGAAATGGCGTTGAATTTATAGTAGTTTTACGTCAGTCATCGGAAAAACCGACTCTTCCAGCCGATGACTTCGGTGAGTAACCGATGACTATCGTGACGTCAAAACCGGAAACGCGACAAAGCGTACAGTAGGAAACCGATGTCACCGATTAGTAATCGGTGAGTCCGATGAGCTCTGCTGAACGTACCCATGGAAGTCAATTTTACGGAAGTGGATGGGCGCTTCGTCACAAAACCGTCAATCTGGGTACGCTATGGAACGATCTCTCTACAAACCTTGATATAAACTGGTGGCGCTAACTATGGGTACGATCAGCAGCACTCATCGGACTCACCGATTAGTAATCGCTGACATCGGTTTCCTACTGTACGCTTTTTAGCGTTTCCGGTTTTGACGTCATGATGGTCATTGGTTGCTCACCGTAGTCATCGGCTTAAAGAGCCGGTTTTTCCAATGACTGACGTAAAACTACTATAAATTCAACGCCATTTCAAAATACACCGATGACTGAATAAAAGCGTTCAGCAACTTACGACGTCATTATGACGAAAAAGCTCATCAGTGGAAAATATAAATCCATCGGGTTTTTTTTCCGTTGACTGTTACTGAACGTACTCTATATTTGTCTGGAAATACAAGTCTAAAATGCAAAATTCGATGTTTCACAACGAAATAAAAACAAATATTGACAATACCTACAAAATTTTTATTATCCATCAAAAAAGAGCATTTCTTTTAAATACTTAGTTCTCATAAATTCTATCATGACAATTTTAAATAATCGGCGCGGTTATTGTTTACAGTCATGTACACCACGTCATAAACAATTAAAGAACAAATGTCTTAATTCTAACAGTGCAACAAAATATAACGTAAACTGTAAAAGATATTCCTAGTCAGTGTTTAATTATTTTAGGAATGAAAGCAACTCATTTGAATTTCAGTCAACACTGCTTATAAGATTAAATGGGTATTCCACAATTAAAAATAAATGCCACACCTTCCCAAAATCCAGACTGTTTTAAGTTAAGAGCAAGAGCAAATATTATATGTACAAAATATACACAATCCAAATTTAGGGATGGGAATATATTCCAATTTATAAATGTCAAAGTGGAATTTAATTTCAAAAAATTTTGGTGTGACATTTGATTGTTAAATATACCTATGTCTTTTTAATTAGTCCAAATGAGAATGCTCAGAATTATAGGCTTATTATTTCAATTGCCCTATTATACAAAGCCAAAATTTTTGTTCTTTATGGCCAGTAATAGTTTAGAGCGAAGTATGGCTTTGGAGGAATAGAGAGGAATATACAGACGAGAGATACAAGTATTAGCGGTAGGAAGATGTTGATCATCAGCCGGGCGAATAGTTATATTGGGCATAGGTTGAAAACCTTCTTCACTAGCTGGTAGAGCAGGGCTTCCAGTCCAAAAATATACCTGCAAAAATTATTATTTTATTTTTTTTAAGAACATTCGAATTGAAAATGAAAGTTAATTTCAAATGATAATTACCAAATCTTGTTTCTCTTGATTGGCCATTTTCTCAACAATTGACCAAAACCAACGTTTAAGTCTAATTAAAAGCTCGCCAGCATCACCTTTACAAATAAGTCACACATTATGACAATTAATATTCAATAAAACAAATTAAGATAATAACTACTTACAGATACTAGTTTCATCATTGAAAGAAGTGTAACTAATTAACGTTTGAACATTTATTTCCCCAACACCATTTAAAAGTAGTCTGAAGTCTTCAGCTGTTAGTCCTTCCAAAGCTGTTGTTTGTAGGACATCGTAGACTCCATTGCGTAGGGCCTAGAAAACACTTGTTAAAAAAATTCTAAGAAAAAATATTACTTATAACAGTACCTCTAGGGCTTTTTCTTGTGATTTGACCATTCTGTATTCTGCATATCGCCGCACATAATCATAAACGTTAGTGGCAGTTACTTCAATATCTCTACCACCAGGAATAAGTTCTACACTTCCTCCACCCTAAGAAAGTTTAACGATTAACTCGTAAAGTTTAACTTTGACATTATCTTTACCTCTTCTTGACATAAATCAATGCAGAATGTCAGATCTAATGCAGAAAATATTGTGTTTGAATCTTTAGTCTCCGCATCTAATACAAGTTGACGTAAAGATTCATAAAGAAGTGGGTCAAAAAATGCTAAATCGTGCCATCCAATACGACGCCCCAAAATATATTTGATGACATGTCGATTAAGAAATATTGGGCAGAGTTCATTTTGAAGAAGACACAACCCCATAATCCTAAATAATATTCACATGTCAAAATTAAATGCAACTTTATACCATAATTTAACATACCTCCCAACATTTCTAAATGCATTTAGTCTCTCAGGAGTACATTTCCCTTGACGTGGGCTATAAAAACCTCTTTTCCCAGGTTGATAAAACAAAGCTGCATTGTCTTCCTCATCTTCATCATCAATTTCGTTCCTTCTGGAACAACCACTCACACGATGGGAACGTTCACCCAAACTGAAAACATCCAGTTCCATAATGGCGTCAGAAGTCGCGTCTCTAAACAGTTTTAAAAAATGTGAAAAGTGAACAAACAAATAAATGTTATTTGGGCATAACTTCAGGTATTTTACCTTCCATGAGAGAGGATTATATCAACAGCTTCTTCAACCTTCTGCCTTAAAGCATCTTCTGAAGCAAGAAGGAGCAGTAACTGGGCTGCTGATAGCTCAAGTAGCATACCAGTTATCTTACTAGCCAAACTCTTAAAAAATATGAAAATAAACCATAAGAGATTTCATACATGAATTAAAATGAGGAAGGTGTAGACATTTACAGGTCTTAAAGCTTGCACTTTAGGATACAGCCTTTGTCCCAATTGTTGTCTGTGTGTACTGAGATGGTCATTCCCAGCTTGGCTGTGACTGCTGCCTGCTTCCCCGGGCATGACAAAAGGTGCTGCGTCATAGCGGAGTGTTAATTGACTCTCTCTTTCCCTCATTTCACGAGTTCTTGGAACAGAAGCTCGTTTCTGTTGCTGTTGTTGTTGGGCCGCTTGCTGCAGTTGCTCCCTTTCCCTTTCTTTTGTTCTCAGACGTTGAATAAGACCTTGAAAATATAAAGTTGCGTTTTTTACACCAGAACTAGAATTAAGTACTTGAAAAATGTTGGAATTAATTTACTGAAGAGTGTAAGACTGATTTAAAAATGGTTGGCTTAAATTTTAGCTAAATGTATCTTACATGCAGTTGTCTTACTGTATTGAATAGATCGATTGCCCACTTGGCAAGATTCCAAGTTAGGAAGCCGTTCCGAGGATAAAACCATCTGAGAAGATGAATAATACAGTTACAACCCTGGCTATAGAACCAATTAATATAAGGATAAAGCTAAACGATAAATACTTCAGCAAGCAAAGTATAAAAGCTTCTTGCTACGCCAGTTCCTTCTCCAGGTTCATCCTTGAATGTGACTTTTACACGGGCAACAGCCATTGGCGGTGCACCACCAGAGCTTCTCCTACTGTATGCATTGTATTGTGTATTTAGCTCTTTGAAGGTTTGTTGTAAAAGAGCCGAACGTTCTCTTTCCATCTAGAGGGAAAAAATTTAATTCTTCATGTAAAAATTATATTTTAAGGAAAATACCTTGGATAAATGTAAATCCTTCTGTTGGACGCTTCTTAACTTTTCCATTTCCCTTCTAAATTTGGCTTCTTTGACAGGAAACCCTCCCAATTCACTGATAACTGATCCTGGTTCTGCTCCCACATCATCAACAAAAACACGTCCAAACAGCTCTAATGATAAACGCCATCGTCCTAAGAGGACATCGTGAGAAACAACTGGACCCAGTAATGACTGAGGTATTCTAAGAAGTATTATAAGAAATGTGACTTAGAAAAAAAATTCCAATGGGCAAATTTACGAAGAGAATAAAATACCTTGTGTGGTTGTGAGTGTGACTACTTGAATGTCCCCCTACAGCACCTCCATCCATATTGGATGAATGAGCTCCATCACTTGCATCTCTTCCATGATGGTGGAAAGAAGATGATGAACTACCGGCTCTAATTCCACTGCTTGTGCCAGGCAATGGAGAACAAATGTTTGAGGCAATTGTAATTTCAGCTACTGGACTTGGCGCTGCCACATAAGGGGCACTTGTAGAAGCTTGTGTTTCAGGGGTCTTTAAGAGTTTTTAAGATTTAGTAGAATTTATAAATATATTCTTAATGAAATAATTAAAAAACTCACAGTGGATGCTTGAGGTCTAACAGAAGCTGCGTGTACAATAACACTCGATTTGACAGGAGAAGGGGAATCTTTTTTACCAGGAGCAGCAACAATAATTGGGGCCCTGGATGCTTCTGGAACCAAGTTTGAGTTATTTCCACTGCTAGTAGATCCATTGCTGTTACTAGAGCTGCTATCGGCACCTTTTGTGGGGACACTAATAACTGAAGGCGGTCTGGAAGCTATGGAGCTCAAATCTTGTACCATCACATCACCAAACGAGATCACTTCTTGCATCACATCATTCACTGCATAATTTTCACTTCCCTAAATAGGTAATTCCATGTGAAAAATAGAACTTAAAAAAAATAGAGACAATTTTTTTCCTTACCATTTCTACATCATTTTGATTGCTGTCAAGTTCAGGCACCATTTGGATAGAAACCAAATCCTGAATATTGCTCATTTGAGATTGTGGAGGTGGAGGGGGGGGTGTCAATGGTGGAGGTGGGACAGGGTGGATTGAATTCTGATGATTAGCTTGAAGTGTTTGGGTATTACTATGGTGGGCATGCAAACTATGAGAGTAAGATGACGCCAAGCCGGTACTAGGAAGGGAAGAAGGGTAAGGTGGCAAGGGTTGGTTAGGCACACGCCCTCGGTTGTCAGCAGTTCGAATGGAGAGACCTAACCTATTTGGTAATGTACTGGCAGCATTTGCGGCCGAATTTACACTAGAACTTCCAAGTCGTTCATGATGAGTGGAAGAATGTTTAGGAATACCGAATAGATCTTCTCTGCGGGAATTTGGTTGCAATAAATGGGGCTGGTCTGCTAAGGGCAAAGCTTCAGCAAGAGGTGTTACGAAAGGATCTGGAGGAGTGCATCCAAGAAGCAATGTGGAATCTGATCTTTGGAAAAATGGGTGTTTGCGCCCTTTGGACTGTGATACTTGAGACTCTTCTTCCATACTTTCAGTTTCCAACAAGAGGGAAGTAGGGCCAACCTCATCATCTTGATCTTCATTTTCATTCTCATCTTGGTCATTCCAAGGATCTACTGCCAAACCGTCTCTGAGAGCTTCAGGGTCAGCTCCTTCCATCCCACATCTCATATAGTATATCAAAGCATCAAAAACATAAGCGATGTGCTTTAACGAAGAAACATCAATTACGGGTAAGGAGTCAAAATGTTCATTATTGTGAGCTCTCATCAATGATAATGCATAAGAAAGCATATCTCTTCTAGCTGAAACTCCATCATTTGCTAAAATAATCCAATATTAGAATTTGAAATTTGGGAAATGAAATAAGATTTCAAAAGGTACCAGATGATGAAAAGCGGCCTCTACGCCTGTTATCGATAGCTTGAGAGGCTGTTGTTCCACTGCCACCATTAGTAGCTCTGGTAGCTTCCTCCGCACTGCCACTACCACTTCCTGAGCCTATAGTACTCCTCCGAAATGATCTCAAATGTTGAGAGTGGAAAGGGTGTGAAGGATGGGCAGGGTCAGAGCTGTTTGTTAGAGCACAACCAAATCTCAGTTGGCACTCGGTAGAGTCCATAACAGTAGTTAGCCAATCCCATGTCGGTTTCAAATGATACTCCAAGTACATCTGACAAAAAAAAAAGTTACGAAATTTTAAAAGAAAATATGTCAATAGCTTATCTCGAAGACTTACATGCAAGTTAAGTGATTCAGTTGCTGAAACTTCTAAAGTTTGAGGTAAACTGGGAATTGGTGTTTGACAATCTTGAATAATGGTCCAGAGATCTGCAATTTGTCTGATAACTATGGCAAATGCTCTGGCTAAACAGACAGTTGTAGTGACCATTGTCACAGCACATTCTTGGGCCACAGAGGCCGCAACGGCAGTTGGTCCGGCAGTAGTTCTTCGTAAAGAAGATGGGTCTATGTAAATTAGACCACTAGAGCCAGAAGTAGTAACAGTTCCCCTTCCTTGTTCTCGAGCTCTCAAAGCCCACTGCATGTGTTGGGGTGCCAAATTAGGTCTTGGCCCACCAGTGGTGCCTGAAGTGCTGCGACGTTCAAGTTGCTCATCCATAAAAGCTAATTCCTCTGTGTCTGGTTCAGTTTCGCCAGTTTCACTTTCTTCCTCTTCATCAGCGTTTGATGAATCAGCAGAATCATCGTCAGAGAAGTAAGGAAGACTAGCAACACCAGCATCAGACCCAGCAGTTGCACCAGTAGTGGCACTTCTTTGAGCACTAGCATTGTCCTGGTTACTTTGATATGAAGCACTGTCAGGATTACTATCACTATCACTGTCACTTTCCTCGTCATTATGTTCTGGAGGAGCATTTTCATGTTCGGATTGTTCAGCCATTGGTTCATCCCTTTCACTTTCATGATCTGGATCTTCACTAGCTGCATTCTCCACAACATCCACCTTCAATGACATGCAAATTTATTACAAACTTTTTTCATCATATTGAGAACTTACTTCATGGTCTTCATCTTCTCTATCTCTATTATTGGCAGCCGCAACAGAACTACTAAGTCCTGAACTATTTTGACTAACTGACACCGAAACCCCAGAGTGACCAGGATCACTACGGCTGCTCCTAGTCATCATTGGATCAACAGCAAACAGCTCTTCGCT